>NW_008706931.1:790913-812593 GCF_000327385.1 Lottia gigantea
CCTATATACTTCTTTATGTTTAGAAACATTAAAACAAGCCAAAAGTCCTTGCAATTTATTTCACCCTAAATCAAAATCAACATATTGACGAAACAGCAGCTTATGAACTTTTCAATCAGATATCAATTATAATCATTTGCGAAGGGGTGGGGGGGGGGGATTTGAAATGTACTATTTTGTAAATTATTTGTTATTTTCAATGAATATTGCATTTAGACTAAATCATGCGCCACTTCATAAGACTAGAGTCGATATGACTTAATACTAATTGCATCATTATTGTATCCTATTCTAAACATGATAATAAACTGTGATATGTTTACTGTTAATACAGCAAAATGCAAGATAAAAAAAAAATACAGCAAAATGAAAAACAATAAAAGTTTCAACTTCATATCTATATCGTGGGTTTACGGAATGTTTGGACGTCCAACTGTCTCCCAGATCGATCTGTTGCCAACAGATGGCTTCGATCTATACCATTGTTTTTCTTTTGGATTACATTGATGATGACGATGCAGATCACATGTACCTCAAATTCAAACCTCTTTTCAAGCAAACATAGTAGGCTACTGAAGTCCATTAAACCCACTCTCTGGTTAGGCCTACGCCACTGATTATTATGATTCATAATGAAAAGTGTATTATGTTTCTAGAAGAGTAAGCATAGACGACCTGTCGCCACACCCGTCATTGTTGCTAAACATACACAACAAACACATCAGGAAGCCAAAAGCAAACAAAAAGCCCCAAAAGCAGTGATTGACCGCCAATTTTAATAATTCAAGGGAGGTAACTGATGTAAATTTAATTCAATTCAGGACTCCTCCACTAAAACATTTTATGGTAATGATGTTATACGAATGTAGTCCAGGGTATTTTTTAGAAATCCGGGCTATTTTTAGAAGTCTTCTTTCTCTCTCCCTTTTGGGGTTTTTACATGCCTATTATTGAGTAATTTTTGTTCCAGATTTGGAATTTAATGTCATCATATATTGAATTTTTTACAAGACATTAAGGATCTTTTAATCGACAAAGTGGAAAGCTTTCAACGAGATTTCTGGAAAAAGTTGTAGAAGGTTGAATTTTGTGTTTTAACAATAGTTGGCAAATTAGTGGAGTGAGTCCATTCTAATAATAGAAGGGTGGGAACTGATCACAGAAGGTATATATAAGAAAAATGTTACAAACACCCCCACCCTCAACAATTTTATAATGAAAAGCAGCCTCAAGCAGACCTGTCATTGCTAATTGCGATGACAGCATGCAAGGGACCTACGTAACACGAAAAACACCTGGGATGATAGCAGAAACAAACATGTTATATTTTTCGATTGGGTCATGCAGAATGTTGCTGCACATAAAAGGAAAAACAAACTCATCACGCTTGTCGTATAATTATACACTAAATCTCTGGATGTTATATTTTTTGTTTTCGTAATGATAATTTTTCTTTTTCTTCTACGGCAGGCCTGTTTTCTCAAGAACCGTAACAGGTACTTCTAAACGGACAATTTCTGAGCAACATTAAGCAACAAAGAGAAAATGGACATTAGAGGGCGTATTTATCGACCGTTTTCTTTGTCATATTTCTTGTAACAAAAGAAAAATGATAGCCGTTCGATACTTCTTTTTGCCAAGTTGATAGAAATATTCTACTTCTTGCTTTTTGACAGATCGAAGGGTTTTGCCCTTTTTGTATAACCGGACGTTATTTTTTTTTTTAAGTTTGGAGACTTATATCTTATGACCTCCATATTTACCATGTTGATAAAAGGTGGCATTGACCTTTTGACCTTAAGGGTCAAACCGCAACAGATGCAGTGCCATAATAGGGATAGGGCAATAATTCATAATGCTGAGAGCATTCAAGTGATATGCAACAAGTCTATGTGACATATGAAGACGATCTAGGATGTATTTAAAGGTATCATGCTTAAATTGAACTTACTGAAACACACTGAAACCACGCCCACGGCTTAATTGACCCACTTTCTTATTGGTGATATGCAGGAAATTATCTAATTTCTTTCTTTCTTATTTCATCAAACTTGGTATGTATGTAGGCTATATTATTAAATTCTAAATTTTAAGGCAATATTGAACTTTTTTTTGCACATGCGCTTAAACAATTATCTTAAAGTTTTTTTTTATTTTATCTATAAGTGAGAAAATGGATTTCAACAAGTCAAACAACATGTTTTGTATCGTTGCAAAATACAACATGGAAAAAATTTCTATATTTTCATTTCTTTAACTTTTCAATCTTATTTCTATCTATCCATGAATGAATGAAATAAGAAGTTAGAAATAAGAAGGGAGAAAGTATATTTACAGTAGAAGAAATTGAGACAGACCAAAATCAGACCTTAGATATTCCTTCATACAATAATGATAAAGATAAATCCTTTATACCAATGAATTTAGTTTGTCTTATAGAAAAGAGTTAATTTGAATCCTAAAATCAGAGTTTTCTGTAACCGAGACTGAATTTCTCTAAGACACATGCTTTAAGGCACCGGATTGTAAAGTATAGTGGATTCATTTTTACAGTTTTACGAAAGCATTGCAAGAAGACTATTTCAATATATTAACAGCTTTGAATGTTTAAGCTGGCAAAATAATTGACAAAGTTGATAATGATAATTTGCAATGTGTAACCAAGTGAAGGGAAGACATTCAAGATATAAACCAAGTTGCCAGTCCTGTCTATTCCGTTCCGGAAATTTAGATAAGAACCTCTAAAAACAACTTGGTGATAATATTTTCAACTTTCGGACACGAATACAGCGGGATTAGATGCGGTCAACTAGGATTTGAAGTAGCTCGACTTTCAGGACAACGTCCAAGGTAGGAGAACCTGAAGGGAGGTGTACAGCTTTCAGGACTACGTCCCAGGTAGTGGAACCAATTGCTAATCAGCAATATATATTTATATGATGTTGCTTACTTCAAAGATCAAGGCCAGGAGGTCTAATTGACCATCTCTAGATACCAAAACCCGGAGCTTGTTGACTTAGCTCCTATGCCACTTTTGGGCTCTATTTTCGTTATATTATGATCCTTATAGACTGCCCTAGATATCGCAGACTAAGACTTAGTCCGCACACCTGCCTGGTTTAATCTCAACCAGAATCTACTTTCTTCCCTTCAGTCATCATTGACCAAAAAAATAGAGATTTGGTTACACTTTTGAATACTTTGTATATCAGTAATAGTGAACATCACAAAAAGCATTGTTCTTTTTTAATTGTGAAAAAAGGGTTGTACAATGGTTTCGTTTCCATTCAAATGTCAACTACATCAAAAAACCATCTAGTCTAAAGTCATTACTCATACAAAATTTAAGACCCCATCTTACAATTCAAGCGAACTGAAATCTTCAAGACAAACCAAAAAGATTGGTATCAAGGATTATCATTTTCAATGTTATATATTGGAAATCGAAGGAAAGAGTCTCATGTATCTCAAACTCTGATCTAGTGTAACTATACCCTCTCCTGTCCATTTCAAACTTCTCACTTCATTCTGTCACTGGACAGACAGACAGACAGAATGCATGAACGAATGAGCGATTAAATGAGCTTCTATATTGTTTAACGTGCAGCAGTCTGTGAAAAGCATTTGCAAAAATTTAATTGAGACTGTAATAATTTTGGGAAAACATTTTTAAAGAGCATTCTTTTAATTGAGCAAATGGTTTGAAAATAGGCTAATACAAATATTTCTTTTGAGTTGTAACTTCATTGTTAAATGAATTTGATTACTAGACATATTTCTCGTTGATTAAAATGATCTAAATACAATAGAAATTGGCCAATCAAACGAGGTATTTCCAGAAATCTTACACCTAAAAATCTTATTAAAAGGTTACGTAAATTCGAAGACAAAATATTCCGCTTACAAAAACCACTTGGAAAAGACCTGCAGCGTAGTGACGTAGGCAATGTATGTACTATCGAATGAACATGGCCTTTAACCCAAAAGCACTTATATAGCTGAGTTCTGATAGCAGGACTTCGGGACTAAATGCTGCAAATTACCTCGTATATTGAACGGATATCACCATATTGAAACTAAACTAGTTCAGCTGTTTCCGATCAAATGATGCGATGTTTATTTTTAATATCAGAGCTATAATAACAAAGTATGTTATCAAGTTTGTGAATATTTATTTATTATGTGGTTACTGCATAATTTATATTTCACATATACCATTATAAAACATCCAGTAATTATTCGTAAAATATTGTTACTTGAATGGCATAATTATTTGAAAATGAAAACTATTCCGTCTCAAGGTTATTTTATTTACAGTGATTGGCTGGAATAGCGTAGTGATTTTTACCCGGTCAATCAAAATCAATCTACGCAGAGTTATCTGCTCTTGCCAATATGTCAGCTTCGATGTTCAACTCATGGAAACTAACATTGGCGAATGGAGCGAAAAGTCATAATGAATAACCAAGGACTAACGATCCGGACAGCTAAACCGCTAAAAGTTTGTCTTGTATAACAAAACCATCCTAGAAAAATATAAATTTCTTTTATAACAAAAACCATCCTAGAAAAGTTTGTCTTTTCATTTTATAACAAAAACCATCCTAGAAAAGTTTGTCTTGTATAACAAAACTATCCCAGAAAAAATTGTCTTCATTTTATAACAAAAACCATCCTAGAAAAGTTTGTCTTGTACAACAAAACCATCCCAGAAAAATTTGTCTTTCTTGTATAACAAAAACCAGCCTAGAAAAGTTTGTCTTGTACAACAAAACCATTCAAGAAAAGGTTGCCTTTCTTGTATAACAAAAACCATCTTAGAAAAGTTTGTCTTGTCTAACAAAACCATCCCAGAAAAAGTTGTCTTTCTTGTACAACAAAAACAATGCTAGAAAAGTTTGTCTTGTACAACAAAACCATCCTAGAAAAATATGAATTTCTTTTATAACAAAAACCATCCTAGAAAAGTTTGTCTTGTATAACAAAACCATCCCAGAAAAAATTGTCTTCATTCTATAACAAAAACCATCCTAGAAAAGTTTGTCTTGTACAACAAAACCATCCCAGCAAATATTGTCTTTCTTGTATAACAAAAACATCAGAAGAGTTTGTCTTTATTAATTTAATTGAAAAGTTTGTCTTTTTTGTATCATAAAACCAACAGAAAAGTTTGTCTTTATTAATCCAATAGAAAAGTTTGTCTTTCTTGGATCACAAAACCGTTTCAGAAAGGTCTGGTCTTTTTGCCTCATTCTCAGTATTATTTTGAAATACAACCAGCAAAGGAATGAGGTGCACATATCGATTTCGTTTTCAACTCTAGTCATAATCAAACACCAGTTACAAATCATTGTCATTTGTATATAATAGTTAATATATTCAGAATGAAGAAATCTTTTCTTTGTCAAGAATTTTAAGTCATAAGTTTAATTAGATATTTTTTATGCCAAGTTATGATTGCAATGTACAGTTCTGTTCATCGTTTCTGCTCCATTGATCCTAAAGTTATTAAAATTGAAAATATTTTGTATTATTGGGTTCCGGATATGTATAATGTATTGGGTTTAGAATATAGTTTATTTTGTTAGAAAATAATACGATTTCAACACTTACCTGAATCTCTACTTTCTGGAATTCTGTTTGTTTTGTAGAATTGTGGGTTTACAACCTGAGAACAATGTCAGATTATCTTTGATATCTGATCTTGGTGACAACAGATGGTTGGTTACGATCACTGAAAATAAAAATAAATTTACTAAGCCTTACATTGTAAAGAAGTTTTCGAGAGATTGTATCTGTATTAGGAAACTTAAAGCATCAATTGTTCCAACGATTTCTGATAGTGAAAATCCTCTATTAATAGCAATAAATAAGACTTGGAAGAGCTATTAAACCTATGGCAATATTTGGGCATTTGAGTTTTACGTCCGCCTGATCTACACAATGTCAATACGCATGTCAGAAGATTCCTCGAATGATGAGAATAAGAGCAAACTTACGATAATTTCCTATTGATAGTAGTTTTTCAACATTCTTTATTTTCCATTGTATTTTTCATGACCCGAATTATCAACTTATCTTCTTCGTAAACTTTTTGTTACGTTACATTTGAGTTGATATGGAAAGAGAATATTTAGATCATGTACTTAAAAAGTGACATCCGACATCAAACTCTGTTGCTTATTGGACTTATAATGACCAATAACGCCATGTAATAGATTATAAGGGAAATGTGAAGATTTATGTCAAATGAATAGTTCCACATCATACAAATCTGCTCCCATACTAAATAATTTGTGTTATTGGGTACAGAATACAGTAATTGTTGAAGCTCATTAAAGTGATACTACGTCTTAGAATGAACATAAAATTCTCGAAATGGTCAATATGAGTATATATTCATCAGTGAACTTACCTGGTGGATGAAATTACAACAGAATCCTTGTAAAATCTGGAAAATTCATAAAACTAAGTAATTATTGAAAAACGCTTAATCTTGATATTAAGCGTTTTTCAATAGTTAATTGCATATTTATGGATAATTACTAAGTTTTTTGGATTTATCGGATTATATAAGGATCCTGTTATGTTATTTATGACACCAGGTATATCTTCTGGCTCTTATTCGCCATGTTTAAAATTCTTAAATTTTATGTTAATTCTAAGACGTAGACATAATGCTCAACTGAACAAATGAATTTTTCCGAAATTGAATTATAATGGTTTGATTTAAAGTCAATAAAATAAAATCATTAAAACCTACCCCAAAATTTTCTTATTTTGAACTTCTGCTGAGATTTCAATGGTACTACATGCGCGGTGAAGAAAAAATTTGAATCTGTTGTAACAACAGAATAGGTGAAAAGAGTTCACTATAGTACTGAAGATCGAATGACAAAGATAAGTGTTCAAAAGGCCTGTTTGATTTTTATGGAGACCGATTCTGGTTTAAAATACTGAACGTTTGATTGGTTTGTTTGAATATTCATCCAATCAGAATAAATTTTTTTTTAACTAGGTTTAGTATTTGAAGCAATCAAACAGACAGTAAAGCCAGTGAGATGGATGGTTAACATCGTTCTGATTAGTGGGTTGAATTGTTTAAGTCACATTTATTCCCATTTACATACCAACTTTTTATTCCAAAACACTATATATTTTGAGGCCCATTTTTTATAATAAAATGTGATGAAAAAGACCAATAGTCCATTTACAATCGAAGAATTGACATAAAGAAAATGTAAATCATAATAAAGGCTGACCGAATGTAATATAGCAAGGATCATTAATTTGGGACGAGGTATAACTGTGCATATATGCAAATATGTTAAATGGGCAAAATTAATGTTCTGAAACAAAAGGTAAAAAAATCACATGAAGTTACTTTTATCAGAACTGTACAGTTTTTATGCATCGCACGTCAGAAGCTGTGTTCGTCTGAAATCGAACTCACTCAATATAGGCCCACAATATTCTTTCAAAGTTTCGTGTCAATTAGATCAAGTGTACAAACTAACGTCAATAAGTCAATTTTTTACGTCAATAGCGACTACTCTAACGCTGTTCACTCGAAAATGATGAAAATGGAGGTCAGAAATCTTTAAAATATACATCTGCACCTTCTCGCGTGTCATCTTTTATGTACTTGAAATTTGAAGCAGTTTATACAAGAATGAAAAATATTGTTAATTTTTTTCAGGGTGGTTGGAGCCATTGTTGGAACCAATCATGAAAAATCCAAGAACGGTTACCATGCCAACTATAAATACTATAGATTCTAAAACGTTTGCTGTGAATACTGATAGACTTGAACAAGTTGGTATCTTTACATTTCCAATACTTCGATTTTCCTGGATGAAAACACCAGAAAGAATTGACAGAGATCGGTCCTCTCCTGCAGACTACATTCAGTAGGTATACACCTAGCACTCATTATGTGGTCCTGTAAAGTGCCCGTTCCTCTGACGTGATGTACAGATGGTGTACCGGCACGTATTGACGGGAGAAACTTCGAACCATTTTTTTTGGCGCAAGATAGCTACTGAAATAAAAAATGCTATTTTAGTTTTTGGTTATCCGAAATTTCTAATTATTGTATAGGAAAGGAATTGCATGTATCTGAAATTATCTTTTGGCCCTTACAGTGCAAGTAGCATCTTCACAATACCTTGAATGCAGTAGTCATTGTTCGCTGGCATACAATCCAATCCAATGTATTCCGTGATTGTGGCTATAGTAGTATAATAGTATTGTAGTCAAGGTGTAAGACGAAGAGCGCAATACCTTAACCATCTTGAAGATGTGCAAGTAAAAGCTAGAAGAGGTTAGAAAACATAGTCCGAGGGCCCATAGCTCCTTAGTCCGCCCGTCATGTAATATGATACATTTCAGGTCGCCGACAATGGCAGGAGGATTATTCAGCATCAGTAAAGTATTTTTCAATCATATTGGTACTTATGATAACCAGTTAGATATTTGGGGTGGTGAGAATATCGAAATATCTGTTAAGGTACGTCCTTCTATTTGAGATTTCAAAAGGTTAATGTAATATGATTTGAATGAAAGTTGAGACGGGAGAGGGGATTGTGGCCAAAAGTTTTCTACATATGAAATGCAATAACATACGATTAGTGGTGCGGACAAAAATACACATTTTGTAATCTCTTGTAGACGAGTAGAGTCAAAGGGCAGTTACTCTCGTCTGAGCCTGAATTCAGACCACAAATATGAAGCGCAAATATATTGAAATATAAACGTTTTTCTACGATTGTAGATTTGGATGTGTGGGGGCAGTATACTGATATCACCGTGCTCACACGTTGCTCACATCTTTAAGGCTAGGTTGCCATATGTTGGTGGTTATCACGTTATGTTACGAAATCTTGGAAGAGTGGCCAATGTTTGGTTTGATGATTATAAGTATAAATTTATCAATCAAAAAGGAAACATTGATGTGAGTAGGCCATCTGTCTTTAATAAACTACATTTTAAAAACAGATCATTTTTCAAACTAAAAAAAACTCGACCAATTAAAACATACATCATAACATAACTTGCACGTTTAGTGCGATATAACAGCATCACAGTTTTTAACGTTCCTAAGACGTGATAATATACGGATGTGATGTTAAGGAGGATTTGGAACTGGCCAGAGTTGTCGAGCTATTGTTTCAAAGGGACGATTCAATTTTGCAGCCTTTTGGTGATATTTCTGAAAGAGTAAAGTTACGTGAAAAATTACAGTGTAATGATTTTGAATGGTATAGAAGAAATATTTTTCCTGAAATGTATTTTCCTGGTAGTGGTGTACATTATGGAAACGTAAGTATATTACTGTTAATCTATGTGACTTATAAAGTAAGTTTGCTAATATAAAACTTCGGTGGTTAAATGGCAAATATAAATTCGCCAGCTTAAAGACCTAATGTAATAATTATGCTTAAGTCTAATTCTGTATAAGTATGCTTACGTGAAACTATGCTTCTTATGTGCAGCGCAACTATGATATTAATGATAAAAGTTTACTCATGTGAAACTATGCTGCTTGAAATATAAAGTTTGCTTACGTTTGCCATGAATGTGGAACTGTGCTGCTTATAATATAGTTTTACTGAAACTATTATGCTTTTCTAAAAAATATACGTTTACTATGCGGCTTATTATTCAAGTAAGCTAATGCGAAACGATTTTACTTGTAATATAAGTTTGTTAATGTGAAACAATGCTGCTTAAGTCATAATCAAAATATTTGCTTATAAAATAAATGAATATGACAACGATAGAAATGTTATTATCCATATTAATTTCATCTCGGCGTATTTAGTTTATTATTTTTTTATATGAAATCTTAGAGATATAAAAATTTCTCCAAAAAGCTATTTTTTGTAATCAAAGTCGTGGGGCCCCTGACAGTCTGACACCCCTGGTTCCTGATACCGTGTCCGATGGTCCGGCACCCTCAGCATGTCCACTATGTGTATTTACAGATACAAAGTGTAGCAGATCCTAATTTATGTATAGATGGCGCTAAATTAAAACGCAGTGAGCCAATAATACCATACCCCTGCCACAGTAATGAAAGTCAGGTGAGTAGGTAAAGGGTGGATCCAATAGAGAGGTCATCTTCAAAGTTCAACTTTTTTTCAATTTCAACTTTGTCCGCAGATACTGAAGTATTTGTACATACTAAAATTGTTTCTTGCAAGTGTGTTGTTTGGCAGGTTTGAAAAGTATGCCTGCTAAATTGAAACATGGTAGAAAGTGAAATTGTTTCACACCTATACAAAAGTAGTCAAATCTTACTGGTCTGTAGTAAAGCAACAAATTCTTCTGTGTGTTTCCTTTTTACCAATACCTTGATTGTATATTTTAGCAATGGGATTATACCGAAGCTATGCAGATAAGAATTAAAGATTTATGTTTAGATTTTAGTGGTGCTACATTTCGAGCTGAGGGATGTGGACCCCATGATGCACAAAATTGGAAATACCAGGTATTAACGAGCAAAGACGAATGTGTTTTGAAGTGCGAGGGGTGTCCCTTAGGTAGTAATTGTCACAATAGGTAGCTATTAGGAACTGCTACGGTTTTTTTGTATCAAAGAGGTTTGTTAATACACCGTTTTGATTGGATTGTTCTCCAGCATACATAATGTATATTCCGTTGCCAAAAAAAGGGGTTACGGGTTGTCTACGACAGATTAAACGTAGGCCGTCGATATAACTTTCTATTAGTTCACGGGTTCAGATTTCCCTTTCGTAACTTTGAGAATGTTAAGCCGTATTTCGTTGTCTTCCTTCCGCATATTCCCCACCCATATTTCCTTATTGAGCCCTTTACATTGCCATTGTCCTTAAAACTTGTCTAACCTTATTTGTACCTGGTGGAGACAAATTTGTGTATTTTTGCATCAATAACAAAATCAACTCTTACCTTTGCGCTTTTCAAAGTTGGTCGTTCGAACTGAGTCTTCTTGAATAAATTTGGTCATTAACATAATATGTAAATGTAAGGACATTAACGGAAATTGTTTGATAAATATGCCATCATCACAACAGCTTGTACCACTGTCGTTGACTTTTCTATATATAGGATAAAATGCTGACGGGTTTTTATGATATTCAAAACCTACATCCGAAGGAAAAAAATGAATGAAAACGAAATAAGGGGCACAATTCGTGCCTTCAAAAGTCAATTCATTAAGCGATGACCAGTGAGCTAGACTTACTATTTATTTAAACATCCTCCTTGTGTACACACATAGTCTAGACGGCTTGATCAGATGAACGTTCCAACAAATGTGACAAAGGGAGAACAACTAAAGGAAAAAACTCCCAAGAATCCAAAATATACCAGGCATCAAACACTGTGATAATTTTATCCATCATAAACAACGGTATGTCTGAGGTACAGGTAATCGACCGAGTGACTCTCAATGATCAAATGACCCCGATCCTTTGCGATGATGTCGAGATAATACCTTCAGTTTCTAGTCTTTCGGACGTGACAACAAACCGAGGTCCCGTGTGCTACAGGAGTTGCACGTACAATATCTCTCTTCAGTTGGAAACCGAAAGAGACTAGGCTTATGCCACTCTCGTGGCAAAATTTCCCTCATAACGTTGCCTATCCCCGTAAAACCAGAAAACAAAAAAGGACGTAAAACTCCATTTCATTTTGTATCAAGTTCTGTGCGTGTATATTTCAGGATAAAAAGATTATTAACAGAGTAACAGGACAGTGTATAGGATTATCTAAAGATGGTAGTAAGTTACAGATACAGAAATGTGACTATAGATTATTTCAATTGTGGAACTGGAAGAAAGTGCGGGAACCGTTTATACCAGACTTTTACAAATATCTGTAATTTTTGTCTTTTAATAAAATTTTATTTTTTATATGATAGTCAAAAGTTGTATTTTCTCATAGAACGCATTAATTTAAGCAACTTTTGGAATGTTAAACCATATTTTCGTTGCCTTCGTTCTGCATATTTCTTGAAATCGGTTTTAAATCTGTCTGGCAAGACGGAAGGGTGTCTTGGGAGGAGAGATGATGGGGGTGGGAAAGCACTTTTACTTTCCTTATGCTCTTATTCCGAATTCCCGTCTATCGTTTGAGATTCAAATAAACCTTGACAAAATCATGACGCCACCTTCGCAAATTCAAGCCAAATGTTATCATCGATAGAAAGATTAAAGTTGTAAAACTTTTTTGTTTCATTCTGAATTTTTAACTTTTGGGATTGACCGAATCTTGACCAGATTATGACATCACAATCGAAAAAAGCTTTTGTCCACGTTAAGGTTCATGTGTAGCGCTTAGTAAAATACGGTTATAAATTATTTGTAAAGGTAACAGATGTCTGATAAACTTTAAATATAAGAATCGGTCCTTTAAAAACCAATAAAGCTACATATGTTGTAAAATATAGATCGGATATTATCGAATAGGGCAATATTAAAATGGCTGCCACGACTTTTTGAGTGCATGTATATCAAGTTTTTCTTTAACGAACATAATATATATTAAGTGTTACGTGATATAGCGGGCTTTATAGATTAGATGTAGACCACCATTGGAGCTGTTAATTCCAGATGAAGAAATTCTAAGGGAATTAAAAACGAGTTCTATATGAAGAACGCAAATAAAAACGAAGGAAAGAAACAACCATTATTTTTACAAGGATAACACCTTATGTCAGTGAGGATCCTCTATCAACCAAACCTCTTGGAATTACATTTATTCAATAAATTTGCACCATTCGTGTTGATTATACATGTAGATGGATAAGATAAGTAACCAAATTGGGAATGAAAGAAACATTGCTTTGCAGAAGCGTTGGTTGTGACTACTAAAGACCGTAAACATTGGCAGTTGAAGTGGACGTCAGATCTCGATATGAATTATTTTCTTGTCAAGATGTTGCGACGTAAATTTATATTAAAAGTAGGCATAACTATTATATGTGTGTGGACTATGCTAGTGGTGAAATTGGCTATCGACACATCAGTTCCGTCGTTTCAAGAACCGTTTGCAAGAATCATACTTGGCAAAAAACAGTTGCGTGAAAATGTTGGCTACTTTGTGGGGAAGAGACGAGAAATGTTTTGGCCTTTTCTAAAATTTCAACCAAATTATACCGAGGTTAAAGAAGTATATGGCGTGGATCTAAACACAATAGGTAATTACGTTTAGGTCAAAGGAAGTATAATAAGGGATTGATAAGAGGTTTTCTAAACTGATGATTTGTAGGCATATGTGGGACACTGAGCGTCTGTGGGATTTGGGTGCTTCCACAAAAATGTCGCATTTTGATTCCCGACGGCGACAGTTGTGTAAGTATTTGCACCCCTTGTCTCGGGAGACTAGCGCAGTCACTGCGACCTTGTTGTCATGCTTGTATTGGTGAGAAATGTGAACGCTCTGTTTGATATTATTAGGTGAAAATGGTAAGGGATTGAGTATAGATACAAGAAGACTGAGTAAAAAAGAACAGAAGAAAGTAGATACAGGTTATGTAAGATATGCTATTAAAGAATATGTTGGTAATCTAGTGTCCGTCAGAAGAAACTTACCTGACCCTCGAATACAAGAGTACGTATAACCATCACACTTCTGAAAGTATTGTATATTTCTACCGGGTTCACTTTACAAGATAAATATCTTGTATTACGGTGTAAGGTAATAAATGTTCATGATGTCACGTGATTTTAAGACTGGCTAATCAAAACTTTTTTTCATGCAGTCGGTGTTATAAATATGGACACACAATATGAACTCTTATTAGTGACCAAGGTAATAATTATTCAAACTGACTAATCAACAATCTTTCACATACAGTTTGTTTTGTAAATATGAACACGAGTACACAACTCATGAAAATGAGTTAAAGATGGGTTTCCTCATTGTTTAGTGTCAAATTAAGCAAACTTTTGATGAATTGGTGTTTCTAATGAATTATCATGTATTCTTAATCATATCATTATGTTCTTATTGCATATAATTAAGTTTTAACCAATCATAAATGTCCAAAGATGTACTGTCTAGATAAACAAAAAAAAACTTTTTGACCTTTCTTGATCGGGTCACTCATTGGCATTCTGGTGGTAATTCTCCTTTAATTTAGCTAATCATGAAATAATTATAGACATGTGAGACAAACTGATATTTTTCCAGGTCATTAGAACACATCTACTTTCTATTCATATAAGTATTAGCATTTTCATTTTCATAAATGAAAATAAGGGAACCCATCTTTAAAATTGGTTAAAATTCATTATCTCATGTAGAATTGAATACAGTTAATAAGGGTTCCCTTTATTTATTCCTAAAAGGCAGTTTAAACAACGTTATCCCTCAGCACAACCGTTGGCTTTCACAATTTCCAGCTAGTTAATATAGCTCTCGACAAAAAAGTGTAAACAAAACAATATAGCTTCACGTGTAATCGGCGGCTATAGTTGTATGCATTTCCGTGATAAAAGGTGGCGATTACATTCAGGGTTTTAGACTTGATATTGGGAAAATGTTGCAATGTGTGCTTAGAAAATTCTGTTCATTAGAAGAGTTTCATTTCAATGTATTTTCTGTATTTGTAGTTGTAAAGATATCTCGTATCCTAAAGATTTACCTAAAACCAGTATCATTATGTGTTTCCACGATGAGGCTTGGACATCACTATTGAGAAGTGTACATAGTATTATAGATAGAACTCCACCAAGACTCGTAGAAGAAATTATTTTAGTTGATGATAATTCTACGTATGGTATTATATTATATTGCTATTACCTTTAAACAAAACAGGGCATCAATGTTCTTATATATAAAATGGCTGTGAGGTGTGAGTGGCGATCCTATGAATGATAAGGTGGGCTAGAGAGGGGTAAAAGAGTGTCCACAGAATTGTGAAAGGGAGTTCAAAGGGTTTTTTTTGCGTTAGATAATGATAAGTTTGTGAGTAGGGGAGGCAAATAAGGCAAGTTTGATTGATGATCCTCTGTTTTCAAATCCCCTTATTTGCATGAAAATAACTGGCCTCTATACTGGGTGTCAGAGACTAAAAAATTAAGACTTGATTAATTTCAGATCATCTTAAAGATCCACTGGAGGAGTACATGAGCCAGTTTCCTAAAGTCAAAATAATACGTACAGAAAGATGGGAGGGGTTGATACGAGCCCGGCTGTTCGGTTTAAATCATACTTCACCCAAATCTACAATCGTTACATATCTTGACGCTCATATTGAATGTATGGACGGTAAGTAACCTTTTGATATACAGGCTTGCTTAGAGTCATCATGATGGTATGACTGAACAACACAAGTATCCATCTTTCCGAAAATATCTGGGTTTGGCTGATCCATTTTAAACACACCTTCGGAGATCCACAAAACAGGGCCTAGTTTTTCTGTCTCTGCTTTAGCAATCGGCAATTTTCAAAATATCAATCTATTAGAGGCTGAAATAGATGCAGATGTGTCAGTCTAAGGGGCAGGCTGAGGTGTCAAACCACCGGACGCAGTTCGAGTGACCAGAGGCCCTGGGAGTCCAATTACAAATTTATTGTTTTGTCGTTTCGAATTCATTGAAAGTTATAAAAGGATAGGACAGTTAACTGGGGCCCCGTATACTACCGGCTGCGCACGTCAAAAAATTAGCAATAGCTGGAAATTTCCACATTTTTTACCCCAAGGCAATGTCTGCCTTCATTAGTCCAATTTAGTGCAGAAAAATGGACATCAAACTCGATTTCAATTTTTAAACAAAATTATCCTTGTACGAAAAATCTTGATTTACTGACAACGATTTTACTTTAACTGTTTTTTTAACATTGCATATACAAATTCCTGTATGTCTAATAGGATGGTTGGAGCCATTGTTGGAACCAATCATGAAGAATCCAAGAACGGTTACCATGCCAACTATAAATACCATAGATTCTACAACATTTGCTGTAGATACTGATCAAGCAGAGCAAGTCGGTATTTTTAAATTCCCCGCACTTCGGTTTTTCTGGATGAAAACACCAGAAAGAATTGACAGAGCTCGAAAATCACCTGCAGACAATATCCAGTAGGTACACCTAAATTCTTCTTAGCGAATTGAACACTGGACGGCAATTGGACACAATTTGACGATCTAGGAACTGGTGGCTGGTCAAGGGAGCTGTGTTGAATAGAGATAATTTTAATTGAAAATTGTATTGGGAGGGCTGTTTCTTTGAGCGTTTTATGAGTTCAAAATCTAAGATATTATTGTTATATCAAGAAAAACCACAGACGTTTGAAAGAAAATTGAAATGGTGCAAATAGATGCAATCAATGTCCCCAATTTACAAAACCTCTTTACAACCCTTTACATAATTATGGCATAGCTTCTGACTGACATTTGAATAAGTGGTGGTATGTATTTTCTGGAATTATAGAAACCTCAGATGCCGGATGAGAAAGAGGAAATGCCCCATGGCTACAACTCAAATTGTATTGTTATATTTTTAAGTTCTGAAATCATTTCAGGTCGCCAGCAATGGCAGGAGGATTATTCAGCATCAGTAAAGTATTTTTCAATCACATTGGTACTTATGATAACCAGTTAGATATTTGGGGTGGTGAGAATATCGAAATTTCTGTTAAGGTACGTATTGAGCTCTCAGTAAAGGTACGAGATATTTCGCCTGGGTACCAGAGGATTGGCCCGTCTATAACTAGATTACTCGGTATGGTCGTAAATAGAAAGATTATTCGGCCAGTCTATTATAGATTGCTCGCCCGTGTATGAATTCAAATGGCCCCATTTATGGATAAGATTACTCTGTCCATGTATGAAGACAATTGTCTGGTGTATGAATCAATTCGGGTTATCTTTTATAATTATACCGTTTATATCTATTTTTGTGCAACGCTTTCTATTTATTTTCTACTTATAGATTTGGATGTGTGGGGGCAGTCTCTTACTTTCTCCATGTTCTCACGTTGCCCACATCTTCAGGAAGCGGCTACCTTATATTGGTGGTTATCACGAAATGTTACGAAATCTTGGAAGAGTGGCCAATGTTTGGTTCGATGATTATAAGTATAAATTTGTCAACCAAAAAGGAAACATGGATGTGAGTATTTCCACTTTCTGGGAGCAGTGAAATGGTGTGCAGTTTTAAATACGTGGCGTATTTAGAGAATGGAACATTGCTCATGGAGAATCGGCTCGTTAGGGAAGCACCTGTCATTGCCCCCAATGAAATGCATAAAATGAACTGAACATGCATAAAATGAACTGAACATGAATAAATCGAATGAAATTTTAATAAATTGAATGAAATTTTAATAAATTGAATGAAATTTTAATAAATTGAATGGAATTTTAATAAATTGAATGAAATTTTAATAAATTGCATGAAATTTTAGTTAATTGAATAAAAATGAACGGAAAATGAATGAATGTTTGAAGTACAATTAATCTAATCTATATGATTCAATCTTGCAGCCTTTTGGTGATATTTCTGAAAGAGTCAAGTTACGTGAAAAATTACAGTGTAATGATTTTGAATGGTATAGAAGGAATATTTTTCCTGAAATGTATTTTCCTGGAAGTGGTGTACATTATGGGAACGTAAGTTTGCTAATGTGAAACTATGTTTTTTTTATATGGAAATATACGTTTAAAGGTTTGATAATATGAAACTACGTGTATACTCCATGTAATAATATTATGATATTTAAGTTCTTAACTTCAGACTATGATGTTTATGGAAACATAGACATGAACATTTACTGATATTATGTTTTGCTTATAGTAGCATGGAAATGTAAATTTACTGAAAACTATGCTTCTTATAAAATATGATAATTTAAGTTTCTAAACTTCAAACTATGTTGCTTATACAATTATGGAGATGCAAATATACTACAAACTATACTTTTTACATTATACATGTAGTATTTGTTAGTTTATTCACTATGAACTATGTTGCTTATTGTACTATTTGAAATTTACTAGAAAATATGTTGCTTTTGGTCGCAAATTATAAATGTAACATTATCCGTCTTAAATTAATTATCCAAAATTAACATAGGAACTATTGTATTTGTAGATACAAAGTGTTGCAGAGCCTAATATATGTATAGATGGTGGTAAATTAAAACGCAGTGAGCCAATACTACCATACCCTTGTCATGGTGAAGAAAACCAGGTCAGTAGGTCAATCATCTTCGCAATTTCAAGTAAATGCTGCGATTTGGATTGTACGCGTAGACCAGGCCCCCTCCCCAACTTTCAAATCATTTATCATTTTACATATTGACGGGTCTGCATGTGCCCTTCTAGGAAAATGTTGTGGTCCCTACGCGACACCGTTACCTAATGTTTCCTAGAAACACCACTGACAACCAAAGCCCTCTACTAAGGTTACAAGTTACAGTCTATATACATTAGAGGGCTCTGATTGAATATATTCACTAACCTACAATCCAATAAAATACTTGCATTTACAAACTTCTCCTTAACACATTAAAAGTGCTCTAAGATGTACAAATATGAGACAAAGTGAAGATGTTCTAAGATGACGAGAACTAATTTAGTAGTTTTGTTAGATATAAAATTTACGCGCCATTAATAACTTCTGGTTGTGTTTTTGATTCGATTATGTATCGTTTTCGGTGAAGTTGGATGTTGCCTAGAACAGATGCAGTATTGTATTTCGATTTCCAACCGTCGATGGATTTTTCTTCCCCAACCTGATAGGCGGAAACTTGAAGTTCGCTGCTAAATACAAATTATCGTCTTTATTTTATATTTTAGCAATGGGATTATACCGAATCTATGCAGATCAGAATGAGAGACTTATGTGTAGATCTAAGTGGTGGTGCGTTTAAAACTGAGTCTTGTGGGGGCTATGATGCACAAAATTGGAAATATCATGTATGTAGAGTGAATGCCACATGATCTTTGAAAATCTTTAGCATCAGAATTTGGTTAGAATGAAAAGTTGAATTTGTCACATTGATATGGTCACAAGGTATATTGGTCCCAGTAACATTGTGAGAAAGCAATTTGGTTACAAAGTGATTTGGTCACAAGGCAATATCACCACAATGGAAATTAGTCACAAGATAAAATGGTCACAAGATAAATTGTGTCACAGTGAATTAACCACAAGGTAAACTGGGTCACAGTTATTTGATCAAGTGATCAAATCACCCAAACGGTGAAAGTTTCGATAACGCTCTTGCAAGAATTGCCGACTTCTAAAAACTTTGACGAATTTAGCCTGTGAACTAATTACTGTGACAAATTTACCTTTTGAACTTATTACTGTGACAAATATACCTCGTGAACAGATTACTGTGACCAATTTACTTTGTGAACAAATTACTGTGACCAATTTACTTTGTGAACAAATTACTGTGACCAATTTACTTTGTGAACAAATTACTGTGACCAATTTATCTATCGAAAATTGCCTTGCTGAATGTTTTGTAGGCTTCTTTTACATCGCAAAAGGACTGGTCAAACTAAATAAAAAATGTTTAGAACACTATGATAAATACTCTCTTTAATTAATTGTATCCATGTGTGTATATTTCAGGATAAAAAGATTATTAACAGAGTAACAGGACAGTGTATAGGATTATCTAAAGATGGTAGTAAGTTACAGATACAGAAATGTGACGGTAGATTATTTCAATTGTGGAACTGGAAGAAAGTGCGGGAACCGTTTATACCAGACTTTTACAAATATCTGTAATTTTTGACTTTTAATAAAATTTTATTTATTGTTTTTTGAGTCTCTTTTATACGATAACTCACATACGACATATTTCACTTTTTATTGAATTAAAAACCTAGGTGATAATTATTTCTCCTCGTTGAAAATTAGGTGATAATTCGTTCACTTTTAGATTAAAAAGTTTTTAATTGAAAATAAAAAGTGTGCTTATAGACTTTAATTATAGACCGAAAACGTCAATTTCCCGACTTAGCCAAATAACCCTATTTAGTTTAAGTTTTGAACTTTTCCTACTAATTAGAACCATGACACTTGGAAAAACACTTAAAACCTAATCAAAGAATATTACACAAAATATGGACATTTTTCTTCAAAGAGACTTCTGCACTGAAAGTGCTCATAATGCTTAAAGGGTATATCCACGTTGTCTATCTGGAGAAAAAGAGAACTTAAATATCTGCTATAGGCTAAGAATTAGGTTAGGAAATGTGGTCCATTGTCCGCTTTGTACTTTTCCTACTAATAGATTAAAAACAGTTAGAGAAAAATATAGAAATTTTAGTTTCATGTGACATATGCACTAAAAGTGTTCAAATAAAAATAAATTTCTCAAACAATTACAAAGCTACAAGGGTGAAATTTGCAGGGTATATCCACTTTGACTATTGAACATTTGGGAAAAAATCTACCATACCATCTCCAGTGGTCTTCTGCTCGCATAGTCGGGGTATATCCACATTGGCAAGCTGGATATTTGAGAAAAAACAGAACTGAAAAATCTCCCATAGCCTAGGAGTTAGGCCGGAAAACGTATTTCCATTGTCTCCTGTATAGGCCCTAGCGACCGAAAACGGCAACTCACCAACCTCGGCCCAATGACTCGATTTGGCTCAAGTTTTGGACTTTTCCGACTAAATGGACCCCAGACTGACCGGAAAACTCTTCAAACTCAATTAAAAACAATTAGAGACAAAAATGCGAATTTTTTTGTTTCTATGGTCTTCTGCTCGCATAGTGGGAAAATACAAATAATTTTTTTTCTCGAAGAACTGAAAAATCTCCCTTAGCCTAGGAGTTAGGCCGGAAAACGTATTTCCATTGTCTCCTGTATAGGCCCTAGCGACCGAAAACGGCAACTCACCAACCTCGGCCCAATGACTCGATTTGGCTCAAGTTTTGGACTTTTCCGACTAATTGGACCCCAGACTGACCGAAAAACACTTCAAACTCAATTAAAAACAATTAGAGCCAAAAATGCGAATTTTTTTGTTTCTATGGTCTTCTGCTCGCATAGTGGGAAAATACAAATAATTTTTTTTCTCGAAAAGTTACAAAGCTACAGGGCTGAAATTTGCAGGGTATATCCACATTGGCAAGCTGGACATTTGAGAAAAAACAGAACTGAAAAATCTCCCATAGCCTAGGAGTTAGGCCGGAAAACGTATTTCCATTGTCTCCTGTATAGGCCCTAGCGACCGAAAACGGCAACTCACCAACCTCGGCCCAATGACTCGATTTGGCTCAAGTTTTGGACTTTTTGGACTAAATGGACCCCAGACTGACCGGAAAACTCTTCAAACTCAATTAAAAACAATTAGAGACAAAAATGCGAATTTTTTTGTTTCTATGGTCTTCAGCTCGCATAGTGGGAAAATACAAATAATTTTTTTTCTCGAAAAGTTACAAAGCTACAGGGCTGAAATTTGCAGGGTATATCCACATTGGCAAGCTGGACATTTGAGAAAAAACAGAACTGAAAAATCTCCCATAGCCTAGGAGTTAGGCCGGAAAACGTATTTCCATTGTCTCCTGTATAGGCCCTAGCGACCGAAAACGGCAACTCACCAACCTCGGCCCAATGACTCGATTTGGCTCAAGTTTTGGACTTTTCCGACTAATTGGACCCCAGACTGACCGAAAAACACTTCAAACTCAATTAAAAACAATTAGAGCCAAAA
>NW_008706931.1:812643-814163 GCF_000327385.1 Lottia gigantea
TGCTCGCATAGTGGGAAAATACAAATAATTTTTTTTCTCGAAAAGTTACAAAGCTACAGGGCTGAAATTTGCAGGGTATATCCACATTGGCAAGCTGGACATTTGAGAAAAAACAGAACTGAAAAATCTCCCATAGCCTAGGAGTTAGGCCGGAAAACGTATTTCCATTGTCTCCTGTATAGGCCCTAGCGACCGAAAACGGCAACTCACCAACCTCGGCCCAATGACTCGATTTGGCTCAAGTTTTGGACTTTTCCGACTAATTGGACCCCAGACTGACCGAAAAACACTTCAAACTCAATTAAAAACAATTAGAGCCAAAAATGCGAATTTTTTTGTTTCTATGGTCTTCTGCTCGCATAGTGGGAAAATACAAATAATTTTTTTTCTCGAAAAGTTACAAAGCTACAGGGCTGAAATTTGTAGGGTATATCCACATTGGCAAGCTGGACATTTGAGAAAAAACAGAACTGAAAAATCTCCCATAGCCTAGGAGTTAGGCCGGAAAACGTATTTCCATTGTCTCCTGTATAGGCCCTAGCGACCGAAAACGGCAACTCACCAACCTCGGCCCAATGACTCGATTTGGCTCAAGTTTTGGACTTTTCCGACTAATTGGACCCCAGACTGACCGAAAAACACTTCAAACTCAATTAAAAACAATTAGAGCCAAAAATGCGAATTTTTTTGTTTCTATGGTCTTCTGCTCGCATAGTGGGAAAATACAAATAATTTTTTTTCTCGAAAAGTTACAAAGCTACAGGGCTGAAATTTGCAGGGTATATCCACATTGGCAAGCTGGACATTTGAGAAAAAACAGAACTGAAAAATCTCCCATAGCCTAGGAGTTAGGCCGGAAAACGTATTTCCATTGTCTCCTGTATAGGCCCTAGCGACCGAAAACGGCAACTCACCAACCTCGGCCCAATGACTCGATTTGGCTCAAGTTTTGGACTTTTCCGACTAATTGGACCCCAGACTGACCGAAAAACACTTCAAACTCAATTAAAAACAATTAGAGCCAAAAATGCGAATTTTTTTGTTTCTATGGTCTTCTGCTCGCATAGTGGGAAAATACAAATAATTTTTTTTCTCGAAAAGTTACAAAGCTACAGGGCTGAAATTTGCAGGGTATATCCACATTGGCAAGCTGGACATTTGAGAAAAAACAGAACTGAAAAATCTCCCTTAGCCTAGGAGTTAGGCCGGAAAACGTATTTCCATTGTCTCCTGTATAGGCCCTAGCGACCGAAAACGGCAACTCACCAACCTCGGCCCAATGACTCGATTTGGCTCAAGTTTTGGACTTTTCCGACTAATTGGACCCCAGACTGACCGAAAAACACTTCAAACTCAATTAAAAACAATTAGAGCCAAAAATGCGAATTTTTTTGTTTCTATGGTCTTCTGCTCGCATAGTGGGAAAATACAAATAATTTTTTTTCTCGAAAAGTTACAGAGCTACAGGGCTGAAATTTGCAGGGTATATCCACATTGGCAAGCTGGACATTTGAGAAAAA
>NW_008706931.1:832357-834199 GCF_000327385.1 Lottia gigantea
GCCCAATGACTCGATTTGGCTCAAGTTTTGGACTTTTCCGACTAATTGGACCCCAGACTGACCGAAAAACACTTCAAACTCAATTAAAAACAATTAGAGCCAAAAATGCGAATATTTTTGTTTCTATGGTCTTCTGCTCGCATAGTGGGAAAATACAAATAATTTTTTTTCTCGAAAAGTTACAAAGCTACAGGGCTGAAATTTGCAGGGTATATCCACATTGGCAAGCTGGACATTTGAGAAAAAACAGAACTGAAAAATCTCCCATAGCCTAGGAGTTAGGCCGGAAAACGTATTTCCATTGTCTCCTGTATAGGCCCTAGCGACCGAAAACGGCAACTCACCAACCTCGGCCCAATGACTCGATTTGGCTCAAGTTTTGGACTTTTCCGACTAATTGGACCCCAGACTGACCGAAAAACACTTCAAACTCAATTAAAAACAATTAGAGCCAAAAATGCGAATTTTTTTGTTTCTATGGTCTTCTGCTCGCATAGTGGGAAAATACAAATAATTTTTTTTCTCGAAAAGTTACAAAGCTACAGGGCTGAAATTTGCAGGGTATATCCACATTGGCAAGCTGGACATTTGAGAAAAAACAGAACTGAAAAATCTCCCATAGCCTAGGAGTTAGGCCGGAAAACGTATTTCCATTGTCTCCTGTATAGGCCCTAGCGACATAAAACCGCAACTCACCAACCTCGGCCCAATGACTCGATTTGGCTCAAGTTTTGGACTTTTCCGACTAATTGGACCCCAGACTGACCGAAAAACACTTCAAACTCAATTAAAAACAATTAGAGCCAAAAATGCGAATTTTTTTGTTTCTATGGTCTTCTGCTCGCATAGTGGGAAAATACAAATAATTTTTTTTCTCGAAAAGTTACAAAGCTACAGGGCTGAAATTTGCAGGGTATATCCACATTGGCAAGCTGGACATTTGAGAAAAAACAGAACTGAAAAATCTCCCATAGCCTAGGAGTTAGGCCGGAAAACGTATTTCCATTGTCTCCTGTATAGGCCCTAGCGACCGAAAACGGCAACTCACCAACCTCGGCCCAATGACTCGATTTGGCTCAAGTTTTGGACTTTTCCGACTAATTGGACCCCAGACTGACCCAAAAACACTTCAAACTCAATTAAAAACAATTAGAGCCAAAAATGCGAATTTTTTTGTTTCTATGGTCTTCTGCTCGCATAGTGGGAAAATACAAATAATTTTTTTTCTCGAAAAGTTACAAAGCTACAGGGCTGAAATTTGCAGGGTATATCCACATTGGCAAGCTGGACATTTGAGAAAAAACAGAACTGAAAAATCTCCCATAGCCTAGGAGTTAGGCCGGAAAACGTATTTCCATTGTCTCCTGTATAGGCCCTAGCGACCGAAAACGGCAACTCACCAACCTCGGCCCAATGACTCGATTTGGCTCAAGTTTTGGACTTTTCCGACTAATTGGACCCCAGACTGACCGAAAAACACTTCAAACTCAATTAAAAACAATTAGAGCCAAAAATGCGAATTTTTTTGTTTCTATGGTCTTCTGCTCGCATAGTGGGAAAATACAAATAATTTTTTTTCTCGAAAAGTTACAAAGCTACAGGGCTGAAATTTGCAGGGTATATCCACATTGGCAAGCTGGACATTTGAGAAAAAACAGAACTGAAAAATCTCCCATAGCCTAGGAGTTAGGCCGGAAAACGTATTTCCATTGTCTCCTGTACAGGCCCTAGCGACCGAAAACGGCAACTCACCAACCTCGGCCCAATGACTCGATTTGGCTCAAGTTTTGGACTTCTCCGACTAATTGGACCCCAGACTGACCGAAAAACACTTCAAACTCA
>NW_008706932.1:0-4564 GCF_000327385.1 Lottia gigantea
ACAATTCCATTACAAAATCATTGGAAAAGCTGACTTTGTTTTGCCACACTGGTGATTTAGAGGTATACCATTCAATGATGTTAAAGTATTGTCCAAAACGTCAACATTTTTCATATGATGGAATGGTGGCCAGGACTCAGCTAGCTGCCTTAGACCACAACTATAACACAGGTAGAAAACAAGCCACATCTTCAAGAGGTCCAACAGAGGGTGCATTAAAGTTCAACCAAGTATTTCCAAAGAGATGCAAGACCTGGGTTGCTCAACCAATCCCCGACAAAAACAAATCATTCGTACAGGAAAACTTTAATGTCCCGAACTGTAGAAGTGAGGTCAAAAGATATCAAATTGTCAGAAACAACAAAACCAAACTTGCCCAGGAATATTGCGATAATTAAAAATAAGACATTTTAATATTAATGAAGATCGTGCTGTACCGCTGTGGAGTGGATGATTCGTTTTCAACGAGATAACGGCCGATTGAGATTGATTGGTATTGATGTTGTGTCGTCTGCTTTTTGTAGTCTGCACGAAGTACGAAGATATTTGATTTGCTAACCAACACGATTCAACGATGGCACAGCAAAACCATGCAGCATTCCTGAATATAGGACCCTCGATCGATTGGAATGCTGACGATGGCATCTACAGACGCTACAAAATATGGAAGCAGCAGTGTGATCTATTATTCACTGGACCTATGAATGCATTTCAAGAAGATATGAAATGCAAATACTTACTCCTATGGTCGGGAGAGCAAGGTCTAGAACTTTATAATAGATGGGGACTCAGCGAAGATGAAAGTAAGCTATTGACAAATTACTGGGAGGGGTTTGAAAATTTTGTCAAACCACAGTCGAACGAGTTAATAGCGGCAAGGGAACTACATCAACTGAAACAAGACAATCTGATTTTGGAAGAGTTTATTGCAAAATTAAGGACTTTGGTAATTGAAGCCAATTTTCCTGTGGATCAAAGAAACAGATTTTTGAGGGATCATCTAGTTTTTGGCATGAATTCTGATCGTGTGAGAAAAGAATGTTTGAAGGAAGGCAACAGTCTTACATTAGAACATGCAATTAGTTTGGCGAAAGCTGAGGAATCGGCAACCAAACAACTTCAACGCATCTCTACAAACACAGCAGAAGTCAATGTATTGAAGAAAAGACCCTTTCGTCTCAAACAAGAACAGAAGAATCAGCAACCAAACTTCACAAAGCAGAAAAGCCCTCCATCGAGTTACCGTCATACTACTCTAGTAAGCAAGATAAGACATGTCAGAATTGTCTTTTAGTTCACCGTGATGGGTCGAAGTGCCCAGCAAGGAATTCTACATGCTATCAGTGCAAACGAAGTGGTCATTACTCTAGAGCATGCAAGAAGAATAAGAAAGTGCACGAACTGGAGACTGGTGATTTATCAGAAGATGAAGAAGACAAGTTATTCCTTGGTCCGATTGAAGTAACTACAATAGAAGAAGCTGTCGATACTGTAGACTCTGACTACAAGAAATCACTTCCCGAGATAGCGATATCAGCAAAAGAAGATTCACCTCGACACAAGTTCATGTGCAAGATTGACTCAGGAGCCGAAGCTGATATCATACCAATATCAGTATTCAAGAAGCTGTTCACAGATCGCAATTCTTTGAAGAAGCCTTCAGTCAAACTGAAAGCATATGGTGGAACACCAGTAGAAAACATTGGTACCTGTCACATATATGTGATGATCCCAGGTTGCAACCGGATAGAACAGATCAGGGTAGAAGTCGCCGATGTCAATGGGCCAGTGATAATTGGAAACAGAACTGCCCAAGAATTGGGATTGTTGAAACTAACATTTCCAATATCATCAGAGTCTGTGGAACCTAAGAAGCTATATGATGTGAAAGGCAAGCTACATCCTTTCCCTTTGACTAAAGCATACCTGTTAGAAGAATACAGGATGTATTTGATGGAATAGGCTGCTTTCCAGGAAAACCACAGCATATTGATTTCGATCCTAATGTTATACCAGTAAAACATCCGGCACGAAAAGTACCTATCCACATGCAAGAACAGTACAAGGAGCAGTTATCCGATCTGGTCAACAGAGGTATATTGAAGAAGGTCAACAACGAATATACTCCATGGATAAACTCGACAGTGCTGACCACGAAATCAAATGGGAAGATACGCATGTGTTTAGACCCAAGGGACTTGAATAAAGCACTCCTGAGAAACCAGTACTACATGAGAACTGTTGATGATGTTATACCAGAAGTCAGTGATGCTACCCATTTCACCATACTCGATGCCCGAAATGGATTTTGGCAAGTGAAACTTGATGATGACAGCAGCAAGTTATGTACTTTCAGCACTCCATGGGGAAAGTACCGATGGACAAGACTTCCATTTGGATTATCAGTCAGTAGCGATATTTTCCAAGAGAAGATGGATAAGGTATTTGGTCACTTGAATGGACTGACCGGAATAGCTGATGATACCTTTAACTATGGAAAGAGCGAAATCCAACACGATCAACATGTCATCAATACTCTCGATACGGCAAGGGAAAACAACATAAAGTTTAACCCTGAGAAATTTCAGTTCAAGACAGAAGAGGCTTCATTCTTTGGACTGAAATGGACTCCTCAAGGAATCAAGCCTGGTGAAAAGAAGATCAAAGCGATCAAAGATATGCCTCATCCAACAAATATCACAGAATATCTTTCATGGGTATGATCAACTACCTGAACAGATTCTCACCAGCAATAGCAGAAGCCTCTGAGCCGATTCGCCAACTGATGAAGAAAAACACACCTTTCGTCTGGGAAGTTGAACATGATAAATCATTCCAGGACCTGAAACAGATAATAACAGAATCACCAGTATTATCGTACTATGATGCAAAGATGGACAATCTTATACAAACAGATGCCAGTCTGAAGGGCCCCGGATGTGTTCTACTTCAGGAAGGAAAACCAGTGTGCTATGCCAGCAGATATATAGCAACATTGAGAGAGAACTTCTAGCAATAGTATGGGCGTTGGAAAAACTAAATCACTATGTATATGGTAAACATACTTTGATAGAGACCGATCACAAACCACCCAATTGACTATTATTTTGAAATAACTTTAAAGTAAAAGTTGTGCATTATATTTTCAGTAAACTGTAACATTATCAATACTTCCAAGGAGGAAGAAATATGGACTGTTAAACACATGTGAAAATAAGGACTTTATAGAAAGTGTTCATATTAATAATAAGGACCTTTAAAATTGTTTATCAAAGGATTTTAAATTACGTCATTAGTATTTTTAAATGTTTAAAATTGAAATGTTATATGTTATATTTTATCAATTATGCATGCCATTGTATTTTCCAAATTCAAAACTTAAAAGGGGAGATGTTAACATATGAAATTTATGACCCAACACAGGTGGACCAATATTTATAGGGTCAACCGGAAGTGTAACCGTTCTATGCTATTAATAGATACACAAACATGTCATACAAATAAACATATGAACCCGTATCAATCTTGACATTACTGATAAGTTTACAATGTGAGGGTACCTAATTAACATTTGCAAACAATGATTGACCCACCTGTATATAAAATAGTTCACAAATCTGTATAAACTATATAATTTTGAAATTTAACAGTTTAAATGAAATATTCATGACATATTCTTACTAGTAAAAACAAAATCTTGTCCTGTCTTATTACTTAATAGAAAATTATAATTTGATTTGTTCGATGACGCAATGCTGTGTACGTCCATCACGAAAACTACAAGTTTTTTAAATTTTTATGAAAAAATATCACAGTTAAATTGAAGAAAATTTATTTAATCAATAACATGGTCTAACTTATTATTTTGCCAAAACAGTTATGAGAATTTACACAACACCCTCAATATGTGTGTGACGGACGTACTTATCAGAGGTATGTACGTCCGTCACATACGTCCGTCACGCACATTTTGCCTTATTATTACAGATATATTGAGCTTTAATGGAAAATATGAACTAAACACTTCTTCAAAGATAAAATAAGATATTCCTCAAGTAAATATTTTTGGTTTTGATCATTTTGAAAACACCTTGTGTGTGTTTTTGTACCTGATTACTGTCAATTTTAAATGAATATGATAGTACAAAAAAAAAATTGAATATTTGGTTAGAGCTGGATATGTTTATATATTTGTCTTATCACATTGAATTGTGAATATAAATAATAGTGAATACAATGGTGTACATTAAAAGATGAATTACAGTCAAAAAGTAATATTTTGGGTATTGTTTTTAATACAACTGAAAAATTATTTACAAAATTACAATTTCGAATTTTTCACTAAATTCAACTTGAAAGAGATTTAATTTTTCCTCTGTTCACATTCACAGAAATTCTATTTACACACCTTCAATCAAACAATACATTGAAGGCCAAGTTAAAATAGGTGCTTCCTCTGAGGTCCTCTCAATGTAGACTATTAATAGAACAGTAGTCAAAGGCCTAAGCCTACACTTTTTTAAACACTTTTGTTAATCTTGAAGTAGGCTACTAATTTGGAAAT
>NW_008706932.1:9575-11218 GCF_000327385.1 Lottia gigantea
CATGGATCCACAAAGACCTATCAATAGTGTAAATGAAATATATTAGTTTAAATAAACTATTATTGAACTATCCCTGTTATAACACAATACTGGTACTTCACATTTATAAATACATGTAGGGCCTACTTGTCAGTGCAAGTTGAATTTTTTTTGAATTTTTGCTGTTTTTGAGAACTAGAATAAAAGCTTCAAATTAGTATTGTAAAGAATGTCTTTGTTTTGATGAAAATATAAATAGTAAAACAATTTATGACTTCAAAATTTGTTGTTACAGTAGAAAAAGAAAACAGTAGCATTGTCAGATATTCCATTTCCAATTCTCATAAAAAAAAAATTATGACAAAAATTAAAAAAAAAAACTTGCAAAGACAATAGTATAGCATTCCGCATTCTAATTTCTGCCAATTTACTAAGAACATTTGGTTTTTTTCAACTTCTGGAACTACTAATTAGACACCAAGCTTTTTTAACGCTATATATTACTTACCTGTGAACTCTGCGAGATTCCATAACTGACTTGTGTAATAGATGGACAAAATTCATTACTATCCGATTTCGTCTGCGTTGATAAATCACTGCCCTGGAACTATCTTCAAAAATTATAAAAAGGACAAGGGCGTTCGATTACATTTTTTTCTTCTTTGTAACCTCAACAAGTGCAAGAAAAGACAGAAAACATATCGGGCGCCATTGTTTTTGTTTTCATCCGGGTAACACGACCGTTTATTTTTACCTTTTTCGTGAAGAGTTACATAAATGAGCGTCTGAGAACAGTTCAACGTTTACACTATCATTTATAAAGTGTTCTCGGAACACTTGTTATTTCGGTAGTGTAAACGGTGTAATTTTGTGATTTTAACGCGTCCTGGCCTAGACCGAGAACGGAACACTTTGCAATCTCCTAAGGTAAACGGGGCTTAAAGGTTAGACAGAGTTATCTACCGAATTTCATTCATTTATTGATCAAATTACATGTGATTCTAGTACAAAAGATTGTATGAATCGAAAATGCTCAATCTGTGCTGGCTTAATTGATAACTTTCAACCAAGAAATCCTGATGCAAGATTGCAGCTTTATCAATGGAGAACTCAAAATGGTGAGAAAATTGATAAAGTATTGACAGAGTGCTCTGCAGGAGAAGCCTTTATGGGACTGAAAAAACAATTGGATTCATTTCTAATACACACTTATGTAAAAAGATGTCAAGCTGCCTTTTTGAGAGACTTAACCTCAACTTGTGACACAAAAAACATTGTCGTCCAAGTAGATTTTTCAGAAAACGCAACAATTTTGGCTCAAAATGAAATTCAGTCAGGACACTGGAACCATGGTCAAGCTACGTTATATACAGCACATGTATGGATAACTAATGAAAAACGTGAAAATATTGTCATTATATCTGATTGCTTAAATCATACTAAGTATAGTTTGTATGTTTTTATTGATTACATTTTATCACATCTCAAAGAAAATTACCCTGACATTGAAATAGTCAATTTTTTTAGTGATGGTGCCAGCTCACAGTTTAAGCAGCGTTATCTATTTTCAAATTTTCATCAATGGGAAGTTCAACATGCAATTACGTTGTCATGGAATTTTTTCGCTACCTCTCATGGGAAGGGTGTGGTTGACGGGTTGGGGG
>NW_008706933.1:0-1335 GCF_000327385.1 Lottia gigantea
CACTAAATCATTTCACCCACACTAAATCATTTCACCCACACTAAATCAGTTCACCCACACTAAAACATTTTTGATAATTAAACTAACACACTAAATCATTTCACCCACACTAAATCATTTCACCCACACTAAATCATTTCACCCACACTAAATCATTTCACCCACACTAAATCATTTCACCCACACTAAATCATTTCACCCACACTAAATCAGTTCACCCACACTAAAACATTTTTGATAATTAAACTAACACACTAAATCATTTCACCCACACTAAATCATTTCACCCACACTAAATCATTTCACCCACACTAAATCATTTCACCCACACTAAATCATTTCACCCACACTAAATCATTTCACCCACACTAAATCATTTCACCCACACTAAATCATTTCACCCACACTAAATCATTTCTCCCACACTAAATCAGTTCACCCACACTAAAACATTTTTGATAATTAAACTAACACACTAAATCATTTCACCCACACTAAATCATTTCACCCACACTAAATCATTTCACCCACACTAAATCATTTCACCCACACTAAATCATTTCACCCACACTAAATCATTTCACCCACACTAAATCATTTCACCCACACTAAATCATTTCACCCACACTAAATCAGTTCACCCACACTAAAACATTTTTGATAATTAAACTAACACACTAAATCATTTCACCCACACTAAATCATTTCACCCACACTAAATCATTTCACCCACACTAAATCATTTCACCCACACTAAATCATTTCACCCACACTAAATCATTTCACCCACACTAAATCAGTTCACCCACACTAAAACATTTTTGATAATTAAACTAACACACTAAATCATTTCACCCACACTAAATCATTTCACCCACACTAAATCATTTCACCCACACTAAATCATTTCACCCACACTAAATCAGTTCACCCACACTAAAACATTTTTGATAATTAAACTAACACACTAAATCATTTCACTCACACTAAATCAGTTCACCCACACTAAATCAGTTCACCCACACTAAATCAGTTCACCCACACTAAAACATTTTTGATAACTAAACTAAATTTTAAGTTTGACAAAAACTGCTGAGACATCTTGTCTAAAGTTTATACATTTATTATCCTGACTTTCAAACAAATTACAAGAAATGATTTTAATTTATTTTCAAACATTGATTAGATAGATGAAAATAAATAAACATTTGTAGACAATATTTTTCAAGTACTTTTCAATATCATTCAAGATTTCGCGATGTCACAAGCTTATTTTTATCTATAAAATGGCAAACATATTATATTTTAATATTTTAGATTAAGTTTATTATATGC
>NW_008706934.1:0-1571 GCF_000327385.1 Lottia gigantea
AATCAGTAAGGAATAGTGTTGACAGTTAAATCAGTAAGTAATAGTGTTGACAGTGAAATCAGTAAGCAATAGTGTCAACAGTGAAAACAGCTAGAAAAACAGAGAAATAGAGTTTGCACTGAACCGAGCAAATAATCGTGCTATAAAAGTGAAGTCAGGTGCAATACAGTTGAAAGTGGAATCAGCAAGCAATAGTGTTTTCATCAAAGCTTGAATAATACTAATATGATCAACACAATCTGATTTTTAAAATTTTTTCAGAATTGGCATTCTATAAAACTTTAAGTAATTATTTTGAAATAGGCAATGAACCAGCACAGACTACCACTTTATCATCCGGATGACACTTCCCGTTTTCATCGGAACCTATTTTGACTAATGAATGTCTGGTTGTGATTGTGAAATTCTATATTGCTTAAAGATTTCCTTATTTTTTGGTGTCGAATTAAGCAAACTATTTGATTAATTGATATTTCGAATGAATTATTGTGTAATCTTTATCATATCATTATGTTCTTATTGCTTGTAATAGAGAGTTTTAACCAATTATATATCTCCATGTATGTACAGTCTGGATAAACAATAAAAGACTTTTTGACCTTTCATCTCCTGTGACATAGAAACAATTTATCTGCTCTAAATGAATGAAAATAAATTAGTAAGAGGTTTGGCTGAGAAATGTGAGCAAGAACCTTTTGTTGTGAATCCTATTACAGTTTCTGTCCAGAGTAATGGCAAGAAAAGGCTTATTTTAGATTTAAGAATTGTAAATAATTAAGCATGTTTGGAAACATTCGATCAAATATAAAGATGTTAAGATTAGTTTAGATCATATAATGAAGGACTATTTGAATGTTTAAATTTTATATTCATTCTGCCTATCATTTTATAGATATGTACAGACCACATACTGAGTATTCAGGTTTTACGTGGGAATTAGAAAAACGTGTTATTTCATATTTTGAATTTTTGGTACTTCCTCTCGAGTTTACATCAGCACCACAAACACACATTTACAAAATTAACAAGACCATAAACTGTCACCTCTATCACGTTAACAAGCCAACAAATTTTGATGCGTTTTTCATAAGTCAAGGGCAATAACTCAAAAACCGTTCATCAAAAGATCGTGAAGTTCAAACTTGTCCAAAATCTCATTGATGTAAATGGTCACACCAAATTTCATTCAACTCAGATAAAAACTGCTGTCTCTTTTGCATTCACAAGCCAATTGTGGACGGACGGACGGACCCTCAGACAGGGGCAACGACAATATACGACCACATTATAATTTGGGCATATAAAAACTCGATCCTTGATATTAAAGAATAATATCAGGTCAGTCGATGGAAGAAATTAGCAAGTTTTATTGGACAAATAATTTCTATGAGCATAGTGATAGGAAATATGTCGCAAGAATGACACGTTATTTAAGTATGGATGTGGTATCTGCTCTTACATGGAACACTTACAATAAATTATCAGGTGATAGTTTAGACTAATTTAAGTAATTAAGAGTAATTTAAAATACATTAATAAGCATTCATTATGTAATAAGGCTTATGCGTCAA
>NW_008706934.1:1621-3065 GCF_000327385.1 Lottia gigantea
AGATATCACTGGTTCGAATTCTTCTTCGTAGGGTGGTAAGATTGTTGCGCTGTTGATACTGGACTCCATCATCATGTTGTTGAGAGTGCTGAGGTTCTGTTGTGCTTTCTTCGAGATTTTATTTGAAATGGGTATACATGTGAAGAGGATCTTGGATTTCGGGGAAGGGAGGGTTTGATTCTCCCAAATGTACAGGCCTAGGGTGGAGCAAACACTTTATTTAGAAATTAGGATTAAGGGTCTTGATATTGGGTTTTCTTCTGTTCTTATTCTGATCTGAAATTAGAAAAAATAACTCGCCCGATGGGCGAGAAGTATAGTATCTGTTATGTACTGATTGTTTTTAGTTTACTATGAACAATATTATCATTTAAGTTCTTATTTTTTGAATATGCAACTATCATTTTCTGCTTAAAGACATGGGGGAATTTCTCTTGAAGGCTCTTATAGTGGGCATGAACTATCTTGCTTGCTCGATTGCTGGTTGTATTAAACGGGACAACAAAGGGTGCTATGCCTACATTATGATGAATATTTAGTCCTATTGGTCTTGCTGTATTCAATGTCTCAATCCAATGGGCCTCCCTAGATTGACGGAATTTGGTAGTTTCATCTTCTGGCAAGTCAATTTCTATACGCTCAATTGGGATTAGGGTGAGATCGTCTATTGAATGGTCGTCGAGGTTGAAATGATTAGAAACAGGCTTGTCTTTCTTTAATTTGATGTCCGACCTATGAGCATTAAAGCGAGTTCGTAAATTATTCTTAGTTTCTCCTACATATTGTTTGGGGCATTTCTTGCATGAAATTAAATATATTACATTCGAATGTTCGCATGTTAGATGTTCCTGGATCGGGTACCTTTTATTCGTAGAGTTGCTTTTATTCGTAGAGTTGCTTACAAAATAATGAGTTTCTGATATAAAGGGACATGTTTTGCATCTACTGGACAAACATGGAGCACTTCTTAAACCTGGAGGTACTTCGGCATAAAGTCTGTTTTTAGCTGCTATCTGTGCTAAGGTGGAATTTTTTATGTTTCGTAAAAATCGTTTAGAGTACCTACGCTCTTTCAGTTTTGAGAAAACAATCGTACAGGCTTGGTTGAAATCAGAAGATCTTGTACAAATTCGATGAAATCGTAAAACTTGTGACTTACTTATACCAGAAAAGGTATGTTTTGGGTGAAAGGAGCTCTTGTGCAAGAGTTGATGAGTATCAGTTTCTTTGAAATACACTTTAATATCCAGTTTATTTGTTTCTGCTATGGAATCTCCCTTAAAGACTGTGGTATCGAGAAAGTCTATGCTTTTGTCACTCACGTTTGCGGTTAGTTTGATAGAAGGATGGTGGTTGTTGAGAATTTCANACAATTCCCAAAGCTGTTCGATAGAATAAGTCCAAACCATAACAATGTCATCCAAAAAGCGTCCATAAAAAAAGT
>NW_008706934.1:9350-10687 GCF_000327385.1 Lottia gigantea
TTTTATTGACAAAATCGGTTGTGTCTTTAAGGTAAGCGCGATGTTGGCATGCTAGAGGTAGTAAGAAATGATCAATGTATTCTGACACTGCATATGACTCACTACCACAGTCAGATATAATCGGGTGGCCTTTAGGGATTTTATTCGAGATAAACCACTCCTTGGTTGGATTCTTATGGATTTTAGGCAAAGTGTACAAATGTCTCTCGCGACAATCAGGTTTGGCAGACAGATAGTCATATTGTTTCTGTTTGAGATAACTAGTTTTGACTAAATCGGCAAGAATATTATTAATCATGTTAGCAGTTTCTTTGAAAATTGGTTTCGGTAAAATGGCATAATGTTTAGGATTATTCAGTTGATTCTCTGCTTCTGAAACGCAATCCTCCCTATTCAGAATGACACAACATGAACCTTTGTCACTCTTTTTAATAACAATGCTATCGTCTTTCTTAAGTAAGTTTAACGCTTCACGTTCCACTCGTGTGAGATTAGGCTTTTCGTGTGTTATGGAAAGGTTCACTGTTTTGCTATTCATACTCGCAAATGCTTTCAATATTTCAGGATGGATGGCGGCCTGAGGGGGTGTCCACGTGGATTTAGGAATAAACATTGTTCTAGCACCACGTGGGGGGTGGTTTCGAAAATAATATGTGCAGCTAAGATTTCGTTGAAATCGTTCAATGGATGGTCGGAGATAATTTAAGTTAGCTATCTTTGGTGTGGGAATAAATATGTCCACGGTCTAAGATTGAATGCTGAAGGGGTGTGAGAATTTTGCGGCTCAAGTTAACTACAGTTTGGCCTAGCGGTGGCCTCTCAGTATTTTTATCCCCAGTAATTAGTTTAAAGACTTACTCGATGCTTGAAGCTGGTGTATCCAAAACAAATAGATGCTGTTTGCTGTTTCTGGAGACCAATGAAGATTATCAACTGTTTCGAATTCTTCTTCGAATGGTGGTCAGCTTCTCTTGGAGTGTGGTTTGGTAATGGTCGATCAGGACCTGCGTAACTTTACAGAGCCATGTCCGATTGAGGGATCTAATATTCGCGTCGACAGCTGATGTTTTCATTGCTGGACGGATAAAACTATCCAACTCAGAGACTTTGCGTTTGAAGGTAAACGCTGGTTGGCCTTGCTGTTGAAGGGTAAGGATTGCCAAATGATGGAGGCACTGCAAAACTTGGAAGAACACCTTCACAAAGGGTTCTTCCTCCTTATGAGTGGGGACTGGTTGGCGTCGGTGGGCTGGTAGTCGTTTCTGTTGTTGGTCAGGTCGATGGTTACCTCTTGATTGGTAGGCTGTGTTGTAGGTAGGTCGGCGATGGGGTGGGAT
>NW_008706934.1:36924-37498 GCF_000327385.1 Lottia gigantea
TAACGAATAGTTGTTCTTTATTTGACATTTTTAATCACGCTTTTATAATCATTTTTATCTATAATACCTTTTTCTAGGAGTCTTTTTAATATACAATTCACTTCATTAAATTGTCTGTGTGATCGATGTCCTTCATGCATTGCCGCTAATATTACTCGTAATCTATTAAGTAGTTCCTCGATGTTGTCGGATAAAAACGTTATACCTTGTCCAGATGCCACCATATCATCGAATTCATCTATTTCTCTTGTGATTGGATAATCTTCTGTATAATCATCTACCTCCTCTTCATACGTTATACCTTGTCCAGATACCATATTTTCGAATTCGTCTATTTCTTTTGTGATTGGTGGATACTCTTCTGCATAATCACTAGGCTCCTCTTCATCATGTTCAATTACTCTTTTATATAGTTTAACTTCTTTCGATCTTCTTGTTTCGGGTCTCGACTTTCTTATTGCATCTAGAAATTTTGAGTATGCTGCTAAATCCTTATAATCGGCAATACCTACAACATCCTTCCCATTCATTAAATCTATTAATCCTCTCGTTAATGTGTATATGTAATCTTTTG
>NW_008706935.1:0-1334 GCF_000327385.1 Lottia gigantea
GACGTCTTGTTTTCATATCGATGTCCAAAAAAATACACTCCCAAGCGGGGAATCGAACCCCGGCCGTCGCGGTGAGAGCGCGAAATCCTAACCACTAGACCACTTGGGACATACTTGTACCAAGAAACCACTGCATGAAAATTCGGCAGAACGTGAAAGGCCATATTAAATGGCTCAAAATGGTGTTAATAACGTCCACTGACATGTCAGCAGAGTGGCGCAGTGGAAGCGTGCTGGGCCCATAACCCAGAGGTCCGTGGATCGAAACCACGCTCTGCTATGTCTATTCTTTTTCCCAATTTCCCAATTTTCCTAATTTTTCTATTTTCTCTATTTGCACACGAACAATGACGTCAACAATAGTTAACCATAGTGATGAAGTTTGTGACGTTTGTTTACTTGTTCAGCATGGATACAATCAAAACAGTGGATTTTAGCTGTGTTTTGTGTCTCCTGTTCGCTAAAAAGGGATGGAAATGTGTTAAGGATTAACCCAATGAAGGTAAGAACACATTAAAACTATTATGTCAGAAGTGGGATTCGAACCCACGCCTGGAGAACCAGACTGCGACCTGAACGCAGCGCCTTGGACCGCTCGGCCATCCTGACAACGTCAATCTCCTTACGAGTAAGGACATGGACGGATCAGTAGTTTACCACAGACTAAAAAAAAATGATCGTCCCTGGGTGGGCTTGAACCACCAACCTTTCGGTTAACAGCCGAACGCGCTTTTTTTTTTTTTTCTTGTAAATATTTATTCGACACATATAAGTATACAATATCACTTATTGGAATACAAAATGCTAATATATCACAGTAATATTATTAAAATCAAAATATATATATCAATATCGCAGTTAAATCTCCATAATGGATTTAAAATTAATGATAAAAAAGCATTTTTATGGTGTCATATAATAGTTTATATGTAAAATTAAAATCCACATTTGAAATTAGGTTAAGGTAAATAAAAACTAAGGTAATTTACTGTAAGGCTTCAGATTGTGGACACTAGCTGAGACAGTATTCTTCTCACAGTGATGTAAAAGATGTGAGATAAAATTTGAAGCTTGGATTAAAATTGTATAAAATTTTGTTAATTGATAATAAATATGCTGAATTTTAGATTAAAATTATATTGTTATTTACACCTCTGATTAAAATATATCATAAAAATAGTTTGCAGTAGGGCCTTTAGTGTTATGAAGTAAAAGGATCTAAATATAGAATATTTGAAGTTCATGATATAAATCAATGGAGAAAGTTTGAAATATTTGTAAATTAAATAGTAATGAGGCAAGAATACTGTATAATATAAAACTGCATAAAGTTC
>NW_008706936.1:0-1334 GCF_000327385.1 Lottia gigantea
TCGCAGTCTGCTCATAGTCGGTTTTAAACCTCTATAACCTAATTCACTGTTACATCGGTCTTTGAAATAATATTTTTGAAAATTCTTCAGGGTCGACTAGTAAAGCAACAGTTTGAATCCATCTCTGCCTCGACCAGTGCTTTTGCAAATCTGCTTGATGTCGGCTTTCATCCACTATCACCTAATTCACTGTTACATCGGTCTTTGAAATAATATTTTTGAAAATACTGCAGGGTGGATGAGTAAAGCAACAGTTCGAATCCACCTATATGCCTCGGCCAGCGCCTCACGGGTCGGTTTCTCTCCCCTGTCCACTTAATGATACATATAATAATATTTGTGAAAATATTCCAGGGTCATCGAAACAGCAGTTACCAGGCTGTCCACGAATAGTATCGAGGTCGGAATGGGGAGCTCGACCACCGACACATACCATTGGTCATCTCCCAGCTGTACCTAAATACGTCTTTATCCATCATGGTGCCACGCCTGGTTGTACCACGGAGAGCGCCTGTAAACAGAAAGTTCGGGAATATCAGAACTACCATTTGGACGGACATCGTAAGTTCATGCCACCCTAGACGTCCTGGGCCTGTGCTTTTGTAACTTTGTCATTAATACAAAGCTACAACCTTGACTACCTAGAAGTGGGGATCATCCGGTTTCGTCCTCATGCAGCCCCACCCTCCCCCAAACCATATCAAGTTCCATTCCACAGGAGAGCCCCTATAACTGAGGATAACCCGCCTTTACATACGGAAGAGACCCCCGTGAACTAAGTATAGCCCGGCAACGCCCCTATGACAAATGGGACCGCAAATTCCATTTTACGTAGCTGATGCCAGCCCAGATAGTGACGTCATAAAATGCTTAGTTTTAGTGGAATTGCAGGAACCACAGACATCTGATTGAAAATTAGAATGATGTAAATTGATGCTATCAGTGTCTCTGATACACATAAAAAATTTAGAAAACCTCTTTATAATCTCTTTAACAAGAACCACAGACGTCTGATTGAAAATTAGAATGATGTAAATTGATGCTATCAGTGTCTCTGATACACATAAAAAATATAGAAAACCTTTTTACAATCTCTTTAACAAGAACCACAGACGTCTGATTGAAAATTAGAATGATGTAAATTGATGTTATCAGTGTCCCTGATACACATAAAAAATTTAGAAAACCTCTTTACAATCTCTTTAACAAGAACCACAGACATCTGATTAAAAATTAGAATGATGTAAATTGATGCTATCAGTGTCTCTGATACACATACAAAATTTATAAAGCTTCTTTACAATCTCTTTAACAAGAACCACAGACATCTGATT
>NW_008706937.1:0-1334 GCF_000327385.1 Lottia gigantea
TAGAAATTGGAGATTACAGCTTGAGTGAGACGTTTCCCATAGGAGCGACGGGCCAAGGACAGGGCATGAGAAACGATGCGGTCGACGGCAGGTGATGATAAAGACTTGGTACGAATGGTGGTCAGCTTCTCTTGAAGTGTGGTTTGGTAATGGTCGATCAGGACCTGCGTAACCTTACAGAGCCTTGTCCGATTGAGGGATCTAATATTCGCGTCGACAGCTGATGTTTTCATTGCTGGACGGATAAAACTATCCAACTCAGAGACTTTGCGTGTGAAGGTAAACGCTGGTTGGCCTTGCTGTTGAAGGGTAAGGATTGCCAAATGATGGAGGCACTGCAAAACTTGGAAGAACACCTTCACAAAGGGTTCTTCCTCCTTATGAGTGGGGACTGGTTGGCGTCGGTGGGCTGGTAGTCGTTTCTGTTGTTGGTCAGGTCGATGGTTACCTCTTGATTGGTAGGCTGTGTTGTAGGTAGGTCGGCGATGGGGTGGGATATAGCTGGATGGGTTGGTTGGTGGTCGGCGATTGGTAGGTGGTAGAGGTCGATGGAAGACAGGGCCGTTGTAGGGTACGTGATATTGGTTTGGTTGACGATTAGTGTTTCTATTTCTGGCTTCTTGCCAGTGGTTGTTGGTGGTGTAATTGGGGAGCATAATGAAAATAACTTGGGGTTAGAAGGGAATGTACAGCGGATGTAACAGGAGGAAACTGTATATGCTAGCGTGAAAATGTTGGGATCAAATTATGCAAATAAATCAATTTCTATACGCCCATTTGGGAAGTGAAGGCTAAGAAAATTTAGAGCATATGGTGAAGTTTTCTTTAGCATGGAAGTAAGTCAGCATTTGACTTTACACGTGGAACTTAGTATTGTCATAAAGTAAACAGATGTCTGTTTAATTACTATTCGAGTATGTAAAAGAATTTTGTAAATAGCCATTCATAATATACTTAAGTACAAAATTAAATGCTTTATATAATAATCAAAACTTTTAATTTTGTAAAAGTAAAATATGTTCCGCAAAAGTTAGTAACATGTAATATAATTTAATTCGATTTTGAATCGACATGTTTTATTGTTTAAGCATTACTTGTTAATTTTGTTTTAAGAAATGTCGAGACGACATTTAATTTAGTGGAGGAGAGTGTGGTGCTTTGTTAACGAAATGAGTAGAATACCCAAAACAAAATCAAGGGAGATAAATCTAGTTTTAATAAGCAATGAAATTGGTCTGGTGATTTTGGAGTGATTAGGTTCCTCGCGTAGGATCTCTCTCTCTTTTCGTCGCCATTAAACTTCCAAAAACTAAACTGTCTCTCTTCAGTACATT
>NW_008706938.1:0-1334 GCF_000327385.1 Lottia gigantea
CAAATGCGACAGTTGTAAAGAACAGAAGTAACGTTATGACATTGCATCAAACAATCAAACGCGACAAACAGATTAGTCCTGCGAGTCATTGGGACGACGCCTAACTAAAGCCGCGAATAGACGACGTACGGTATCCGGTGTGGTGTACGGTGCGGAATAATCAATACAAACGAAAATAGTAAAAGTGAACAGGCGAGGTTCGGGTTCGGACGCGGTGCGTGCACGATTCGATTATTCGATAATCCCGCACCGTACACTACCTCGTATATTCTCACCTTAATTTGAGCCACGACAGCGTCCGTCTAAGTCACGATCACCAGTTAAGTTGTAAGAAAAGTAGTAAAATTGTATGCAAATGAAGTTGAATTGACATAGACAGAGAGTGATGTTGTCTGAGACGATTATTCACGACGGATATCTTTAGAATAATGAGGTAGACAAGATGATAAATTCTACAGTACACTCAAGGTTATTACAGATACTCATCTTCTCCGACATTCGGCAATTCTCGGTAATTTCCGTAAAATCTTTCGAAGAGTCATCTTCGCAAGGTCATGTTATTTTTCGAACTGCATCAATACTACATTCAAGGTTATTACAGATACACTATCTCCTCCGACATTCGGCAATCCTCGGTAGTTTCCGTAAAATCTGTTGCAGAGCCATCTTCGCAAGGTGAAGCTATTTTTCGAACTGCATCAATCCTACATTCAAGGTTATTACAGATACACTATCTCCTCCGACATTCGGCAATCCTCGGTAGTTTCCGTAAAGCTGAATCTGTTGTAGAGCACTAATTCTAGAAAATCTTACTTAGAACGATTACGAATTCCAGTCGTCTGATTGGTCAATGACTAAAATGTATTTTAAAAGTGGATGTTTTATCCAATCAGGTCACTTTATTTCTTAAATTCTGGTTTTGCCCGAGTCTTATTTTGGAATTTCGTGTTTTTTTTTAAAGATAAGATAGTTAGTTCTTGAGTTTTTTCTACTAATTCTAATTATGAAATACTTCAATTCATGATTGATATATGAAGTTCATTTGCTGTTGCCAAACTCTTATTTTTGATGTTGGGTTCCGTCTTCTGGGTATAGACGACAAATTCAAATTAACCAGGGGAAAGAAACTAGGCGCTGGAAACCTCATTTCGAGTCGGGGGTCATTCCGAGATAAAACTAACTAGGGAATAATCCAGTTTTAAAATTCAAATACAAGGTTAATAAGAAACTCCGACGTCTCTGGTGATGAATAATCTGCCATTTTAATTATGCTAAACAACCATCAAATCAGAAATGTTGGCCATTTTGTCTGTTGCCAAGATGTCGGTCAGTGG
>NW_008706939.1:0-1334 GCF_000327385.1 Lottia gigantea
AAATTTGAAATACATTGTCACTCAAATTGCGTGGTCAATTCAATACAATAGTAAGAGTTGGGGACCTATAGCAATCACTGTACCGAATAACCGAAGAATACAGCTTAGGTATTAGGGGCCGACTCTCGGAAGCACAGGCACAGGAATCAGAATTTTTCTTACCAGACGACAATCCAACTTGCTACCGACTTTATGCCCGTTTACACGAGTTGGACTTGGACCCGCGGATTTACTGACCCGGGTTGACTCAGGAGTTCAAAACTCCGGGGTCAACTCTGTTCGTTTGACAGTCTGCTAGGTGGCAATTTCAGTGAAGCCTGGGCAATGAAGACGTGGTTGTAGCCATGTCGGCATAAACTGCTGAACCCGGGTCGAATTGGAGTTCAACCCTTGTGAAGACTGGAGTCGGCAACTCCGAGTTTTCGACGTGTCAACAACTGCCCCCCGGGCCGACCCTTGATGGACCCGGGGATTTTACTCTCATGTAAATGACCCTTTAAGGTTATTACATACAAAATGGTTCAGGTAATCATTGGCTGTTTTGGGGTGCCATTGTGGGACAGTTTGGGGTTGTTAGCCCACAAACCTAACGGTAGACAACTTAGCTATATTGGTTGCTTAATAATAGCTGTATTCTGTCCCACCTGTCCCAGTTCATTGATCTAGACTTTGTCGAATAGAATTTTGAAATCAAGGTGCAATCAAGATATCAACAGGTGACATTTACCTTGCTTTCTATCACTTTCAAAATCAACAACTGAATGGCATGCTATTTCAATGAGGCTAAACTAAACTAAATCTCTTACATACAAATAATATTCCATTTTTGAAATGTTTTTGAAACAGACTTTAAATTTAGTAACGTCCAATTGATAATTACAAACACTAGCCATTCTAAAAAAGTATTTCGAATTCAGGTTCGAATTGACGAGTTATTTCAATAATCCTAGGTATTTTCTCTGATCATTTATATTATTGATTGATGATGCCTTATTAATTTGAATAATCTTGAATAAATTAAATTTCAATAGGGATAGTTGATCTAATTATACACAAAGCGTGATGATAGTTGCGAAAATATTTATTTAGTCCATCTGTGTCCGTTTCTTTTTGATTGACATCTTATTTAATTGTCATTTTTAGTTTTGGTATACATAGATCAAAGGCAAATAATAATTCGGAAATCAGTCAATCATGTAGGACATAAATGTCATGATTAGCATAAAGAATAATAAAAGACAAAACAGAGAACCTTGAGTCATACCGTATCCAATATTTCTATTTTAGGTACGTTAGTTAGTATTACCCTAGGCAAAAGGTACAATGGACCAAAA
>NW_008706940.1:0-1334 GCF_000327385.1 Lottia gigantea
CATTGAATGTAGCAAAGGGTACATAAGGTCTACCTAGAGCCCATACATTTACATTGTGATCTAATAATAAAGAGGCACTAGCTATGTTGAATTTTCTTTGTGGTCTCCATTTGATTCTGGCTACAGAAGCTATAGTTTGTACAGATTTCACCAATTTCTCTGGATGTGAACTAGTATCCCATACCTATAAAAACAATAGAATTTATTAAGCTAATAGTGATTCACATGATGGACTTATTGAAAATTAATAGTTCTAGTCAGATATTAACAATATTTCCTTATTTTATTGTAAGCTGTGGGGATTTCAGCTTTCCACACAATTCCCATAATATAAGATTTGTGTTACAGGTACAACAAACGTCATCAGCAGAAAAAAAAACTATGTCACTATGATGATATCAAATGTTTTTAAACAAGACTGAATGTCTCACCTTAATCATTTTATCTCTGCCAGCAGTAGCTATCCAATCTCTTTCTTCAGGATGCCAGTCTATACTAAATGTAGGTCCGGTGTGAGCTGGGAACTGTTTAATACATCTATCATACATCCTCATATCCCATAGCTAAAAAAGTAATCAAAACTTTATCCCATATCTATAATAGTAATCATAACATTATCCCATAGCTAAAATATCAATCATAACATTATTCAATAGCTATAATATTAATCATAACATTATCACATAGCTAAAATATCAATCATAACATTATCACATAGCTATAATAGTAATCATAACATCATTCCATAGCTAAAATATTAATTATAACATTATCACATAGCTAAAATATTAATCATAACATTATCACATAGCTAAAATATTAATTATAACATTATTCCATAACTAAAATATCAATCATAACATTATCACATAGCTAAAATATTTATCATAACATTATCCTATAGCTAAAATATCAATCATAACATTATCACATAGCTATATTATTAATCATAACATTATCACATAGTTCAAACATTAATTATAACATTATCCCATAGCTAAAATATTAATCATAACATTATCCCATAGTTAAAATAAAATATTAATCATAACATTATCCCATAGCTAAAATATTAATCATAACACTATCCCATAGCTAAAATATTAATCATAATATTATCACATAGCTAAAATATTAATCATAATATTATCACATAGCTAAAATATTAATCATAACACTATCCCATTGTTATAATATTATCATAACATTATTCCATAGCTGTAATAGTAATCATAACATTATCACATAGTTAAAATATCAATCATAACATTATTCCATAGCTAAAATATTAATCATAACATTATTCCATAGCTAAAATATCAATCATAACATAT
>NW_008706941.1:0-820 GCF_000327385.1 Lottia gigantea
CCAATTTTCAGTCAGATATTAGTGATGGAGGTATGCATATATGAGTTTCATGATTTGATTATATTAGTTTATGATATTAAAAATAATATAGAAACTCAGTTTATTGAATTGGTGTTGGAATTCTATTTATTTTTCAGTCAATAAAAGAAAAAGCCAAATTTAAATATCAGTATATAGAATTGATGAATGACCAATCTTCCAATGGATTATTTATAAACGGTATTTTGGTACATAAAACACAGGCAGAAATTGGGGATAGAGATTATCAGGTATGACTAATGTAATTGTATGCATCAAGTATGAAAGTAGTATCTGTACACTGTTATTATATTGACTATACACATTAAGAATTTGTGTAATTATATTCCCTATACACATTAAGAATTTGTGTAATTTTGTTCTCCATACACAGTAAGAATTTGTGTAATTATATTCCCTATGCACATTAAGAATTTGTTTAATTTTGTTCTCCATACACAGTAAGAATTTGTGTAATTATATTCCCTATACACATTAAGAATTTGTATAATTATATTCCCTATACACATTAAGAATTTGTATAATTATATTCCCTATGCACATTAAGAATTTGTTTAATTTTGTTCTCCATACACAGTAAGAATTTGTGTAATTATATTCCCTATACACATTAAGAATTTGTATAATTATATTCCCTATACACATTAAGAATTTGTGTAATTTTGTTCTCCATACACAGTAAGAATTTGTGTAATTATATTCCCTATACACATTAAGAATTTGTGTAATTTTGTTCTCCATACACAGTAAGAATTTGTGTACTTAAAGTCTTTCTACACTG
>NW_008706941.1:889-1872 GCF_000327385.1 Lottia gigantea
GGTGAAAAGAGGTGGNTATTGTACTCTTTCTTTAAGATTCTATTAATTACATGTACTGGTTTCTGGCAAAAAGCAGAAGTTAGAAATAATCACTCACCAGCATAGGGGGAGCTCTAAATACATAGGAAAATGGGTAATGTATAAAATTGAAGAAAGTAGAGGCATATAAATCAGCATATCTCATCACCTGACTTGCAAAAAATGTCTGACGAGAACCTAAAATTAAAAAAAAACATTGAACTCATAATTAAAAGCTTCTAACTTGCTGAAAGTAGAAAATAACTTTTAAGAAAAGAAGTAGTTCTTTCTGATCATTTAAAGAGGATTAGCTTCCAACCAAAATTGTCAACAATGCATAATAACTAGAGAGGATTTTATAATTGACTGGTCTTATATCAGTTAACTTATTGAGGCTATTTGATCTTCCCACAAATAACATTACACCTTTCCTTTAAATCCTTACTATTTTGTGATTTTGCTGAAGTTTTCCCTATAAAACAACTTAATTTATATATATCCAAACATTTCACGCCAGACAGTAGAGCACCTCCTTACCAGCCTGCAAGTAATCCTCCCTAGTTCCAACCCCTGCTGTAAGGAATAATAAGATAATTCTAAACCACTCTGAATGCCTCCCCTACCTCCATCTCCCCACTAAAGGAGGAGAGGAACGGTCATCAATGGTTAAGAACTCCATCTGATCTGATAGAGTCACAAAACCCGCTTCACGCTCAGAAGGGGAGGCTTTGTATCATCCTCATGGTTTACGATCCAGTCAAAATTGACTGACGTCCAAGCGATGCATACTTTAGAAATGATCCCTAACAGTATGATCTTAATGATAATTATGTTTGACAATGATAATGATATATTTCATAAATAATATACACTGGTTATTATTAATTCCTACTAAAAATTAAACCTTAAAGATAATTATTTCTTGTATTAAAGCTATATTAAGCAAAATTTTATAAAAAACATAG
>NW_008706941.1:6346-11183 GCF_000327385.1 Lottia gigantea
GAACGATGTCTCCTCGAGGAATGGCAACGAATCACTCCCAACGTCATTATACGTTTGACGGCATCAGTCCGTAGGCGTGTTCTGGCATGTATTGATGCTCACGGTGGACATACCCGCTACTGACTTGACTTTGTGACGTGTGGTGTGACATTTCCCGTTGTTTCTGTGATCACTGCTCTAACGAAATGTTCTTTTTTCGACCCCACCCATCTTTAAAGGCTTGTCATATTGGTTGTACAGATTTTATTGAAATGAAATTTTTGTACAGATGTTGTGAAAGGATTTTTCAAAAGCATAATACCAATCCTAAACTTCTGCATTGTTTAGTTTTTCTTTTATGTCGTTGCAAACAGGTGGTATCGTTTCTTTTGGACACTAGTTTATATGATAGTGTAATTCCACATGAAAATTGTTGACTGAATTTTTTTTTTTAAATTATTATACACAGTGAAATAAGCATTATCTTAATTTTTTTTTTTAAATCCCAACTGGAGTTAAAATTTGAAAAGAGGAGACCAGGTAGTCTGATAAGGAAGGGGGGAATCTCTATTACATTTTTAATAAATTGTTAAACCACTCTGAATGCCTCCCCTACCTCCATCTCCCCACTAAGGGAGGAGACGAACGGTCATCAATGGTTAAGAACTCCATCTGATCTGATAGAGTCACAAAACCCGCTTCACGCTCAGAAGGGGAGGCTTTGTATCATCCTCATGGTTTACGATCCAGTCAAAATTGACTGACGTCCAAGCGATGCATACTTTAGAAATGATCCCTAACAGTATGATCTTAATGATAATTATGTTTGACAAAGATAATGATATATTTCATAAATAATATACACTGGTTATTATTAATTCCTACTAAAACTTAAACCTTAAAGATAATTATTTCTTGTATTAAAGCTATATTAAGCAAAATTTTATAAAAAACATAGCTTGAAGATATTTTATAGACTGAAAATAATTATAAAACACAAAATAAAGAAAAATATTATGATAACAGTAAAAATAGCAGAAAATCTTCAAAAACTTGGAACATAACAGTAAAAGGGAAGTAACTCCACCGGCATACACGAGCTGAGAGATTCAGCAACTGAAAAATCCCAGTTTTTATTCTCATAATTGTGGGTTTTTGAATTTAGAAAAAGACAAAATCAGGAAGGGAAATTTCTGAGAAAAAAAGTTCCATTTTAATGACCAACTAGTAAAATAGGGAATGAGAGGGAATTTCATTGCTTTGAAAAAATTGATAAACCACTCTGAATGCCTCCCCTACCTCCATCTCCCCACTAAGGGAGGAGAGGTACGGTCATCAATGGTTAAGAACTCCATCTGATCTGATAGAGTCTCAAAACCCGCTTCACGCTCAGAAGGGGAGGCTTTGTATCATCCTCATGGTTTACGATCCAGTCAAAATTGACTGACGTCCAAGCGATGCATACTTTAGAAATGATCCCTAACAGTATGATCTTAATGATAATTATGTTTGACAATGATAATGATATATTTCATAAATTATATACACTGGTTATTTTTTAATCTTAAAAATTCAGCCTTGAAGATGATCATATTTTCAATTAAGTCTTTTTAACACAATTTCATAAATCAGGTTGAAGATATTTTTTAGAATGAAAATAATCATACAGCATAAAATAAAAATATATTGATTTTAGTAAAAAACCCAGAAAATATTTAAAACTTGAAGATTGTATAAGGGAGGTAACACCAGAGACAATGTCTGATTAGAAAATGGAGTTCAACAAACCAATCGCTTGGAATACTTGGACTCTAAAATACAACTAAAAATTCTGCATTAATAATTATATAATGATTTAGTCCATAATATTTTTAAAATAAGTATATGATATTGGAAAGTTTTCAACCAGATTTCTGGAAAAAGTTATATAAGGTTGAATTTCATGATTTAATATGGAAAGAGATAGTAATTGAATTGATAGGCTGGTATATTGAGTGAAGAAGATCATGAAAACTTCTATGTGGAGATAAAAAAATAAAGAGATCTGCTAAAAATAGGTTGCAGTGAACATAGTTATTGTTTAGTTTTGAACATTAAAACAGTTCTGGTCATCTACAATAATCTAATAAATACTAAGTCTTGTTGCCATCAGTTCTAAAACATAAGAGAGTGAGAGAAGATTCTGAAAATATATACATCTATATATAGAGATTACAATATATACTTATTTAATCAGTTATTATAAAAGTGAAGTTATGGTATGTTCAAGATTTAGAAGATTCAAATGGATAGAGTCTACCATGGACCAGAATACTGGTTTATATTGTGCTTATAGACAGTTACAAGATGTTTAATGTATATATATGATAGTGTAATTCCACATGAAAATTGTTGACTGAATTTCTTTTTAAAAATTATTATACACAGTGAAATAAGCATTATCTTAATTTTTTTTTTTAAATCCCAACTGGAGTTAAAATTTGAAAAGAGGAGACCAGGTAGTCTGATAAGGAAGGGGGAAATCTCTATTACATTTATAAAAAATTGTTAAACCACTCTGAATGCCTCCCCTACCTCCATCTCCCCACTAAGGGAGGAGAGGAACGGTCATCAATGGTTAAGAACTCCATCTGATCTGATACAGTCACAAAACCCGCTTCACGCTCAGAAGGGGAGGCTTTGTATCATCCTCATGGTTTACGATCCAGTCAAAATTGACTGACGTCCAAGCGATGCATACTTTAGAAATGATCCCTAACAGTATGATCTTAATGATAATTATGTTTGACAAAGATAATGATATATTTCATAAATAATATACACTGGTTATTATTAATTCCTACTAATAATTAAACCTTAAAGATAATTATTTTTTAAACTTTAGCTATTTTTAGCATAATTTCATAAAATATAGCTTGAAGATATTGTTTAGACTGAAAATTATATTAAAATACAAAATAAAGAAAAATATTATGATAACAGTAAAAATAGCAGAAAATCTTCAAAAACTTGGAAAATAACAGTAAAAGGGAAGTAACTCCACCGTCAATCAAAGAAAATCAAACTGAATGAGATGAGAGATTCAACAATTGAAATATCAAACTGAATGAGATGAGAGATTCAACAATTGAAATATCAAACTGAACACATCAATAAGATGAGAGATTCAACATCTGAAAAAATGTCAGTTTCTACTCTCTAAATTATGGGTTTTTGAATTGAGAAAAGATAAAAATCATGTTGGCAAAATATAGACAGTTACATGATAGTGTAATTCCACATGAAAATTGTTGACTGAATTTTTTAAAAGAAATTATTATACACAGGGGAATAAGCAATATTTTAATTTTTTTTTTAAAATCCCAACTTTAGATCAAATTTGAGAAGAGGAGACCAGGCAGTTTGATATGGTAGGTGGGTGGGAAATCTCTATTACTTTTTAAAAAAATTGTTAAACCACTCTGAATGCCTCCCCTACCTCCATCTCCCCACTAAAGGAGGAGAGGAACGGTCATCAATGGTTAAGAACTCCATCTGATCTGATAGAGTCACAAAACCCGCTTCGCGCTCAGAAGGGGAGGCTTTGTATCATCCTCATGATTTACGATCCAGTCAAAATTGACTGACGTCCAAGCGATGCATACTTTAGAAATGATCCCTAACAGTATGATCTTAATGATAATTATGTTAGACAATGATAATGATATATTTCATAAATAATATACACTGGTTATTATTAATTCCTACTAAAACTTAAACCTTAAAGATAATTATTTTTTAAACTTTAGCTATTTTTAGAATAATTTCATAACAAATATAGCTTGAAGATATTGTTTAGACTGAAAATTATCATAAAACACAAAATAAAGAAAAATATTATGATAACAGTAAAAATAGCAGAAAATCTTCAAAAACTTGGAAAATAACAGTAAAAGGGAAGTAACTCCACCGTCAATCAAAGAAAATCAAACTGAATGAGATGAGAGATTCAACAATTGAAAAATCAAAGTGAACACATCAACAAGATGAGAGATTCAACATCTGAAAAAATGTCAGTTTCTACTCTCTAAATTATGGGTTTTTGAATTGAGAAAAGACATAAATCATTTTGGCAAAATATAGACAGTTACATGATCGTGTAATTCCACATGAAAATTGTTGACTGAATTTTTTAAAAGAAATTATTATACACAGGGGAAAAGGCAATATCTTAATCTTTTTGTAATCTCAACCTGAGATTAAATTTGAAAAGTGGAGACCAGGCAGTCTGATGAGGAATGGGGGAAATCTCTATTACTTTTTAAATTAATTGTTAAACCACTCTGAATGCCTCCCCTACCTCCATCTCCCCACTAAGGGAGGAGAGGAACGGTCATCAATGGTTAAGAACTCCATCTGATCTGATAGAGTCACAAAACCCGCTTCACGCTCAGAAGGGGAGGCTTTGTATCATCCTCATGGTTTACGATCCAGTCAAAATTGACTGACGTCCAAGCGATGCATACTTTAGAAATGATCCCTAACAGTATGATCTTAATGATAATTATGTTTGACAAAGATAATGATATATTTCATAAATAATATACACTGGTTATTATTAATTCCTACTAATAATTAAACCTTAAAGATAATTATTTTTTAAACTTTAGCTATTTTTAGCATAATTTCATAAAAATATAGCTTGAAGATATTGTTTAGACTGAAAATTATATTAAAATACAAAATAAAGAAAAATATTATGATAACAGTAAAAATAGCAGAAAATCTTCAAAAACTTGGAAAATAACAGTAAAAGGGAAGTAACTCCACCGTCAATCAAAGAAAATCAAACTGAATGAGATGAGAGATTCAACAATGA
>NW_008706942.1:0-1332 GCF_000327385.1 Lottia gigantea
CTGATGAATATATACACTTATTGACCAAGTTTGAGACTTTAAATTTTATGTCCATTCTAAGAGGTAGTATTCCTTTAATTAAAATGCATACACTGTGCTGGTCAACCTGCAAGAATCTTGTATCCAGCCATATTAATTTCAAACTGGACTAATTGATGTGTTGGTAGCAATCCTAATGAGTTAACCCTGGGAATAAATGAAGGATTGCATCTAGAATAAATGATTAGCTCTCAGCAGGATTGAAATTCCTGCAATGTAAAAGAGTAATTTGATACCAAGCACTGTGATCAGGGCTGCCATTTGTGTCCTCCACCCAACTCCCCACATCCGTCAAACATATCAGAACAATTTTATGGTGTGAAATGTCATTTATTTTGCATGACCACAAGAATATGAGAAACATAAAATATTGGTGTAAAACTTACACTACATAAAACAACTCAAATATCTAATAATGCTCATATTCCTGTTGGGCTAAAACAATAATGATAAAATACGCCAAACACAGCCCCAGCTGTTACGGAATAAAGAGGCACACGCTCATGTACAGGAAGAAAACCCGCCATGTTGTATCAACCAAACGAAAACGAGGCCAAGCACCAAACGCTTTTTTTTAATAATATTATGACTAACTCGTCGCTGACACGATCCGTTCAAACACTGAAATTAATCAGACAATAATATGCTACTTATCTTACAAGAAACAAAAGCCGATCGGCAAGTAAACGGCTGGTAATCGTAGTTTAAAAACTGCAAAATTACAACAAGTGTTTAACAGCCTTGGCGGGTTTCTTGAAGAATGACCCGGATGTTGTTTTATTAATAGTATGCAGAAAATAACCACACACCACAGGATTGGTTGAAACACAAAACGTATTATTTACAATAATATTTATTTTTGATGAAAGCTTTTAGATATCAAGGTCAACGCAAATTAACTTGACCATCTTCCCTTATTCTATAAGGTTTTCATACAATATCAAAATTACTTACAAATGGCAAAACGAAAGTTGCAATCTGTAACAACATTTTGGCGAAATATTAGTAGCATCTAATGAACTTTCACATTAGTAAGTATATCAACCATAAGTGTCTAGAAAAGTAAGCATAACGGATACCACTTTTCATTTTGGAAAACTTCCTCATATGAAAACGTATAATTCAGAACTTAAATGATAATATTGTTCATAGTAAACTAAAAACAATCAGCACATTACAGATACTATACTTCTCGCCCATCGGGTGAGTTATTTTTGCTAATTTCAGATCAGAATAAGAACAGAAGAAAACCCTATATCAAGACCCTTAATCCTAATTTCTAAATAAAGTGTC
>NW_008706943.1:0-1333 GCF_000327385.1 Lottia gigantea
CGGAACCGTAAACTCTCAGGTTGCCCGAAGCCGCCACGGACGGGTCCATAACCGCTGTTCTCGAGCCTCGTCCGCGGCCCGGTCGGCAGCGTTTACCGTCGGTACTACGACGGTATCTGATCGTCTTTGCTCCACCCACCTTCGTTCTGGATTAAGGAAGACGTCCGGGGCCAGCGCTTTCGCTTCGAGTCGTCCCGAGCGGATCACAAAATTTCACCTCTCCCCGCCCGGTACGCTCGCCCCCCACCGTTCCTCTCGAATCCTAGCTCTCCGGCGAAACCGACAGCGAAAGCGACGTCGCCAGTCGGTCGGACCGCCCTCCGGAAAAGAGCATCCCCGCTTATTCCATGCACGAAATATTCAGGCTCGGGGTTTTAGCCTGCCTTTAGCACTCTAATTTTTTCAAGGTAGACAGAAAATGCGGCGGGTTCTCTCCCGTGAAGGAGAAAAACGAGGCAGGACCGCGAAGTCCACCTCGCCCCGCGCGCTGGTTAGGGACGGCCGAGAAATCGCCGGTCGGACCCGCAGCGTATCGCGCCCGACCGTGCCGCCTCCGAGATCCAACGACGAGCTTTTTAACCGCAGCAACTCCGATATAGGCTATTGGAGCTGGAATTACCGCGGCTGCTGGCACCAGGCTTGCCCTCCAATAGCTCCTCGCACACTCTTTTAAATTGCGCTCATTCCGCCCGCGGCGACCACGAAAGGGCCCCGNCACGTTATTTTTCGTCACTACCTCCCCGTGTCGGGATTGGGTAAGTTGCGCGCCTGCTGCCCTCCTTGGAGGTGGTAGCCGTTTCGCAGGCTCCCTCTCCGGAATCGAACCCTGATTCCCCGTTACCCGTCAACACCGTGGTAGGCAGGTCGCCGACCATCGCCAATTGATGGGACAGACACTTCATGGCAAAGTCGTCGGGGGCCCGGAAAGACCCCGCGATCGGCACAGTTATTCGGATTTCAACACTTGTCGCTTCGCCCCGTCGCTACTTTTGACGGTAGCTTCGCAGGCTAGGGCGATCTGGTCCAGAGAATAAATGCCGTTTCCCCGAGACGAGAAGACTACGGGGACCACGGTGCGTTGCATGTATTAGCTCTAGAATTACCACAGTTATCCATTAAAACCGACCCGCTTTTAGCCAAGGAACCTTATCTGACTAATGAGCCGTTCGCAGTTTCGGCTCGCTCCCCGAAAGGAACAAGCCTGAACTTAGACTTGCATGGCTTAAGCTTTGAGACAAGCATATGATCACTGGCAGGATCAACCAGATAGCCTTCCTTTCTCTCGGAGAAACCACGAGAAACGCTCCACAGAGTTAAACCAAAGGCGCCGTTC
>NW_008706944.1:0-1333 GCF_000327385.1 Lottia gigantea
GAATGATGCAATGGAAGCCAGGAATGAATCCTATACATATTAAAATATCTTGTTTTTGAGAACCTACCTGTAGTGATGCCAAGGAAACCAGAACATTTCTTCTCTTGACATTTAAAACTATACATCAATTCATCCTGTAACAGTAAATATATAAAGTTTTATATCCTGATAGAGCTAATGTAGACCTGCAACGCCATGCAGTGTACATTGTTTAACTTTTTTCTGGATTGAAACCCTGGACCTTAAGGTTAGTGAACAAGTAACTGGGGTTCTCTTGCAGCTGAAAATACTTTGCAATGTGGCTATCTGTATGAATTAAATGGAAATTTCAGCTGTTAGCATTAACGGTATAAAATTAGTGTGTTTTTGGTAAAACCATTGCCTGGAAAGGTATTAAATAAGTGCGTTTTTGAGAAACTATTGCCTATATAAGGTAATTAGTAGGTTTTAGTGAAAATATTGCCTGGAAAAGTATAAAATTATTGATTATAGACTGCAGTAATAAATTTATTTGAATTTGAATGAAGGTAACATCTGTTTAGTATATTGTCAACTCTTGTCACACCTGGGATATTTCTACCTGCCTGTACCAAGTTAATATTGATTACTATAATACTATTTTATTATAATATACTGTTATTCATATATATTGATAGTAGTATAGTATAGTATAGTAACTTTCTCTACAGTTGTTTGATTTTGCTGTCCTTGTTTAGTGGATATTCCATGTTTTAACGTGGAGATTTAAATAAGCTGACTAAATTTATTGAGTAACTTTTCCTACAGGTGTGTGATTTTGCTGTATTAGTTGTTTGGAAGTTCTCTGTATTATTCTTTAACTATATTCATTAATTAGTATTGAAAACTTACAGTAACTTTACCTATAGTAAATTGATTTTGCTATATTTGTTCATGGGATGTTCTCTGTACTATGCTGTTGATACATTTGATGAATTTAGAATAGCTTTGAATACAGTTGTGTGATTTTGCTGTATTTGTTCATGGGATGTTCTCTGTACTATGCTGTTGATACATTTGATGAATTTAGAATAGCTTTGAATACAGTTGTGTGATTTTGCTGTATTTGTTCATGGGATGTTCTCTGTACTATGCTGTTGATACATTTGATGAATTTAGAATAGCTTTGAATACAGTTGTGTGATTTTGCTGTATTTGTTCATGGGATGTTCTCTGTACTATGCTGTTGATACATTTGATGAATTTAGAATAGCTTTGAATACAGTTGTGTGATTTTGCTGTATTTGTTCATGGGATGTTCTCTGTACTATGCTGTTGATACATTTGATGAATTTAGAATAGCTTTGAATACAGT
>NW_008706945.1:0-2783 GCF_000327385.1 Lottia gigantea
GGTTCCTTTGTTCCAGGGAAGAATGAAAAACTTTTCAATTTTTGCAAGCTATTTTCATTTGAGGTAGTTTTTTCTTGCTTATCCAGCACAACAAACTCTGGACCATCATCAGGATCGTCCAACTCACCACAATTAATGGCTTCAATTTTACTATGAATTTCATTTTCCTTTGTTCCAGGGGAGAATGAAACGCTTTTCTTTTTTTGCAAGCTATTTTCACTAGAGGTAGTTTTTTCTTGCTTATCTAATTTTAAAATGGAACAAACGTCATCTCTTTCTGGAATTGGTATTTTCTTCACCTCTTGAACTGTATCTTCATTTATTCCAAGATTTTCTGAACCAGAGTTCTGTCTCGTTTTGCCAAATACATCCTCCGGCAATTCTTCATCATCCTCATCTGAGTTCAGCACAACAAAGTCTGGACCATCATCAGGATCGTCCAACTCACCACAATTAATGGCTTCAATTTTACTATGAATTTCAGGTTTCTTTGTTCCAGGGTAGAATGAAAAACTTTTCAATTTTTGCAAGCTATTTTCAGTTGAGGTAGTTTTTTCTTGCTTATCCAGCACAACAAAGTCTGGACCATCATCAGGATCATCCAACTCACCAGAATTAACGTCTTCAATTTTACTATGAATTTCACTTTCCTTTGTTCCAGGGGAGAATGAAACGCTTTTCTTTTTTTGCAAGCTATTTTCACTAGAGGTAGTTTTTTCTTGCTTATCTAATTTTAAAATGGAACAAACTTCATCTCTTTCTGGAATTGGTATTTTCTTTGCCTCTACGAACTGTATCTTCATTTATTCCAAGATTCTCTGAACCAGAGTTTTGTCTCGTGTTGAGAATTACATCCTTACACAATTTTTCATCATCCTCTTCTGAGTCCAGCACAACAAACTCTGGACCATCATCAGGATCGTCCAACTCACCACAATTAATGGCTTCAATTTTACTTCGAATTTCAGGTTTCTTTGTTCCAGGGTAGAATGAAAAACTTTTCAATTTTTGCAAGCTATTTTCATTTGAGGTAGTTTTTTCTTGCTCATCTAATTTTAAGATAGAACAAACTTCATCTTTTTCTGGAATTGGTATTTTCTTCACCTCTTGAACTGCATCTACATTGATTCCAATATTTTCTGAGTTCTGTCTCATGTTTTGGAATACAGGCAATTTTTCATCATCCTCTTCTGAGTCCAACACAACAAACTCTGGACCATCATCAGGATCATCCAACTCACCACAATTAATGGCTTCAATTTTACTATGTTCCTTTGTTCCAGGGGAGAATGAATCGCTTTTCTTTTTTTGCAAGCTATTTTCAGTTGAGGTAGTTTTTTCTTGCTCATCTAATTTTAAGATAGAGCAAACTGAATCTTTTTCTGTTAGTGGTATTTTCTTTGGTACTTCCTCAATATTTTCATATTCAAAGTCACCTCTTAATTCACAAGTGACATTATCATAATGATCTTCATTAGATTCAAATACTTTGGGCTGCATTTCTGCTTGGGGTATGTATTCATCAACCATATCTTGTGGCTGATTACTCTGTTGTTCAACATGTTTCCAGTTGCCAGGTTCCACATCAGGCTTTAATTTTTGATTTTCTTCTAAATTTTTTGAGTTCAAATCTGATTTATATTCAATTATATCATCAGTGGAACATTCAGAATCGTATTGATGGTCATCATTATAATATTCCATCTCTTTATCTGAATAGCAATATTGTATTGGATCATCCAAACATCCATTTTCTTCCCTATTTTTTAGCTTTTTCGCTGTTTCTTCAGTGAATCCAAGAAAGTCTGAGTAAGAGTTCTGTAATGTGTTTTGAACTACATCCTCAGACCAATCCTCATTTTCATCTCCTGAATCAAAAATCTCTGGACCATCATCAGGATCATCCAACTCCCCACACATAATGGCCTCAATTCTACTATGAATTTCACGTACTTTAGTTCCAGGGTAGAATGAAATGCTTTTCTTTTTTTCCAAGCTATTTTCAGCTAAGGGAATTTTCTCCTGCTCATCTAATTTTAGGATAGAACGAATTTCACCTTTTTCTGGAAGTTGTGTTCCCTTTGTTTCGTCTTCAGGGTTTTCATATTCATACTTGAAGACACCACATGATTCATCTGTGTGTTCACTTACTGACCCATCAGTGTTTGTCTTTTCATGTTGAGAAAGCTTCCCAGAATAATCTGATTCAGATTCAAATGAATCTTCATAATCATAGTTTTCATTTTCCTGGTCTATATTTGATTGCTCTTCAAGGCTTTGATCTTTCTCTGATTCTCCATTATTTGCTTTTGGATTTTCAATTTGGGTTGTATGATCTAATTCAGTCTGAACTGCAAATTTATCTTGTTCCTGAATAGCAACATTAGATTCATGGACATCTTTTTTTCTTAGATCTTTTTTGGAAACAAATATTGGTTCATCAAATTCCTTTAAAAGTTCATCAATTTCATCAGCAATATCTGGTTCTTCTTGGACTAATTTTTTCCTGGATTTGTTTGTAATCATTTCCGACATTCTTAACTGGTCTGTGCACTCTTTTTGAACTTTTGAACTACTTTGATGATCCTGTTGATTCACATTTAATTCTTTTGAATTTTTCTGATCAGTAATTATGCCTTTAAAAATATGTGAATCCAGTACTTCATCACTTTTTGGTGTTTCATTTGGCATCAATTTTCGTTCATTTTCAGGAGATTCAGATTTATAATCAGTTTCTAAACAGTTGTCTTTGACAGATGTCTTTTGTTCCTTGTACCATTCTT
>NW_008706945.1:2833-3649 GCF_000327385.1 Lottia gigantea
TAGTATCATATTCTTCATCTGAATAGCAATAATCTTCTTGCAAAGATTCATCCAAACCACCGTTCTCTTCATTTTCTCTTTGAAGTCTAATCGCCTTTCGAACTTCATTGATTCCATGATTTTCTGAACCAGAGTTCTGTTTCCTGTTGCGAGTTACATACTCAGGTAATTCTTCATCATCCTCTTCTGAGTTCAGCACAACAAACTCTGGACCATCATCAGGATTGTCCAACTCACCAGAATTAATGGCTTCAATTTTACTATGAATTTCAGGTTCCTTTGTTCCAGGGTAGAATGAAAAGCTTTTCAATTTTTGCAAGCTATTTTCAGTTGAGGTAGTTTTTTCTTGCTTATCCAGCACAACAAACTCTGGACCATCATCAGGATTGTCCAACTCACCACAATTAATGGCTTCAATTTTACTATGAATTTCACTTTCCTTTGTTCCAGGGGAGAATGAAACGCTTTTCTTTTTTTGGAAGCTATTTTCACTAGAGGTAGTTTTTTCTTGCTTATCTAATTTTAAAATGGAACAAACTTCATCTCTTTCTGGAATTGGTATTTTCTTCACCTCTTGAACTGTATCTTCATTTATTCCAAGATTTTCTGAACCAGAGTTTTGTCTCGTGTTGAGAATTACATCCTTACACAATTTTTCATCATCCTCTTCTGAGTCCAGCACAACAAACTCTGGACCATCATCAGGATCGTCAAACTCACCAGAATTAATGGCTTCGATTTTACTATGAATTTCAGGTTTCTTTGTTCCAGGGTAGAATGAAAAACTTTTCAATTTTTGCAAGCTATTTTCATTCC
>NW_008706945.1:10393-11260 GCF_000327385.1 Lottia gigantea
TTCCCATGGATAACATCACATTCATCACTATCCCAGCTATTTGCTTCAACTTCTTCAACTACAACATTATCTTTTGTTTCATCTCGTCCATCCATTGATTTAACTAGTTGTTCCCTTGAATCAGTAACTTCTTCTGGTTTGTAGACAACATAATTATCAGTTGGATTCACTTGGATAACATCACATTCATCACTATCCCAGCTATTTGCATTCTGTTTTTCTTCTTCCCTTCCAAATAAAGTGTGATCAGATGCATTTTTTCTGAATGATAGAATTGTGGGTTGATATCCATTGAAGTCTAAATCTGAACTACTGTTTGACTGATCATCATCAATTAATCCATAGACTTCTTCATTCCCAGAGCATTCTGGAAGTTCTATACTTGATTCTTTAAATATTTGATGGGGTGTTAGGTTTTGACAGCTTTTGGTTTGTTCATCAAACTCATGAGATGTGGAAGGCTGATAACATGTATAATCGGGAAGTGAGGTAATTTGACCCCACTGAACATTTTCCTCTTTGTTGGGTTTATATTGTGTATATTTATCCAAGAGTCCTTGCAGTATAGTATTCTGGGTAGGAACTGTACTTTTGATATCAGATTTACTATACTCCATGTGATCACTATCCCAGCTAATTTCTTCCTCAAGTTCATCACTTTCTGTAACATTCTGTTCTCCAGAATAAATGTCTTCTCGATATTTGTCTTGGAGAGTGACAGCCTGATTATCTGAAACAACTTCCTTATCCCCACTAGTTGCTTCCATTCCTGTTACAATTTTCTGAGCTGTGACTTCTTCATTATATAGAATTTGTCCATCATCACCATAACAGCTATAAGATTCAAGTACTTTAACTTCCTCAACC
>NW_008706946.1:0-1332 GCF_000327385.1 Lottia gigantea
TAAGTTGATACTAGAAAATAAGGAAATTCATCTTTAACTATATAATTATATGTTTATTACATATATTATTCAGAACATACAACAATGTATTCAGCTAACTGTTCAATAAAGGAACTTTCAAAGATATGTATTTATTTTATAATGAAAAATGGCACAAATAGAATGTCTTCATTTCAAGTAGAATATGTTATATAATAAATACTACAGACAACAATTAAATCATTATCATGCATAGGTTATATCTATAAGTTGTTTGCTCTCTCTTATTACCTACCTGACACTATGATTACAATACGAACATTAAACTGAAAAGTTTATTTCAAATGTAAAATCATCCAAGTGTAGAATGAACTGTTTCTCATCTCATGTCATGTCACTAATTTATTTATTCACTGATTACTTTGGTTTATTTCAAATGTAAATCTGTTTTCTGGCTTATTTTACAGTCTTCGTACTCTATCCCTTACATAAAGGATATATCAAGTGTAAATGAGAAGACTGAACAATACATGTATATAAAGTCCAGTAAGATTATCGATGAGATTGGTATGGCTGTTTAGGCTAGACGAGATTGGTTAAAGTAGAATTCAGTAGGTAAGAAGAAAGGTTAGTCACACGGGGAAATAAAAAGTTATAATAAAAACTAATAAAACTACGGAAAGAAAGTTTGTTCTATTTTCTATTTTTACTGGTATTTGTTAAGACAACATCCCCTCCAAAGAGGCAATGTGGCTTATGATTTGGTTTGTATTACTTTATTTTAGTGTTTTACTAGTTGATATCTTACCTTGATATTCATCTCGCCACGGTCCAGTGACTGCCAGCTGGGCTGAGGTACACCACTGTCCAGCTCTAGATTATTTAGACCAAATCCAGGGTCATTCCCATCCCAGCTCATTCAACTCGCCACGGTCCAGCGACTACCAGCTGGTCTGAGGTACACCACTGTCCAGCTATAGATCATTTAGACCAAATCCAGGGTCATCACCATCCCAGCTCATTCAACTCGCCATTGTCCAGCGACTACCAGCTGGTCTGAGGTACACCACTGTCCAGCTATAGATCATTTAGACCAAATCCAGGGTCATCACCATCCCAGCTCATTCAACTCGCCATTGTCCAGCGACTACCAGCTGGTCTGAGGTACAAAAATGTCCAACTCTAGACATTATAGACCTCCGGGCCGATGGTGTGCATCTGAAGGATGTCGGCCAGGAATTATTGTGAGCTACAAGCAGGATGATGCCCTGATGTACACAAATGTTCCAGAAAATAAAGCAATATTGTGGAAATTGTTAAAATAAACTTATGATTCCTATTGTTGTTATCATG
>NW_008706947.1:0-1331 GCF_000327385.1 Lottia gigantea
CTCTGTCCTTCAAATCATCAACCATTTATCGACATCTTCTACTGTTTATTACTCGTAATTTACATTTGTTTAATTTTTCAGTAAAATTATCGTCAAAATTTATTTCCATTACTAAATCTGAACAAACCTTTGGTTTTCTGAGCAAACACTCAACCTACAATAAAATAATGATATTTAGATTAGCAACAGTTTTGAATTAAATGACATGAATTGCAGCTTTAGAGCCTAGTTCAAGTAAAGCAGAAAATAAATTCCAATAAGCTACAATACATTTTGCAATGAGTAAGTACCTTAATCCAAAGCCAATTTGCTTCCGTTTGGGGTTTCTATTGAACACATACAAGTTTTATTCGACGCATTTAAACGACCGATTGTTCTTTTAGCTTAGCTTTGAAAATCTGATATTTTACTGATAAATAAATGATTACAGCAATACAGATTAATTGAGTTTCAACGTACATCAATAATTCTATTTTTCCATTCTTCTATTTCTCTTCTTAAATCGTCGTACTCTAAACCATCTCCCCTTGTGTTCTATAGACAAAAATACTTTTCTGTATTGAGAATTATATTATAAGTGTACATTTTAAGTCACTAGTAATGGATATCCAAAGAAATTGTCTTGAAAAGATATTGTTTAACCATGAAGCTCAAACGGATACATACATCTTGGGCTCAACTTTAGCTACGCACCGTTACCATATCAAGTCTACAATTAGACTATTTAAGTTTTCACCAGTATTGATTACACCACCTTCAAATATATAGATAACATCTTAAAGCTGAGTAATGCTCTTACCTTTTCCAGTGCGTCTACTTCCAAACCGGCCAGTCTTATTTCTTCTTGTAAATAAACCTTTAAATTACCACTATTGCAAGCCGCTAGTAAAGTATTCAAAAATCTCATAGCAGCAACCTACAACACACACAAACACAAAAATGACAGAAGTATCTCCGAGAGGGGGAGGGGGGGGGGGGGCAAAAAGCCAACCGATTTCAGATGGCCTGAGATGAATTTTTAGCATTTAGATATCTAAATTTCTCTTCAAGATGAGACCTTTGACCGGCCCCAGGTGGTTGTTGAATATGGCTCAATGGTCCACCGTAAAAAAAACATACCCGATCAACAGACAATTATACTGTCAGCCTCAATAACTTTGACTGATGAATTATTGTGTTAATGATTAGTAAATGGCAGTTTTCAATTTCTCATCAGCAATTTGCCAAGTGTTCTCATAAGGTTGCATACAATTATGACCACTTACCTGAAATATAACTTGTCCATATCCCTGTGAATATAACATACTGACTAACAGTTTAAATTTTACTGG
>NW_008706948.1:0-1332 GCF_000327385.1 Lottia gigantea
AGACTGGAGTACATGGTTAGGTTTGTCCCTGTGAATTTATCAGACGGTAGTTATTCCAAAGTCTAACCTAAAGTGCGGCCTTTTATTTTCAGCCAAAACAATGGTTGAGGACAAGTGCTATATTCTACCGGAGATATTATTCACTTTTTTTTCTTTTTTATATTATTTTTTATCCCTCATATTATTATTATCCTTGTTATTGCATTATTATTATTGCAATTTAAATAGGCATAACTTATAAATAGTTTTAGATCAGAATACCCCTGTGTATTTTATCAGACGGTAGATATACCGAAGTCGAGGACAAGGTGCTATATTCTACCTGAGATACTATTCACAATTCTTTTTTATTTTTTATATTTTTATTTTCCCCATTATTATTATTATTATTATTATTATGCCTAAAATTGGACACAAGTTATCTTAAAATAATATGAAAAGAAGTAATATAATAAATGATAACTGAATTAAGAATAGGAATTATGTTGTATTATAGGTTAGATTGAGAATAAAGTAGACTGAATGAAGTTGTATTAGGTTAGATTGAGTATAAAGTAGATTGAATTAAGAATAGGAATGAAGTTGTATTAGGTTAGATTGAGAATAAAGTAGGCTGAAGTAAGAATATGAATTACTTGGTAACATTAACAATAAAACAGGCTGAATTAAGAATATGAATTACTTGGTAAGATTAACAATAAAACAGGCTGAATTAAGAATATGAATTACTTGGTAAGATTAACAATAAAATAGGCTGAATTAAGAATATGAATTACTTGGTAAGATTAACAATAAAACAGGCTGAATTAAAAATATGAATTACTTGGTAAGATTAACAACAAAACAGGCTGAATTAAAAATATGAATTACTTGGTAAGATTAACAATAAAATAGGCTGAATTAAGAATAGGAATCAAGTTGTAAAAGATTGGTATGGAAATGAAGTAGGCTTGGTAAAGAATATGAATGAAATTGGATTATTATAAATAAGATTTATATCAGCTTAGATTGATAATAAAGTAGGCTGAATTAAGAATTAAACAATAAATGTGCAGAAGTCTATATCAAGGTAAAATACAATATGTAAAAATATCGAATTGATTCTTTCATTGGCTTTTTTCACTTCCTGATGACCCTAAGTAAAGTATGAATGTGTTTTTATCTATCTGATACTTTCTCTCTATCTAACTGTTTGAAGAGAAAAAATGACTTCTTTAGGCTCTGAGGGAAGTCTGGCCAAATTTTCTCTTCCCAATTCAAGTCTTATTCCCCACTGTGGCTATAATCTGATGAACTGCGTATCATATAAGACGTAAAGAATGAATGTGTTTT
>NW_008706949.1:0-1332 GCF_000327385.1 Lottia gigantea
ATATATTAGCTCTTTAATTATTGATGTATATAGCTCTATTTTAACAGTAATGATTTAGGTTTAGTTTTAATATTTTTATTTCTATATTATTAGCTCTTTAATTATTGATGTATATAGCTCTATTTTAACAGTAATGATTTAGGTTTAGTTTTAATATTTTTATTTCTATATTATTAGCTCTTTAATTATTGATGTATATAGCTCTATTTTAACAGTAATGATTTAGGTTTAGTTTTAATATTTTTATTTCTATATTATTAGCTCTTTAATTATTGATGTATATAGCTCTATTTTAACAGTAATGATTTAGGTTTAGTTTTAATATTTTTATTTCTATATTATTAGCTCTTTAATTATTGATGTATATAGCTCTATTTTAACAGTAATGATTTAGGTTTAGTTTTAATATTTTTATTTCTATATTATTAGCTCTTTAATTATTGATGTATATAGCTCTATTTTAACAGTAATGATTTAGGTTTAGTTTTAATATTTTTATTTCTATATTATTAGCTCTTTAATTATTGATGTATATAGCTCTATTTTAACAGTAATGATTTAGGTTTAGTTTTAATATTTTTATTTCTATATTATTAGCTCTTTAATTATTGATGTATATAGCTCTATTTCAACAGTAATGATTTAGGTTTAGTTTTGATATTTTTATTTCTATATTATTAGCTCTTTAATTATTGATGTATATAGCTCTATTTCAACAGTAATGATTTAGGTTTAGTTTTAATATTTTTATTTCTATATTATTAGCTCTTTAATTATTGATGTATATAGCTCTATTTTAACAGTAATGATTTAGGTTTAGTTTTAATATTTTTATTTCTATATTATTAGCTCTTTAATTATTGATGTATATAGCTCTATTTTAACAGTAATGATTTAGGTTTAGTTTTAATATTTTTATTTCTATATTATTAGCTCTTTAATTATTGATGTATATAGCTCTATTTTAACAGTAATGATTTAGGTTTAGTTTTAATATTTTTATTTCTATATTATTAGCTCTTTAATTATTGATGTATATAGCTCTATTTTAACAGTAATGATTTAGGTTTAGTTTTAATATTTTTATTTCTATATTATTAGCTCTTTAATTATTGATGTATATAGCTCTATTTTAACAGTAATGATTTAGGTTTAGTTTTAATATTTTTATTTCTATATTATTAGCTCTTTAATTATTGATGTATATAGCTCTATTTTAACAGTAATGATTTAGGTTTAGTTTTAATATTTTTATTTCTATATTATTAGCTCTTTAATTATTGATGTATATAGCTCTATTTCAACAGTAATGATTTAGGTTTAGTTTTGATA
>NW_008706950.1:0-1331 GCF_000327385.1 Lottia gigantea
GCATTTTTTGGCACTNTAACAGAAACTGAATAAGTGTTTCTGACACGAATTTGCAGAGAAGGCATGGGTGGTTCTGACATAAGTTTACAAAGAAGGCATGCGTTTTTCTGACATAAATTTCTAGAGAATGCGTGGGTGGTTCTGACATAAGTTTACAAAGAAAGCATGAGTCTTTCTGACATTAGTTTACAAAGAAAGCATGCGTTTTCCTGACATTGGCTTACATTAGTACGCATTCCCTTTACTGACATGATTTTAAAGAGAAGGCATACCTTTTTCTGACATGAGTTTACAGAGAAGGCATGTATTTTTCTCACATGAGTTTGTAGAGAAAGCATGAATCTTTCTGACATAAGTTTACAAAGAAGGCATTCGTTTTTCTGACATGAATTTATAAGAGAGTCATGAGTGTTTCTGACATGAGTTTACAGAAAAGGCATGGGTGTTTCTGACATGAATTTATGGGGAAGGCATGGGTGTTTCCGACATAAGTTTACAAAAATGGAATGCGTTTTTCAGACATGAATTTATAGGGAAGGCATGGGTGTTTATGACATAAGTTTACAAAGATCGCATGAGTATTTCTGACATGAGCTTACAGAGAAGACATGAGTGTTTCTGACATGAATTTACATAGAAGGCAAGAGTGTTTCTGACATGAGTTTACAGAGATGGCATGCGTTTTTCTGACATGAGTTCACAGAGATGGCATCCGTTTACAGAGAAAGCATGCATTGATCTGACATTAGTTTACAGGGATGGTTTTCTGTCATAAATTTACTGGGAAAACCATGAGTTTTTCTGGTATTAGTTTACAGGGAAGGCAGGAGTGTTTCTGACATTAATTTACAGAGATAATGTGAACTTTCTAACACAAGTTGACAAAAAGAGTTTCAATTTTTTGGGCATGAGTTACTATCAGTAATATTATGTTAGATTCTTCATAATGAAGATATCATTAACTGCACTGCTGTTATTATCAGTAATATGTCTGACTATTTTAGATTCTCCATAATGAAGATATTATTAACAGCACTGCTGTTATTATCAGTAATATGTCTGACTATCTTAGATTCTCCATAATGAAGATATCATTAACAGCACTACTGTTACTATCAGTAATATGTCTGACTATTTTAGATTCTCCATAATGAAGATATCGTTAACTGCACTGCTGTTATTATCAGTAATATGTCTGACTATTTTAGATTCTCCGTAATGAAGATACCATTGATAGCACTACTGTTACTACCAGTAACATGTCTGACTATTTTAGATTCTCCATAATGAAGATATTATAACAGCACTGCTGTACTATCAGTGATATGTCT
>NW_008706951.1:0-1331 GCF_000327385.1 Lottia gigantea
TGCACTAACTGACCTAAATGGATTTTGTGTCCTCCATTTCTTCACCTCTTCAAGTTCATGAAGACGGACAATGCATGCATTGTGCAATGAGGAATTTTGCAAGGGCAGTAGTGTTTGCCTACACTTTTCAATTCTTAAATTCTTAACTCTTAATACAGGTGACTAACAAATGATACAGGTGACTAACAAATGATACAGGTGACTAACAAATGATACAGGTGACTAACAAATGATATAGGAGACAAAAAATGATACAAGAGACTAACAAATCATACAGGAGAATAACAAATCATACAGGAGACAAACAAATCATACAGGAGACAAAATAACTTACATTGGAGACTAACAAATCATACAGGAGACAAAAAAATGATGCAGATTATCCCAGAGACTAATAAATTATCTAGGGGAGACTATCATCTCCTTTTTTCTTTGGATTTATTAATTTGCCGTCATATGACTGTATTGTTATTTTAGTAATGATGTTTCCTGTGATGAAAATATTAGAAAGAATTTTAATAGCTGATGCTGACAAACATTATTGGAGAGGGGTTAGTATTTTATCTTAGTTTTTAGTATTGTTTCAATAAACAGAAGTTATTTCATGTTGTAGAACGTTTTCTATTGTGTCATTTCCTTTTTCTTTAGAATATATTGTAATTTCTATAATAGTTTGATTTTTATATACGCCCACATCTCTCTATTTGGACGTATATTGTCGGTCAACATTTGCTTGTAAATGCTCTAAAAACTCGATTTTTTTATGGAATCAAATGAAATTCGGTATGGGTATACATATTCATAAAACGAAGATCAAGTTCCAATTTGAGCTATTTTCGACTGTTAGAAGCAGAGTTATTGCCCTTCCCCCAAAATCTTGAATATGCTATTACTCTTAGTTTTTAACCGATTTTGATGAAACTTAAAATGGATGTTATTGGACCTAAATCGAAAGGTTTGAGAAAGTTTAGTTCTGATTGAATTTAAGGCTTTTTCAGGATTTAGGCCTCTTACGTCAGTTTTGAGGAGTTATTGCCCTTTAACCTCTATACAGTAAGTACTCCTATCAACATCACTTGCTTGTAAACACTCTAAAGACTAGAGTGTTTGAAGGAATCATATGAAATTCGGTATGTTCATACCTATTCATGAAACGACGGTCCGTCGGTCTGTCTGTCCGTCAACATTTGCTTGTAAACACTCTAAAAACTAGATTTTTTGATGGAATCAAATGAAATTCGGTATGTGTATACATATTCTTAAAACGAAGATCAAGTTTGAATTTGAGCTATTTTCGACCGTTAGAAGCAGAGTTATTGCCCTGCCCCAAA
>NW_008706952.1:0-833 GCF_000327385.1 Lottia gigantea
TTTTGATAAAACCATTCACAGACTTTTTTTTCATAATTCCAAAAACATTAGCAATTTGAAAATTTACAACTTGGAAAGTTACAGATCAAAAACATTTCTTCTTCTATAAATGTGTAAAAATTCTTCCCATAAAACCCAAGACATTTAATTTCTCATGTATAGGAAACTAATTCCAAAGCTTATCAATATCTTCAAGTGTAACATTAAAAATAACACAACTGTATAGCCAGTATCAAGATAAACTGCTGTTTTTCTCAGAAAAATATAATTTGATATAATAAATAAATGGGAAAAATAATAAACAATTTGAACTTAGACAGATAAAATGAAATAAATCAGATGTAATAAATGTTCCATTTCAAAAACTGTAAATGTGATCGCTCATATCCAGAAATTGACAGACTTCTAGCAAGTAGGCTACGTTCAAGCGGAAGGTCACAGATAATTTGTTAAAGGGATCTTTGTTAAAGGGATCGTAAACAGGTTTTCTAAATTTTTTATGTATATCAGGGACACTGATAGCATCAATTTGCACCATTCCAATTTTCAATCAGACGTCTGTGGTTCCTGCAATTCCAAAGACGTCACTAATCATGAAATATGCTCTATAACATAAGGCCTCTCAGATTAGTGACGTCATAAAACGCGGAATTGCAGGAACCACAGATGTCTGATTGAAAATTGGAATGGTGCAAATTGAGGGCAACGGGCAGCAATTGTGATTATTTTACCACATTCTGTGTTTTCCCATAAATGACACTTTTTTTCTAATCCAGGACAGGTAAAACCAGTGTGTTTTTAATCTAATTTCCGCATATTATGTGAATGTTCCA
>NW_008706952.1:7061-8435 GCF_000327385.1 Lottia gigantea
AACTTATGCTAATCTGCACTATTTTTCTCCTTTTGGCCTTTTAATGTTTGTGGTTGAAAGACAATCTTCTTTAAACAATCAACTACAAGTCTGGATTGTTTATTTTACTATATCTATTATCTTCATGCAATGTTAAATCTTATTAATATAATATTCTAGTGTGGGATAGAGATGAATGAATGAATGAATGAATGAATGAATGAATGAATGAATGAATGAATATAAGAATGAATGAATGAATATAAGAATGAATGAAGGAAATGTAATTTTTAATTTTATAAAAATAATATATCCCAGTTTGGGCCAGCCATGAATGAATGAATACATGAATGAATGAATGAATGAATGAAATGCAATGTTAAATCTTATTAATATAATATTCTAGTGTGGGATAGAGATGAATGAATGAATGAATGAATGAATGAATGAATGAATGAATGAATGAATGAATGAATGAATGAATGAATGAATGAATGAATATAAGAATGAATGAATGAATATAAGAATGAATGAAGGAAATGTAATTTTTAATTTTATAAAAATAATATATCCCAGTTTGGGCCAGCCATGAATGAATGAATACATGAATGAATGAATGAATGAATGAATGAAATGCAATGTTAAATCTTATTAATATAATATCCTAGTGTGGAATAGAGATGAATGAATGAATGAATATAAGAATGAATGAAGGAATAAATGAATGAAGGAAATGTAATTTTAAATTGCAATAATATCCTACTGTGGGATAGGACATGAATGAATGAATGAATGAATGAATGAATGAATGAATGAATGAATGAATGAATGAATGAATGAAGGAAGGAAGGAAGGAAGGAAGGAAGGAAGGAAGGAAGGAAGGAAGGAAGGAAGGAAATGCAATTTCATTAATATAATGGTTATAATGTGCTAGACATGATGAATGAATGAAATTTTTAAATTTTATTAATGATAGCCTAGGGTAGGCTAGACATGAATAAATGAATGAATGAAAAAATGAAATGCAATGTTAAATTTTTATTACTATATTACAAAATGGATGAATGAATGAATTAGAGACTTGCTGTGAATTATTCAACTAATTAAGACAATCAAGTTTGTTAAATCTGGTCAATAACACCCACACACAGACAGGACATGTGTTTTTTGAAGTTATTAGAGACTTGGGCTGCTAAATTTTTATCCCAGGTTTGGATCTCTTTCAAAGCATGCAGGTTCCAACTACATAGTAACCAAATCCAACCTACAGGTGTGGGCACACAAACGTTCTTGATTGGAGATTTTTGTCAGGTAATTCTGAACATAAGTTTAGCTTAGACTGTATCATCCTACTAAAACACCTCATACCACTCTGTAACATAATCTACACTCAAC
>NW_008706952.1:12812-15051 GCF_000327385.1 Lottia gigantea
AGTTTCTGTCACTAAAGTATGATTGGTCACAAAAATGGCCTGTCTGTCAATTAAATAATGAATCTCAAAAAGTAATAAGAGCAATCCAACACCAGGTATGGAACTCCTACAATGACATTTTCATTAAAAAGGCTCATAGTAAACTTNTCAAAAATGAAATTACTTAAGTACTAATATAATCTACTATGTCTAATTTATGAATGAAAAAACATAGTCACTACTCATAGAAACAACTAACTATAAAATTAACTTATCAAACATGATGAGAGACCTTACATGACAGACAATGATTGTCTTGGCCTTTTAAAAAAACATTTTAATATTTAACATAACAACAAGTCTAAATAAAACGTAGGCTATACCACTCATCGTATCGAACTTCAATGAAAATCGTTTTCAAAGTCAATAGACAGTTTGGCCAAAGTCAATAATTCGCCCAACAGGCTCTATTTTAAGAAGAGACGATCGTAATGGAGTAAACCGAATTGCAGTATAAACGCAGGTAATTCAACTTACCTTGAAAGTTCTCAATGAAATACTTTATGTCACGCACAGAAATTCCTAAAATACTGTCCACTCACTTTAAAAAGTATATTAAAAGTACACAGTTAAAAAACGTAAAATCCACAATATAAGAATGTCGAAGGTATTGTATTGTATAATGCAAAACGGTAATACTATAAGGTATAAGGTAATAACGGTCTACTCCACTATACAATACACACCAAACTCCATTCGAGATCTTCAAACGTTTATAAGTAAAACGCCGAATATAATCTTACTACCAAATCTACGTTCACGCTTCAACTGAACACCAATGAAAATGTTGGTAAAGCTATCGAGTGTGACTTTGGCTAGTCTTTCCTTGAATAAGTCGGTCTATACCTCCCCTTGAATAAGTGCTTGTTCTTCCTCGCCCACTCGGATAATGAACTGAGCCTAGAGTTAAAGTTGTAATGAACAGCAGCTGTCGATGGCATTGAAAACCACCAAACAGTCGACTCCAATGAAACTAAAACCAATAACCAGTACTAAATTTCACTATATTGGTCCATGGTACTTTGTTGCGTAACTAAATAAAAAAAAACACACTTTAGAATTTGTGACTTAAATTAAATTTCTCTTGTCCATGGAATATTTTATTTGAAACGTAATGAAGTTTATAGTCATACTTTTCTCTTGCCGATTGCCCCCCAGTAAGTCAGACACACAATGCAGTGGGCATTGGGCACTGTTAAAAAAAAAATGCCATATACAGACACATAAGACATAAACATACCTGAACTGTTGACGGAACTTTGCCAGAGTCTGTGGCCAATACGCTTAAGACAATTTCCGTCCAGCTTTGGTTGTCAATTTCAGACGTATATTAAGGGGTCCTTTGTATTTTTTAAAAGGGCAATTTTCTCCATTTAACCACAATCTAAGATCTCATCAATATAATTCAAGCCTTTTCTGGTATCGACACGCCAATTTCAAGATAGTATCGTGGTCAACCCGGTGAGCACACGAAATAAATCACAAAATTCGAATTTGTAAAGATCGACCTTGCTAATGGACCTTTTAGAAATCTTCGAGGGAAAAAAAATTGTAATGGTTTATCATAGCAGGATCTTACGGCGTTATTTCCATCTTCCAACACGTCGAAATATCTTCAGGGGTATTTCTCCACAGGGGCGTACCTAGAAAATGCCCGAGGGGTCAAAAATAAGAGGTAGCTCTCCCAGGTGTTAACCGAAGGACCGAAGTCCATTGAGGCCGGGGTCCGGGGCTGCCAAGCGCCCCCAGAATCCAACAGAAGGCCTGAGATGAATTTTGCGCATTTAAAGCGTTAATTTTAACTTCAAAATAAACCTTTTCACAGGCCTGAAGGGGGGCACACCCTAAATAAGTAACTGTTTCCCCATGACAACTCATTTTTTGCTACAGTGCATTGCATTTGACATTTATCAGAGTATACGATATTGCTTTAAACCACGCAAGAAGTCGTATTGTTGACTATAAATAAAAAAAAACTAATGCAAAGAAGGTAAAGTTAGATTAGTTACTATTTTTGGTTTGAAACAGGTGGCCAAGTTCACTTAATGCACCAGAGTCGGCGACTATCAGAAGTGAGATTAGAAAACACGGTAAAATGTATGTTGTATTAAATAAGAGGGAGGCAGAGATATGTTTCACTTCACAGTAGGGTATGAAATAATATCCTTTTCGTTTCAATTCAACATATTGTGTCTAACAG
>NW_008706952.1:15671-17352 GCF_000327385.1 Lottia gigantea
ACGTTAAAATGAAGACAGTACAGGCTTGAAAGTATGCAATATTTTTTCAATAAATGCATTAGGAAAAAAATGCTACATGTACTGCCACTCCCGATAGATCTGTAAGATATCGTGTAGTCTTATGCAATGTGTCTTTGGTATAATCATAATTATAACAATTCTAGGGTAAAATAAAACGAACTGAATAAGTATTTATGTAATACTAGTTACTTTGCAACAAATTCTTCGAATGACGTCTCGCTTTTTACTGCACAGAATCTTTGCCAAAATGATCTTATCTATTGCATAGCGAATAGAACCCAAGATATTGTAACAGATATGAGACAGGAGATATATCTTTTTGCCGCGCTCCGCTTATTCCAATTATCATTAGATTTGAAGAGTTGTGTATGTCTGCGAGTACTTGCAGGAATAAATGTAATCCCACTGTGTATTGAAACTATAAAAAATCTTCTCTAAGAATAATCTATGCTGATTTAAAATGAACTAGGCTATAGTGCAAATAAATTATGTTTTTTTCTTCAAACAAAATACAAAGGCGGTAGCAATAAAAAGATTTCAATATTGTGGTAAGAGTGTGTGATTCGTGTGATTTTTAGTATATTTATGTACAAATGAAATGAAATGAAATGAATGGAGTTTTACGTCCTGCTTTTCGGCACCATGTGGGCTGCAATGAGGATAATGCCACGACGAATGGAGTTTTACGACCTACTTTTTTTGCCAGGACAGCAGCATTAGCCTGCTCTTTTTCGATTTCCAACTGTCGAGAGATCTTTAACGTAGTACACGGAGCCTCGGTTTATTGTCCCACCCGAACGACTAGACGCCTTTTCAGCCCCTCTTACCTGCATCACTGACAGGGGGGACCAGGTAGAAAAATCCGAGGGTATTATCTCGACCTATGTCGGTATTGAACCCTGAACCTTCAGGTTAGCGAGCAAGCGTCTAACTCACTGAGCCACCGCGTACAATATTTATGTACAAGGCATAATTATATGAAGTTTTTTTTTCTTCATAGTAGATTCATCATACCTTTACCACTATCAACACCAGGAACAACACTGATGTTATAACCAGGAATCGATGAATATATGCAAAACAGGTTTTTAACACCCAATCGAATTTTAGATGCATAAATAAAAGATCTTAAGTGAACATGTAGGCAAGAAATGACCACATCTTAAAACTGTTTCTTTATGGCCCCCTGTTTCCTTAATGAGATCAAGTATAAGTCGCTAACCATCCGATATTTGTCGCCATGGCGAGAGATGCTGGGCATGAATACCATCCTTGACTTTTGTCAGTAATTTGAGGTCCATTCATGTCAGTTTCCATTAGGATTCAAAATAAAAATACTTTCAAAACACAATAAGGCTTATATATTGTCATAAATATTCACGAAAGTCGTCAACTTGTAAAATTAGGAAAAGCTCATGGCCGAACACAATGGACATAGCGACACGATTTTTCATGCCACTGACCATAAATAGTGGATGTTGAATGGGATGAACCCAGGGGGTACGTTTCACGAGTAATCCGTTAGGGTTCTTGACCACATGACTCTTTTTTTCTCATGTTTGTCTCCCAAATTGCATACCACATTTCTTGTAAAAATCTAGTTTTTTGTAGTCAAAAAGAAAATGCATGATATTACACTAGGAAATATAAGCATAAAAAA
>NW_008706953.1:0-1330 GCF_000327385.1 Lottia gigantea
ATGCAGAGAAAGGGATGTGGTAGTAGGTAATGGTAGTGTAGTTTATACAGAATGTAGAGAAAGGGATGTCATACAAGGTAGTGGTAGTATAGTTTATACAGAATGTAGAACAAGGGACGTGGTATAAGGTAATGGTAGTGTAGTTTATACAGAATGTAGAAGCAGGGATGTGGTAGTGGTAGTGTAGTTTATACAGAATGTAGAGAAAGGGATGTGGTAGTAGGTAATGGTAGTGTAGCTTATACAGAATGTAGAACAACAGAATGTAGAGAAAGGGATGCGGTAGTAGGTAGTGGTAGTGCAGCTTATAAAGAATGCAGAACAATGAGTGAAGTAGTAGATAGTGGTAGTGTGGTTTATACAGAATGAGAACAATGGATGTAGTAGTAGTTGGTGGTAGTTGGGGTTTGCTTTACTTAAACTTTTGAATTTTATGCTTTTTTGGTAGGTGTAAGAAAACTACTGTACGGATTTAAGTATAAAACTACGTTTTTGATAATTAAAATTTTGACAGACAAAAATAATATATTGTATATATTTATGTTATTTTTCCTACTATGTGTCAATTTTTGTTATCATAAATTGTGTCGATATTGCATGTAATTGTTTTTCTAAGTAAACATGAAAAATGCAGATTTTAGCACATTATTGATCTGATCTTTTATGCATTGTTTGGCAAAAAATTCATTTTTCTTATGCAATACATTTACTTCTGAGACCGTAACTTTAATATTCATTATTTAAAAATATAGATATGACCCATCTTGTAATGACGAGATCTCGAATTCATTAATATTTTAAGAAAGTTAATATTTCAAAATCTAAAATTTTAAATGAATGGATTTTTTTTATCTGACCATATTATCTTAAGATAATCTTAATAATAAAGTCCTACTTTAAAAGATAGCTTCCCTATATACGCCAACTGGCTTTGATTTTGAAGAAAAATATTTGGCAGTAGGCTACAGTATTAAATATTCAACCTTCAGTCATACACTTCTTTTTGGGGCGATACTGAATAATATTACCAAGTTTCGTCAAAATCTGTCAAGAACTGGACCTTCTAGAGTGTTTACGAGCAATTGTGGACGGACGGTCGGACGGATATATTTTCACTTCGCCACTCTACTGTCGCACACATATCTGCGAATGCAGCTTTCAACGAGTTGTAAATTTATCAAAACCATTTTTTACTTATCCATCCTCAAATATATAGCCTATGTGTAAACCTTATATTGATCACATAAACGTTGAATACCTATATCATAGGAATGTATAGGATATCTGACTGGAAAAGTCTGTTCATTTTATTTTAGTGCATCAGTTGATT
>NW_008706954.1:0-2394 GCF_000327385.1 Lottia gigantea
TCAGTCAGTTTATTTTATATATTAAATCAACATTTAGAATATTATGCTTTCTGGTAATTGATCTGGACAGGTCATGTTTCATCTTTGAATGCCTAATGCTTTTTTGCAACTTTCGACTCAGCATCATATTTTGGTATATGATCCCATCTAGTCACGATGAAAGAGAGACCACGAAACTACCCTATGTACATTCAATGAAATGGATTTTATGTATAGACTAACGTACAGGGTCACAGTGTCTAACACATCAAGTTACTGGATGACAATCGCTTTGAAAGTTCATGACCTGGATCATGACAATTTAACAGCCAATCGAATTGTTGACAGCTTTCAAGAAAATGGCGTAGAAAATTTTCATAATTTTCACTCCTTGCCGATCAATCTCTAGTTTGTAATAAATAAACATAACAAGGTGTTTACATTGATGGTCTGAAGTTGGATATGTTTTCTGTGCGTGAAGTGCATATTTGATTTGACCCCGTTGGAGTCTGGTCTGGGCCCCAGCAAGTAAGAATTAAACCACAACAAAACCTTCTTCAGTTAAGCAGAGATTGATTCATTTACAGTGGCTTTGTAAAAAATTAAAAAGCTTGTAGATAAGCCTACAGAGACCTTGAAATATTTTCTCGTCTTTACGACTATTTACCATGCCATATTCACCTCGAGACGCATGACAGACTTTTAAAAAGTAGTTGAAGGTTACAGGTAATAATATACACCCTAATTGAAGGTTATAACACAATCACAAGTTTACATAAGGGTAAAAGTCAAGCACACTTCACTTAAAGTTTGCGACTTAGTTTTCTCACCAACATAAACTAATAGTAAATTTGAACAATTATAGCTTTTACATGCAGACTTACAAACAATGGGAATGATATTAATGTTTAATGTGAATAGCGTATCTTATATGAAATATTAATTACACAATATTAAGCTTACTTCAGAGCTTCAGGTGAAGTTATATAGTTAAATGTAATTTAAGATGTTCCTTTTTTTTGCATGCACCATTCTAGAATTAACTAAATAATATGTTTATATGTACCGTAATTGAACTCTTATTTTCCGATACGAACGAACAAAGGCCCGTAAGCACCAAATAAAATTCAGCCTAATATAATATATAATTCTATTCTGTCTCAATAATATCAACTTTAAATTAGATTTTATAATTTCGTATGTACCACATAGAATTATCTTTAATCTATTTAAAAATTGACTTATTTAATGCTAAACTTAAAGTTACTCTCGACCAACTTTAACTTTTAATTACTTTTAAATATTTGGAAATCGGAAGAAATTCCTTTATTCTCTTTTAAAGATGGGTTCCCCTATTTTCATTTATGAAAATGAAAATGCTAATACTTAAATGAATAGAAAGTAGATGTGTTCTAATGACTTGCAAAAATATCAGTTTGTCTCACATAACTAATTCATAATGAGCTAAATTAGGATAGAATTACCACCAGAATTCCAATGAGTGACCCGATCAAGAAAGGTCAAAAAGTCTTTTTTGTTTATCCAGACTGTACATAATATATGGACATTTATGATTGGTTATATGCAATAAGAACAAAATGATATGATTAAGAATACATGATAATTCATTAGAAACACCAATTCATCAAAAAGTTTGCTTAATTTGACACTAAAAAATGAGGAAACCCATCTTTAAGGGTTTCAAAATTTTAAACGAATTAAATGATTTTGATGACATTCTTCTATGAAAAGACATTTCAATCGCATACCTTTACACGCTTTTTTAGGAGGAGGAATTTTTTTATCAAGGCAAATGCATGTTACAAAGAAATGGATTTTATAAAACACTTGTTGAGGCATTTATTTGTTCCATCGGAGAGAAGAAATTTTACTCTTGCTGATAACGTTCACAATAATTCTAAGACGCGAGAATAGTATTCATAGTGTTTCGAACTAGGCAAATCCACAATGAATACGACGACAGTAAGGAAAATTTGAAAAAACTCTTTTGTCATTATATAGATTTTGTATAATTTGTGGTTAGAATGGAAAATAAGGTTTCAATTACATTACAGATGAATATATTTAGTTAATTTCTAAATGGTGCAGAATTACCTTTAATTACATTTAACTAAATGTATTTAAGTTTTAAAATAATTATAATCTTCTTAATATGATTTTACTTGGTGATTACGGGCCAATATCACATTTATGTAGCACAAGAGAGACTAAAAGTTTGGTTACCAAGACATGTAAAGGGTCCTTATTTTATATTAGTGTAATGTCTTCAAATTCATCCAAATCCTCAATAAATTTGTCTATTTGGGAACCCTTAGAAGCGACAAAGAGAATTTCTTCTGATTTACAAATAGAATAAAAAGTTGGTCGATTGTAAGTTTAGGTTAAGCATTGAAT
>NW_008706954.1:6582-11120 GCF_000327385.1 Lottia gigantea
AGGGTCTAATGACTTCTGTTTCTTCCATGGCTCCCAAACAGGACACAAATCGTATTAACTACTCCAACTTGAGATTTGCAACTAGAATTTTTCCGAAATGTGACTTTGATCATTTCTCCTGTGCACTTTCAAATATTAAATGTGAATAGCGTACCTTATATAGTATATTAATTACATAATTTGTACGTACTTCAGAGCTTCACCTGGAGTCATTTTCATTTGATGCTGAATATTATAAATTACCATATATTTATGTATATGTACTTATAGTTTTCAATTTCATGCTGTCACACTTTTAATAGTAGAGGCTGTAGGTAGATATTGTGAAGCTGATTTTCAAGCTCTCAGAAAACCAATCAGTAAAATTTAATATACCAACGAAATCGCGAAGACTCTTGGTCGTGAGTGGATATTTCCTTTCAGTCAAGTTTATTTTACAGATTAATGTTAACAAAATTCAGAGTATGCTTGATTAACTGACGAATATTCGATATTACGAGAATTATGTTACATGTCCAACTCACAAAATGAATGATATACATAAAATACAAAATGATTAAATGAATAATATAACTCTACCTTTCACTATAACCTTTAAATGACAGTGTCACAGGTGTGTCAGTCTACCATTTGATTTTTTCAGGTAAAATAATTTACGACCGTAACCAACACGGTCAAGTTAACAATGGTATTTTAATCCGTCTGAATTGGGAAAGCAGTGCGACTATATTGCAGTGAACCATATAAAGCATATTTCACATTTGAGTGGACACCCAATGCGACTATTCTGATTAAAGCAGTGGACCTTCAATGTATAAAAGAACCTGGACTGTCGTGAAGCGTGTCAGTTTAAAGTGAAAAGGTTGTAAAGTTTACGATATATCAAACTAGGAAATACACGTAAGTATTTGTTCGTTTATTTCTATCTTTAGACGCCATATCTCGGTTGCTTCACATTCTGTAACAAATTTCATTTCAACAGAATTGTCATCTACATACTATTCTAATTTCTAGTAGGCTGTATGAGACAAAGCAATATGCTCCATCATCATAATGTTAGGTCATAGCATCATACTTGAACATGACCTAAAACATGCTTAAAAAATGGTTTCCGATATTTTGGGCAAATCTCAACCAGCATACACTTAGATTCTTCACGATCATATCCGATATTTACCATTCAAAATTGTTCTACGAGTCATAAAATTATTTGAAGCAAATTAACATTCTACATTTGATAATTGTATTCTATTAATTAGGAAAACGAAATTAACGTTATCACAATAATCGGCATGAGAAAAGATTAGACAAAAACAATTCCATGATAATACCATGATCAACAAGATATTGAGGAACGTACTTAAATTAAAATTGTAGAATTTTTAGTAAAACGTTATGCTTACATGGAGCTGAAACATATAAAGATAAGAATTAAAGAAAATACATATTTTAGAAACTTAATTTCATCATTCTGTATCACTTTTCAAAATTGCACGTATCTTCAGAATCGACGTCCGGGAACTGACAACAGTTTAATCTTCCACCGGATTTCAATTCTGAAAAATGTTGCTAACAGTTCAAATTAATGCTTATCTGTTAAACGTCTAAACTATAATTGCTAGCACCACAGACGTATGCACAGACTGAAAATTTGAATGGTCAAATCGATGGGTACAAAATACACATACAAAGTCTGTACAATCTTTTTCAAACTGAATATAAAATCAGTTTCACAAATGAGTTGAATAGAATGTTAAAATAACCAAGAATTCATGAGCTCAAGCAGTTAGGTAGACATATACCGCTAGCATCAACCTAGCAATAGGAGAGATCGGCCATGATGTCATAGAGGTGGTATATGTATCACATGGTAAGCATGGATTGCCCTACCAATTGTCCTATTCAGGTTAAGCATGTCTTCTATTTTTAGCACGGCTTAGCTGATTTCTCCTATTAACAAATTTCAATAGAGAATGTAGTTTTACCTGTTTCCCGAATACAATGAGGTCACGTACACGTATATATTAATATGTCACCGCTGAACACAATGAGGTCACGTACACGTATATATTAATGTGTCACCCCTGAACACAATGAGGTCACGTACACGTATATATTAATATGTCACCCCTGAACACAATGAGGTCACGTACACGTATGTATTAATATGTCGCCACTGAACACAATGAGGTCACGTACACGTATATATTAATATGTCGCCACTGAACACAATGAGGTCACGTACACGTATATATTAATATGTCGCCACTGAACACAATGAGGTCACGTACACGTATATTTTAATATGTCGCCACTGAACACAATGAGGTCACGTACACGTATATATTAATATGTCACCCCTGAACACAATGAGGTCACGTACACCTTTATGATAATCTGTTTCCACTGAACACAATGAGGTCGCATATTTTTTATTATGTCACCACTGAACACAATGAGGTCAGGTATATGTTAATATGTAACGAATGAACACAATGAGGTCATGTATATGTTAATATGTAACGAATGAACACAATGAGGTCATGTATATGTTAATATGTCACCACTAAACACAATGAGATCACGTATATGTTAATATGTCACCACTGAACACAATGAGGTTGCGTATAGGTTAATATTTCACCACTGAACACAATAAGGTCACGTATATGTTAATATATCACCACTGAACACAATGAGATCACGAAGACATAATTTATGTGTTAATATGTGACCTCCTTATTGTTATTTGCTATTCTAGTATGATGACTGAAAGTTCATAGCCTAACTCAGGCGGGGCCATTAGCCCATTTCGCCAGGTTTAACACTCAAACATATGGTGCCATACTGGTGCCATACTGGATAGTTTTGTCCTGATTCAGGTTTTGGGAAGTTTTCTTATCTAATTAAATATTGAAACTCAACTTCACACACAATGTAATATGTAGGCCCTGTGCAGATTTATGTAAGGAAATTCTTTCGGACAGTTTTAACGGTGTAGAAATCGTCCTCTTGAACATCAACAGAAGTTATTGTCAAATCCCTCTCACCTAATTATTACTTTAAGTTGGAGAACAGAAATAGTGAAATAAAACCACATTTTTCAAGAAAATGTCCAAAATACTACATCCCTGAGTAGTGCTGAAAGTTGGCGATTCTCTTGGGGAAATGACAGAAGACAGGGCAGGTATAAAACACACAGAAAGGCTGACCTAACTTTGCTCTCTTTTTGGTCCTTCTTTCAAATTTCTTATAAAGGAGCCCCCTTGAAAATTTTATGGCCCCTTGACAATTAATGATTCACAGAAACGCCACTGAAAAAAAAGGGCTGAATTTAATGTGGAAGTATGAACTTACTTGTTATATTTTGAAATAAATAGTTGTATGATTTGTCTAAAACTAGTTTTATTTTACAACTGAAGTTTATAAAGTAAGGATTATTTTGCATATTTGAATTAGTGTCAATATCTAGAATGATTTTACAATGTTTAAAAAAATCTCTGGATATCTTTACAAGGGTACTGTTTGATTTTAAGAGGGCCCACTATGGGTTCAAAATGTCTCAATTTCTATTCACAAGAAAAGTCAAAGTTAAACACAGCATCACCAAATGAGATCCCCAGAACACCTCCGAATATAACATAAAAAAACAGGAGGTATTAAAATGCATTCAGGATGATTTGACTTCAGGCAAAGAGCGTTTCAAAACATACAAAAATTTCAGGCATCATTTATAACAGGCCATGATGTCAACTACATAATCAACATTATCCAATTTGTCTAAAACTAGTTTTATTTTACAACTGAAGTTTATAAAGTAAGGATTATTTTGCATATTTGAATTAGTGTCAATATCTAGAATGATTTTACAATGTTTAAAAAAATTAATAGTACATGAAGTATCTTGTTAATTATGTTATTTAATTTGGCTGATATATCTTATGTTATCATAATTCTGAGTTCTACTGTCTGGGTTAAGACGTCCTGGGTCTGAAAATAACAATGAAATTTCAATACTCTTTTCGCAGTTTAATCTGGTGTTTCAGAAAACTCTTACAACACAGCGTATCATCAGATAATGTTCTTACAGCTGAAGGTACTAAAGAAATAAAATGAAATTATCACCACGAGAACAGGAAGGCCTCCTTGTTTATCAGGCTGGTAGTGTGGCCCAGAGACGTCTTGCACGGGGTGTCAGGTTAAATCACCCTGAAACTGTCGCTCTGATTGCTTTACAAGTAAGTAGATAATTGTTTCAATTTCATTTTTTATCTCTGGAATTTAACCCCCATTCCAAACTTGATTGTACATAAAATTTCAGAGAACGAGAAAGATTCTTTTCATTGCAGATTCGTTCTATGCGAATTGACATATCTTGAAGATTCAAGATAAGTTAACTTTTGGGACATTTTTATCACAGAGAACTACCATTGTGCGAAGCGAATGTTTTGAATGCTTGTGGTTATGAAAAATATATTCACAAACCAAAAAAGTTATTTGATTCTAGTCCGGATGACTGAATGTATTTATCATGTTAT
>NW_008706955.1:0-1329 GCF_000327385.1 Lottia gigantea
CAAGATGTCTTGGTAGTTGGAAATTGAAAAAGAGCTGTTCTGACATAAATTCCCTCATTGTACAATGCATAGAGTTGTCAGTCTTCATCAGATCCTTCTACAGTTTGAAATTGAGAAAGGACAGGCCACCGCCACTGTCCTAGTAAAATTTCCCTCATTGTACACTGCATTGAATTTCCTGTCTTTATTATCCCAATGCAGAAAAGTTGTTTATAAGGCTAATGCTGCTGTTGTGGCAAAATTTTCCTCATTGTACACTGTATGGCATTGCCTGTCTTTATTAGCCTACATGGTGCAGAAAGTAGGACGTAAAACTCCATTCATTTCATGGATCAGGCTAATGCCACTGTCCTTACAAAATTTCCCTCATTGCACACTGCATGGCGTGGACAATCTTCATTAGCCAAAAGTTTTTGAGGAAATGAAAATTTGTTTTATTATTATAAAGACGCAATTTAGATTGAAATAATCAGGCTAATTCCACTGTCCTGACAAAATTTCCCTCATTGCACACTGCATGGTGTTACGGTCTTCATTATCCCACATGGTGCAGAAAAGTAGGACGTAAAACTCCATTCATTTCATTTAATGTTATATAGAAACAATTAGATTGAAATGATCAGGCTAAAGTGGCCACTGTCCTTACAAAATTTCCCTCATTGCACACTGCTTGGCTTTAGCCATCGTTTAGTCTTTATTGGCCCAATTGTTGGAGAAATTAAATTTGTTTTAAAAATGTAATTTCAATGATAAATGTTATTTTGCCTGACCTTATTTTAATATGCCTAGACATACCGAATATATTAGCTAGATAACATTTAAAGATGGATTTCCTTATAATTTATTTTTTAGTATCAAATTAAGCAAACTATTTGATTAATTGGTGTTTCTAATGAATTATCATGTATTCTTAATCATATCATTATGTTCTTATAGCATATAATTAAAGATGGGTTTCCTTATATTTTAGTGTCAAATTAAGCAAACTATTAGATTAATTGGTGTTTCTAATGAATTATCATGTATTCTTAATCATATCATTATGTTCTTATTGCATATAATTAAAGATGGGTTTCCTTATTTTTTAGTGTCAAATTAAGCAAACTATTTGATTAATTGGTGTTTCTAATGAATTATCATGTATTCTTAATCATATCATTATGTTCTTATTGCATATAATTAAAGATGGGTTTCCTTATTTTTTTAGTGTCAAATTAAGCAAACTATTTGATTAATTGGTGTTTCTAATGAATTATCATGTATTCTTAATCATATCATTATGTTCTTATAGCATATAATTAAAGATGGGTTTCCTTATATCTTAGTGTC
>NW_008706956.1:0-1330 GCF_000327385.1 Lottia gigantea
CGTTATAGAAGTTGATGAAGTTAAAGAAGTTGATAAAGTTATAGAAGTTGATAAAGTTATAGAAGTTATAGAAGTTGATAAAGTTATAGAAGTTGATAAAGTTATAGAAGTTGATAAAGTTATAGAAGTTGATAAAGTTATAGAAGTTGATAAAGTTGTTAAAGTTATAGAAGTTGATAAAGTTATAGAAGTTGATAAAGTTGTTAAAGTTATAGAAGTTGATAAAGTTGATAAAGTTATAGAAGTTGATAAAGTTATAGAAGTTGATAAAGTTATAGAAGTTGATAAAGTTATAGAAGTTGATAAAGTTATAGAAGTTGATAAAGTTATAGAAGTTATAGAAGTTAATAAAGTTATAGAAGTTGATAATGATAAAGTTATAGAAGTTGATAAAGTTATAGAAGTTGATAAAGTTATAGAAGTTGATAAAGTTATATTAGTTGATAAAGTTATAGAAGTTGATGAAGTTATAGAAGTTGATAAAGTTATAGAAGTTGATAAAGTTATAGAAGTTGATAAAGTTATTGAAGTTGATAAAGTTATAGAAGTTGATAAAGTTATTGAAGTTGATAAAGTTATAGAAGTTGATAAAGTTATTGAAGTTGATAAAGTTATAGAAGTTGATAAAGTTATAGAAGTTGATAAAGTTATAGAAGTTGACGAAGTTATAGAAGTTGATAAAGTTATAGAAATTGATATGCGCATAATATATCAAACGGGCTGACAGATAGTTTTCTTCGATAATGAAATCGTAATATAATGTACGTAATCAGAACGCCATAGTAGGCTACATTTCCAAACATGACTTTCATAACTTTGACGAACCTGAAAAATGTCAAATATTGACTGAGCTTGGTAAACCAATGAAATATCCATGAATATAATCATATATTTCATACATCGACATTGCCATATTGACTATTTGGTGTTATACACTACTAAGTACTATACTGAATACCTCGTATCTTCAAATAAGACTTATGCATGCTTAAATGACAACCTCGTAAGTAGCACGAATCTCATAAAAATTGGGTCTCACAATAAACAATAACAGGTAACAATACAAGTATACTTCAATGACATTCATTCCAAAAGGCATCATTGTGGCATAATTAGAGTAAAAATGAGGCAGTTTTTCTCGATTTCCTCAAAACCACAAATAATCAGTTACAAGGTTTTCACAGGACGGCGACGATAGGCGAAAATATTCGACAAATCTATGATATACTAGTATACAGAACAACATGAAATACAAGGACTTCTACTACTGATTGATTTTGAAAAAGCATTCGATAGCGTCGCATGGAATTTTATCTACACAGTCCTTGAT
>NW_008706957.1:0-51065 GCF_000327385.1 Lottia gigantea
GCTGTACAGATGGCTTATTGCTTAATTAATGACAATTCGGTCTAAATAAAAAAAACTAATATAATTAAAACAAAAGCAATATGGATAGGACCTAAGAGAAATTCGCGAGATAAAATCTGGAAAGAAACCAGCCTAATCTGGGAAAGTGGAAATATAAAAACTTTAGGTATAATTTTTAATACAAATTTAGGGAATATGATTGAAAATGATAATGAACAGATTAAAAATGCAAAACAGCTATTGGCATTGTGGTCATGGCGACCACTGACACTAATAGGTAGGGTTTGTGTTATTAAATCATTGATTTTGCCTAAATTTATTCACCTTCTACAATCACTAGCTAATCCTACTGAATCAATATTTAAAGACATTGAAGGATTATTTTATAAATTTATTTGGAAAAACAAACCAGACAAAATTAAACGTGATAGACTAAAACTTAATTATGATTATGGAGGTTTAAGAGCACCAGATATCAGGTCCTTTAATCATTCACAAAAAATTGCTTGGATCAGACGTATATGGGAGAACTATGATCTTTTATGAACTAAGAAAATTATATAAATTAAAAAAAGGCACATATTATCTAGATTATGAGAGATTAAAACGTAAAGTTGTTTTATATTCTGACAAAAATCTTTAATTTGATAGAATGTTGAAAATTTGTACCAAGGAAATTATAAACTGTAATATATCTACCTGCTTCTACCTATTTTTTTGTAAAATTGTTTTCCTTGATGTTTTTTGTTTTTATTTTATTCAGATGTTCTTTGGAGACAGTCTAGAGATTATGTGACCCCTCCATAGTTTCGCTCTACATTTCGATTGGAGGGCCACCTCTAACTTAAATGGCCAGCGAAGAACAACCGTATTAAATTTTTGTTTCTATGAGTTATCTATGTATATTGATTATGTTATGTATGTTGTACAGAGTTGAAATAAAGGCTTTTTTTAAAAAAAAAAAAAAAAAAAAAAAAAAACCATAATCTTTTCGATCTTTCAGACCTCTTTTTATACGCTCGCTTTTGCACGTATATCGTCGGCACCCATGTTGCATCAGTCCATTGTTGATTTAGATTTTATAGTTAAGGGTGCTCTGACATTATTTGCTGTTGTGTGATCGTATAGCCTTTTGGGCCTCAATTTAAGAAATTTTACATTAATACATAAATTGAATTGAACGAAAGTGACGAATGAAACGCCGGATAGTCACTCTTAAGTGTATTCTGGACACAGAACTGTTTCTATTTAACTTATAAGTCGCTATTTTCGGAGGTCAATGGCAGCTTGGTCTCACAAAATCGGGTATCAAAAACGAAGACTCTCTTTGACCACATGAAAATGTGATCCTAAATGTGATCACCCCTATCCGTCTGTCCGTTCGTCAACATTTCCTGTGGACACAATCATCTGATTTTGATGAAACTGGGTGTGAGCATCGGAATTGATAAGTAAAACTTGACCTGACATGTCGAAATCTGCACAATAGGGGGACAATTTTCAATGGATTTAATGAAACTTGGTGTGAGCATTGGAATTGATAAAATTTTTACGATTTTTTGACGAATGGGTTTTGAGTCATTGCCCTGGACTTGTAAAATTGCGTCAAAATATGTTAGTGGGCACAATGGAAGCAACAGTTTTCAATGGATTTTGATGAAACTTAGTGTGGTCATTAGAATTGATACGATCTAGGTCAGGTGTGAATTTGACGATTTTCGACGAAAGGTTTTTAAGTTATTGCCCTTAATCGAAACGCGTCAAAATTAGAGACTTCAGATTTCATCCAATTTAAATGAAATTTGGTGTGATTATTTATAATGGTGAGATATTGGAATTTGAATTTAAAGATTTTTGGATGGACGGTTTTTGATTTCGGGGAAGGGAGGGTTTGATTCTCCCAAATGTACAGGCCTAGGGTGGAACAGACACTTTAGTTAGAAATTAGGATTAAGGGTCTTGATATTGGGTTTTCTTCTGTTCTGATTCTGAGCAGAAATTAGAAAAAATAACTCGACAAATGGGCGAGAAGTATAGTATCTCTTATGTACTGATTGTTTTTAGTTTACTATGAACAATATTATCATTTAAGTTCTTATTTTTTGAATATGCAACTATCATTTTCTGCTTATAGACATGGGGGAATTTCTCTTGAAGGCTCTTATAGTGGGGGACTTACTTTGTTTACTGAATAGTATTGAATAGAAACTTTACGTATAAATCATTATGATTGACGTTGCTCTTTATTGAGTCAAAAAATTTAACAAAGCTGCTATGTAATCGTACTTTTACTTTGCCTGGCAAGTTATCTTTTAATAATACGGTATGATTACACTAACTCATCCAGTCCATGTCCAGGACGTACAGCTTATTCGTATCAACTTGCTGTTATGCGCACAGCTGCGATGAAAGATGTCGTGGTGTTAGAGACTATCAAAAAGACATGCTATAGATGCCCTTACATACAGAAAGAAGAAAAGCTTGCGAACGAAATAAAAAAAAGTTCTTGTTGTGTATTTGAAGAAAATGTGCGATTTTCATACAGTTCTAGTAATTCTTAAGACAATTTACATATATTCAAGACCCAAAATCACTCCCCGAAAATAGCAACCATTGACTTCCATTATAAATGCATGCTTTCTTGTATATAAAAAAATAAAAATTGCTTTACAGTTGTTGTCCTATGTTTATCGAAAAAATTTGGTTTGTAGGTTTACTTCCACAAGTTCGACAAATATTGACGGAGTTACAGCCCTTTATATAAAAGTTGGATATCCTCCCTGAAAAAAATCTGATAACCGACCAATTTCATTAAAGCATCCAAAACCATACACCATTGCCCCTCCGAATATTACTTGTCCCCCCAAACAATCAATAAAGTTGAAGTTCTTTGGAGACTACAATTAGGGCCTCGAACTTTATCCGTACTTTAATCAAACTCAAGCTTAAGTCATACTATAGGTATGCTGCGCTCGATCTTTGATGTAAGTCATACTTCACACGGTTCTACTCTTGATACGGGTCTTTGACAAGAGCACCGTCTCCCCTAAGATGGTCGCCAAATCAGATACATTTTGGGCGGTGCTGGATATCCGTGTCGGCCATATAAACCTATATTACCAATTCAGAATGCACATTCGCATTCTCGAAATACTGTTATAGAAAGGCTATTAGGTGTTCTGAAACGACGGTTCCTGTGTCTGTCGACGTCATAGGTAACTATCTGGATACATCAATGGCCGTTATTGTAGCAACATCATTATTGCATTATATCGACATGTATTTGAAATTGAAAATAGAAATTCCAACAGATGACAACCAACAAGACGAAAGAAAACATGACAGTCGTCAAGGTAACGCAGTGAGAAAGGCTGTCACAGTGAATAACTTTTAGGCAGAAAATAATGTATGTTCTGTTGTGATTGTTTTCAAAGGCGACAACATATCATCTGACATCTTGAATGTTCGATAAAATTGTTATAAAATGTTAAAAAAACACGATGCGTGTTTATAGTAAAGATCCCACTGAAAGCATGTGAATTATGACAAACACGCAAAGTTATTTTATTTTATTTTAAAAATGTATCAATCAATTTTTTCTATTGATAACATTTATTTGAAGTGAATTTGTAAAGGATTCATTGTCTGTGTTTTTGTTGGGTTTCCGAACATACACAGAGGTGGTCAAACTTAGCAAAGATAAGTTTAAGTTGAAGTCATTCATACCAAAGTGAATAAGTGGAAAGGTACATTGTCAAAGCTTCACAAAGTCTGACTTAGCCGTAAGAAATGGATTATTGATGATAATAAATGTATCACTGATAAACCGATTGTCACAATCTAGCATTAAATGCATAAGAAACTGTCAGCAGAATATCCGACCAAAGGCTCTAAAGCTAAGGACTATAGTCAGATCGCAATATTATTATCACTTGACAGATCATTGTAAAAATCGGAAGTAAAGAGGTTCGCAGTAATACACAACGAAATCGTTTATTACTTACCGAGAAAGATTCAAATGGTCAAATGGAACTTAGTTTACCGACATGTAAGAGGCGTGGCTTCAACCGAACTACTTTTCTAAACCAGAAATACGCGACGTATGTACCGTCTCAATTTAAAGTTTACATTCAAAAAATGTTTTAGCTTCTGAGAAACTTGCAAAACCGAAATGTTGTTTTGTGACTTGCCAGATAAGTCCCGGTGGAAAATCGATCGTTGACTCTTGACTTTCTCTCTATGGGCACCGCCATCTTGAAAAATTGCGGACTGTGAGTTGCCTAATTCAACTTGCTCATAATATATATCGGTTTTTCTAGAACTTAATATACTTTCAGCCAATACAAAATACATATATACAAGTGATCTGAGGGCTGAGTTAAAATATATCTGATATTTATAAAAATCGAGTGATTTTTTCTGGTGCAGTGATATAAATGTCGGTCAAATAAGTTATTATGTTAGATTATTTCGTAGATGTGACCCCCACCCTGCAAAAAGGCCATTTCAATAGTTTTGGCAACAAATCTCTTCGATATGCGAGAATAGAGACAGTTTGCTTCACTTTAGTAAAATTGGGCTTCAAAAAAAACACGAAAATTACAAAACGCAAAAAGGTACATTTCTAACATCTCCGGTAATATCTTGTAACACAGGCCAGTACGCCCTTCTTGTTACATAACATTGGTTCATTTGAAATATGGATTTGTTTAATTTTTTTTTATGTAATGCTTGACCAAGCTCCAGCCCCCTGTACCACTTTGTTACTTAAAGCTGGCTAGCTTAAAACGTTTTTGAATGGCCACTAATGCAATAACCACAACCGTAACTTTATCAGTTAAGTTTAGAATTAGATTAGACATTTTATTAAATAAAAACAAAATTAAACAAAAAACATTGAGCTATAATGATATAAAAACAACCAGTAATTTCTGAATATAGTAATGTTAGGTTTATCTATATAGTTAACAATAAAACAATTCAACAATATATATATTTTAAAATATCACAGATTTTAAACGCTCAGAATATTAGTTATGTAATTTCTAACTTTGTGGGAGAGGTGATTCGCCAGCTTGTTCTTCGTTTGTCATCCGTTTGTCTAATCGAACCTTAGTCTCAGAAACTGAAATTTTAGCCTTCAAATCCATGTGTGTCCAGAATTATCTGCGTTTGAATGTTAAAATGATGACTCGTCAATTTAAGATACTCCGTGATATATAGAATATTAGGCTATAGAGAAATAGTGAGTGAAATTTCTAGTTTGTGATATGTGCGATTTTCGTACATTTCTAGTACTTCTGACGACTATTTATATATATTCAAGACTCAAATCAACCCCCGAAAATGGCGAATCTGTCACTTTTAACAAACATAATTTAGAGTAAAAGGGTCTATAAAAATAGAGTTTATCTGATAGCATCGATTCGCATCAATCCAGCCATTCAGACGTGTGTGGTTCTTGCAATTTAACTAAAACTTAACGTTTATGACTATAGCAACATCGACGTCAGCGATCTAATATAATTAAAACATCTTTTCGCCAACCATTTTGCAGGGGTTCAAAGTAGGCATTAGCAAGCGAAATCCTAGAATAGGTTACCCAGATGGTGACCAAAAAATTTTAATTAGATTTTTGAAATTTTACGGTGGCTTTAATTTTCTATAAAACGAAACTTCTTTCTGGAGGATACTTGATCGAATGCATCTCCCTTCTTCCCCTACATATCCTCATTATTTCGTGATTTTCTCTTTGGTTTTCTCTGCGATATTTCTCGTGTCGGAGAATATAGCCGGGCTGAATAGAACGATTATAATTGTCCAAAAAATTTATGGTAGACTACAAAGCGCCTCATTATCCCCAAAAAATTACAAAATTATTCCTCCCAGAATGAAAACCCCTGGTCTAGACTGACGTTAAAGATTGTCCAAATTTCTTGATGCCAAACATCACATCTGTTCTCATAGCATATTTTCTACCTTTTATTAATTCTGAGCCTTCATGTAGAATATCATGTTGAAACACTAATATAGATCCTGAAAGAAACACACAATCTTTATTAATGGTATTCCTCTTTTTTGTAAAAGTTTTCATTATCAAAAACGTCCTAAATTATACCTGAAAATATTTCTAAGGTATGCTATTGACATCTTCCTGATCAAAATGAATTTTTTTAAAAGGGTTAATTAAAACGAAGAGTACCAATTGTTTAATTAAGCAGTTTGAACTAGTTTTGGTGTTTGGCTTTATAATGGCTCGATATTATTAGTTGAGACCTTTAAAATATGTGGCAGACATATTTCTCTACAATTAGGCGTTTATTTTACTCAAATCAATGCACTAGTTTTCTAACAGCTTCCAAAACAAACATTAAAAACCTTACGTAATATTTTTAAATATTTTTGGCGTTCAAAAATTAACGTTAATTTTTTAGTTAAAACTTTCTGATACCAGATAAGATAAAGGGCATATTTCACTAGATATATGTATAGTTTTAACAAATTTGAGCAAAAAATTTTTTCGACCTTCAAAAAAAGGGGCATTTCCCTTAAAAGGGCTATTTTTGTGTAGGTCGAAAAACGTTTTGCTCAAATCTATGAAAACTATACACCAAAATCTAGAGTAACGTGTCCCTTAACGTATCTGAAAGTTTTAACTATTCCGAGAAGTTTTAGACACTGAATGCATCCCGTTCTTATTGGCCCCTGGGGATCCCGAAATGGGCCAAAAATAGATAAAACATAGATTTGTACCACATACAACATATTTCAGGGTAATTTACTGGGTAAACAATGGGCCATGTCAGACAGACTTGCCTGCTGCATTTGGCCCCCAAACTCCTCCACTCCAAAAGGGCCTGTTATTTGACACATTTCAGAAAGTACAGAATGTTTAATGCCAGTCAAATTACCCACTGCATTAAGCTTGACAGACACGCCCAAAGGTGACCAAGATAGAACATCAAATATACTGTCTGAAAATACTTTCAAATGAAAGGTGACAATCTAACCCTTACCAGACACACTATCTGCTGCATTAAGTCTGCCAGACAGCCAAAAAGGGCCTAAACATGTTGTCTAGTGTTACCAATAGAAACAAGGTTATTTTCCTGTATCTACAACATAGTAACACCTCCTAACTAATTTACTTACCTGTTTGGGGAACAAATTCGACTCTTTCTTTTTCATTCTTGGTCGATATAAACGTTGTTGATCCTCCATCAAATCCCTAAAAATTGAAAAAATATAACCACTGAAACTATCAGATAATCTGCTGCATCCCATTCGTATCTACGGTTTGACAAAAACCGCGTATGCAGCTGGTGGATACATTGGACTACTTTCGTCATTGACATTTGACCAGTCTCTGACTCACAGACGTCGCGGAGGTAACTTCCGCCTAACAATTAAAGAAGATTTTCGTCCATCTGCATATGAGGTTATTGCAGGCGTAGCGACAATGGCCGCCGTAGATACGATTGTGCTGCACCCGAGCGCCCCGGAAGTAAGCCATTGCTTAAAAATGATTGCCTTAATACGCCTCTGATGGAAATCATGTACCCCATCGCCCCAACACAACCAAAGTGTAGTAAAAGAATTCAAAATAATCGGTAAAACTATCATAATGGACTCACAGGGCCTTGTCTATTAAAACTTAATATTACACAAAATAGGAAAGTATAAACAAAAAACTATACCATAATGACGACCGTAAAATTTAGAGTTGGGTAAGTATAAATACACCTGCAACTGTAGCTTTGAAGTCAAATGCCTCGTTCCAGCCAAGAAAAATCAGCGTAGAAAGAAACTATGTAACACTGGAAATAGTCCTACCTCGTTTAAATAAAGTAGTATAGTAATGTAACTTTCCCCTCCGTTCTCTGTAATAGAGGATCCGTCAAAATGTGGCTTAAAATATCCCCCACCGTTATATCTTAAAAAACTTAATCTGAAATTGAATAAACGAATAATAATGAATGTATGAAATTTTTTTTTTTTTACTTGAATTTAGAATACCTATGTATATCGTATATTCAAGGCCGTAGTTAAAGAGGTTCAACGACGTAACTCGACTAAATTAAAACTAGATTGTTTCACCCCAACATAATAATGTGAATAACATGTGATTGTCCAGTTCGGCTGAAACTGGAATAGCAATATTAAAGAAAATAAAAAATATGAATCAAAGGTGTACTACCTTTCATTGAGTCCTAAAACAGGTCGTTTTTTCCATTGTGAAGGAATAAAATCTTTAATTCTCTGCCATATTTTTTCTGCTTCCTCATGAGAATTCACGATACATCGGTCGCTGTTCCTGACCTTCGTCATTAATATCTGTCTTCCTGAACTGATAGTTACCAAAGCTTTTTCATAACCACGTTTCTCTGTTATCTTGATGAAATCCTTGCATTCCTAAAAGAGATACAGAGGTGAAGATATTATCATTTCTAGCGGAATATCATATTTTTATTTTATATTTACCAATTTCGCTTTCCAGAATGCATACCCAACGTCAGGTCACATTGGATGACAAATATTCCAAAGGAGATAACCATTTAAATATTTACTCATGAGCCAGGGGTACGTTATTAACGCATTTAAAGTGAAAACCAAACTATCACAGTATGTTTTGTTCATTTGCACGAGAACCACATGTGTTGGATTTTAAAAATGATAGGTAAAATTGTTCCCCATCAACTGGCCAAGAAATTATTTAGACGAATATAACCCTGTTAAATGAAGCGTATTCACAGCTTCGTGGCGTTTCCATGAATTTAAAAGTGAAGGGGGCAATCAAATCTTTTTCGATGTAAAAGAGGTAAGAAATTTAAAAATGAGTTGGGGAGCGGGGCCACAAATCGTGCCAATATCATGGTCGACTGCTAAGTCTTTCGTAAGGATAATTGCGTGATAGTGGCTTCTTGTGGTGTATTCCCCTATAGAATATTTATTCTCATTCTTGGACCAGTGTTCGACAGTCGAACTGAGTCTCTCTACGAATTCTTCTTATATGTTGAACTCTGCTTTAACTCTGTGCCTTCACTTGAATAGCAACTCCGTAATCTTGCAAACTAGCAACTCGTTTACCTTTAAATCACTCTTACCACTAAGATCATAAACTGTGGTCCTTACCTCAGGTGTAAAAACATTGTACAGACCAAAAGCCAATTTGCCTCTGGCATCTGTTGGTAATTCTACATCGCGTTTAATTATTCCTGATTTGTCCATCTTTACAATAAATTCGTCTTCCTCTGTAAGACAGGGTTATAAAAAAACTAAAGAGCTGAACGTTATAAAGAAAACATAATTTTATTTATTGATAGCTACTGCTTGTATACGTTAGGCTTTCGTTTCTGTACTACTTTATAAATTTATTTATAGATGCTATTAAGCAATGATGGCATAAATTTGATTCATTCTTATTTTTTATCAGAGTCTGTAGTTCCTGTAATTCCAAAAAACTAAGCGTTTTTACAATCCCTTTAACTGTTTTGTTAACTAATATAAAACTTTTAAGGGGCAGTACGCAAAATTTTCATTATCAAAAAACAGATGAAATTATTACTAAATATGTTATTTACATCTAATTTGATCAAACTGAATATTTTGTTTTCAAAGGGTTAATTAAAAACGGGGAGTACTAATTGTTATAGGGGCATTCTTTTTTTCTCGTAGGTCGAAATATTTTTTACTCAAGTTTATGAAAACTAAATGCCAAAATCTATAAGAATGTGTCCCTGGATTTATCTGTAAGTTTTCCCTTAAAAATCCCTGCGATTGGCACCAAAACTATTTAAAAGGTTTACGTAAACTTTTTAAAGTTCGTTCGTGTTAGAAAACTACTGTACAGATTTAAACAAAATAAACGCTTTGGTTGTTTGTTACAACACACTTAGCCTTTACCGCAAAGTCCCACAATTACCTTTATACCAGATATTTTGATTTGGATCCTTGGTGTTGAAGTGTTCCTAAGAATATCATATTTGCGATATACACAGGCATCGACTCTCTCTATATATAACTACTTGGCATGATTTTATATGTTAATTTCTTCCTTGTCCTGTTATTCATAGTGTATTATATTCTAAAAATAGAAAAACTAAAAATAAACACATTTACCTCCCTTCTTAGATCAATAGATTATTGTTAGCGACCTGATCACGCAAGCGAACCATTGTGCCAAATTTCTGTGTGCTTTTGTAATACAACATTTTATGTTGTCAATAATGTCAACTCCATTGTTAGCCTATAGTCGTATAAATATTTTTATAGAGAGCTCGACTTTAACCATCCATGTTATTTAAAAACCTACCATATTATAGTCATATTATAATCTAAGACTCTGATCGCCTTTAGCCAAGCCCGTAGCTACAAAATGGAATGCCCCGCTGAAAAAGTCCTGAGAACCGACCAATTTCATTACTTAAAATAAAACCATACATTGTCCCTCTGAGTTTTAGTATAAAACCTGTGTCAATATGGGTCTCGGTTTATAGTTCATTTAAATTCCTTATGATAAACTTTACACTTATATCTGATATTGTATAACTAATAATCACGAAAGCCGGATCGGGACATTCCGACTTCCAACTTCCAAGCTTTTTTTTCACGTTTGACTTCCGACTTTTAACATGTCTTCTATCTATTAAAGTTGTAAACAGAAATTTCGAGAAAATCGACTTTGAAGTTCCACCCTCAATTTCAAGTGGAAAATGGCTTTATATAGAATAGAAATCGAAATCCCGAGTTTGGAGTATTTTTGAAGGAATTGTGTGATTTTCATACATTTCTAGTACTTCTGAAAACTTTTCACATCATTACATTCAAGACTTAAATTCAACGCCCGAAAATAGCGAATCTGTCCCTTTAAAGAACATCTGCCAGACAACTCTGGGTAACAAAGAAATACAATGTTACTTGTTACATTAAGATATTGCCCGGTCGATATCATACCTAGATATCCCATAGTATTTGTTGGCAAAACGATTATTAAAGGAATGAATTCTGAGTTTGTTATTATCATTGCCTCATTGTGAAATAACCAATACGTTATCATGTGATATAATCGAGCGAAGATTCAAATTCTTCCGTGATTCTTAAGAGTCTTTTCATTAAACTTTGAAAGGAACTGTAACTGTCATTGCTTGATTCAATTGCATCATCCGCCTCTAGCTAATAAGCGCTCTTTGTTAAAAACGTTAAGGCATTAAGGGGCTTGTCATAATTATTTTAGCTATTACAATATTATCAGTGATGTTTGAACAATCTTTGGGTCGGAAAATCTGATTTAAAACATATTTATCAACTATTTATAGAAAATTACACTCTTATAGACTTAGTTATAAAAAGTAGTGTTTCAGATTCGCCATCCGTTTTATCAAAACGGGATGTTCCCAGTTTGAGTTGAGATATTTTTTAACCCTCGAAAATGGCGAATCTGTCCCTTTAATGTAGGCCCATTTAGGGACATTCCGCTTTTTTTGTCAAATGTTTTCATAATCAAAAACGTTGTACATTATACCTGAAAATATTCCTAAAGATGCTATTTATATCTACATATCTTCTTCTTCAAACTGAATTAACGACTGAATTTTTTTAGTTAAAATTTTTAGATACGTTAAAGGGCACATTTCTCTAGATTTTGGTGTATAGTTTTCACAAATTTGATCCAAAAAAATTTCCATTTACGAAAAATGTCCCTTTATTAAGTATTAGAATGTCTTTGCTTGATAAAACAATAAACATAAGCGCACATTATTTCTTCAAAATTTATTCTCTTTTCTGGAGACTGTCATATTATAGAAAATGAAATTCATCGTTTGGGATATTTTTGAAGAAATTATGCGATTTTTGTACATTTCTATCATTTCTGAAGACTATTTAGATAATATTCAATGTCCAAATCAGCCCTAGAAAATGTCGAAACTGAATTGGTAGACTGAATTTTCCTAAATATGCGACAAAAAGGAGTATTATATCAAATACAATCACAAAAAGTTATGTAACATCGAGAGACACATTGAATAATTCTATATTTCAATTTTCTAAAAGGAAATCAAGTGCTTACCTTCCTAAATAAATATACTCCTATATCCGAACAGAACGCAATCGGTAATAAGAAAAAAGTATCAATGAATTAAAACACAAGAATAACCACACGACAACAAAATAATGTCATACATGTTATTATTTCTAACCAATATTTCATAGTCAATATCAACTAATTGATTATCCAATTTACAGGGCGCTAAATAACCATATATAAAATTTGATCAGCTGATGGGGCCCGATGACATATTCCAATGTAAAGTTTACGAAGAATTATCCACATTCCGACCTAGTTTGGATTAAAAAAAAAAAAAAAAAAAAAAAAAAAAATAGGTAGGAACTTGGAACATATCAACTGTGTGTTCCTGCAGTTTCAGCATTCCATCTTTGATAGTGTTCGAACGGCTACCTGCCGAACCCCACCCCCGCACTAAAATGGCGATAACTCGGCCAATAGAAATTCGTATTTTTTGAAACTTTTGAGAAATCGACTTTGAAGTTCCATCAATTTCAAGTGGAAAATATTTTATATTTTGGTTTGGGGAAAAAGTCTGAGACTAAAAGTGCTACAGCAGGCAGAGTTTGCACGGTAGGAACTTGAAATTTGGAACATATCAACTTCAGATAGGTGTGGACCTGCAGTGCAAATTTCAGCCTTCCATCTCTGATAGTTTTCGAACGGCAGCCTGCAAAAGTTTTGGTCTTCACCCCAACCTGTGCAACTACACTGTATAGAGAATGTATAGGCTGCCTGCCGACCCCCATCCCCGCACTAAAATTGCGATAACTCCGTCAATTTTGGCCAGAGAGGTATAATTTTTGTTGCAAACGAAGGTTAAAATGTCTGCTATCTATTTCAGTTGAAAACAGAAATTTGTATTTTTTGAAAACTTTCGAGACAATCGACTTTGAAGTTCCATCAATTTCAAGTGGAAAATGGTTTATATTTTGGTTTGGGGGAAAAGTCTGAGACTAAAAGTGCTGCATCAGGCAGAGTTTGCACGGTATGAACTTGAAATTTGGAACATATCAACTTCAGATGGGTGTGGATTTTCAGTCAAAGCTTCAGCCTTACAGCCCCTGAATTAAAATGGCCATAACTTTGCCAATTTTTACCCGAGAGGTACAATTCTTGTTGTAATTGAAAGTCAAAATATCATAATAATACAGTTATTACTTTAACGAGGCCTATCGGTGAAAAATCCAATGAATATTAAATAATTAAAATAAGGGACTGGGGGATATCCAACAAGTTTATTTTATAACACTGATAACTGCGAGAGAATCTGATCATATAAACTTTGAAGATGTGAACCTTCATTGCGTTTTTATGGTTTTGTTCTTTACATGATCAAAGTTATTGTAATTTGTGGAAAACAGCATAATACATTTTGAAAATTGAATAAATAGTTCAGTTAAATCATGTTGAGTTGATACAGAAAAGAACCATGCAAAGTACATAACTGTTAAAAGGAAACTACATCACCTCCGTTCAACTGACACCTTTTCCCACTGAGAGATAAAGGTCTTCATTCTTTGAAAAAGTTGACATCAATAATGTAAATCTGGTAATGAACTTGGGTTACACACCAAGGCAAGTTTACTAAATTATGCCCATGTCCCTCATTATAAAAAAAAACAAATGATAATAATCTTTTAATACATTATTTAAATCAAAAACATAGTTAAGTAATATTATTGAAGGAACAGGCATAGAATCTCCTTCAATGTTCCGCTTCATACTTATCTAACTATTGTTCAACAAAAATACGACAAAATTGTACACCAATCGTTTCAATGTATCTACTTCCGGTTGGCGGGTTTCAGGGCAGAATGTTATCTATTTTGTAAAGAACATGATGCTGTAAAATTACTGTGTTGCTATTTTCATTACTTATATATTTTTAAAGAATGGAAATCACCAATATAACTACTTAGTTATTAAGAAATTAATTTCACTTTGGTTTTTACTCGACAGGTAATTATAGCTGACCAATCGTATTGACCGATATATATTTACTGTCAAATCAACCGGAAGTAGATTCATATAAGGTTGGGATTATGTTTCGTTACGGTAAATGGTAGAAAATCGCCTGAAGTGGAGCTGGTCGTGACGAGCGTTAGCCACCTTCTCATATATATACTATTATAGTGAGAGTCGACTATTGAAAGAAACAGGTGCCTGTACTTCTGAAGACTATTTACAATTTTCTCATATTGAAGAAATTTTAATAGTTTGAATTCAATGATATATATATTTACTGCCATTTATTTATACTGAGAAATTTCACCAAATTTTTTTAAAATCAATATCAATATCCCAAATTATCGCATCAATATACATGATCACAGCATCTGTCATTAATATCAATTGAAAACTGTAGTCTCTAATGTGTTCACATACAAACATTTACGTGTTTTCTTAAGACAAGGGCAATAACTCAAAAACCGTTCATCGAAAGATCCTCAATTTCAAACTTGTCCAAGATCTCGTCAATATGAATGATCACACCAAATTTCATTAAATTTAGTTGAAAACTGTAGTCTGTATTGTGTTCACAAACAAATTTTAACGCGTTTTTCCTATTCCAAGGGCAATAACACAAAAACTGTTCATCGAAAGATCGTCAAATTCAAACTTGACCAAGATCTCATCAATATAAATGTATATATATAATTTTACGGTAGCTTTAATCTTACTACGAAACCAAACTTCTTTCAGGAGGATACTTGATCGAATGCATCTCCCTCCTTCCCTTATACATCATCATTATTTCGTGATTTTCTCTGGGATATTTTTCGTGTCGGAGGACAAAATTACAAAATTTGGTCTGGTCTGGTCTGGTCTAAGCTGACGTTAAAGGTTGTCCAACTTTCTTGTTGTCAAACATCACATCTGTTCGCATGGTATATTTTCTACCTTTTATTAATTCTGAGCCTTCATGTAGAATATCATGTTGAAAAACTAATATAGATCCTGAAATAAACACACAATCTTTTTAAAGGGCCATTATGTTTTTTTGTAGGTCAAAATCTGAAAGTTCTAACTATTCCGAGAAGTATTAGACACTGGATACAAACTATCTGCTGCATTAAGCCTGCCAAAAAGGGCATAACCATGTTGGCTATAGTGGTACCAATTGAAACAAAGTTAATTTACTGTGTCTACAACATAGTAACACCTCCTAATCAATTTACTTACCTGTCTGGGGAACAAATTCGACTCTTTCTTTTTCATTCATGGCCGATATAAACGTTGTTGATCCTCCGTCAAATCCCTGAAAATTGAAAAAATATAACCACTGAAACTAACAAATAATTGTGTCTTCTGCATCCAAGCGCCCGGAAGTGGGGGCATTGCCTAAATAATACCACCTAAATGCCCCTCTGATTGAAATCATGTACCCAATCGCCCCAACCCAACCAATGGGTAGTGAAAGAATTCAAAATAATCGGTAAATCTATCAAAATGGACTCACATGGCCATTTTCTATTTAAACTTCCGGTGTCTTTCCTGCTCAATATTACACAAAATAGGAAGGTATAAACAAAACAACTATGGCATAATCTGTTTAAACATGGTCGTTAAAGCTATACTAACTAACTAAAATGAAATTCTTAAACTGGCCAAAATATGTCTTTGTTCATCACTGGACTTACCTGGTGCCATAACAATACAACCTTTATAATCCAACAAGTGGTTGCCTAGTAAAATACACCCACTTCCCTGATAAATTTTCAGATTGTCAAAGGCGGTCGCCAATCTGTGTCAAATCATACCAAAAATCCAATTTGTACAAAATATTGTTGATTTAATCAAACACATTAAATTTTATAAAATTTGGATATAAGCTGCCAACAAATTTGGATGACTTTACTAAGTCAAGGACAATAACTCAATTTCCATTCATTGAAAAATCGTTAAATTCAAACTTGACCAAGATCTCATTGTAATAGATGATCACAGCAGACTTCATTAAAATTAGATGAAAACTGTAGTCTCTATAAGGTTCACAAACATATTTTGACGCGTTTTTACAAAGTCAAGGGCAATAACTCAAAAACCATTCATCGAAAAATTGTCAAATTTGAATTGACCAAGATCTCATTATAAATGATCACACCAAATTTCATTTAAATCGGATGAAAACTGTAGGCTGTATTGTGTTCACAAACAAATTTTGACGCGTTTTTCCTAAGTCAAGGGCGATAACTCAAAAACCGTTCATCGAAAATTCGTCAAATTCGAAATTGTCCAATATCTCATCAATATAAATGATCATACCAAATTTTATTAAAATCAGATATAAACTGTAGTCTCTTTCGTGTTCACAAACAAATTTTGACGTGTTTTCCTTAGTCAATGGCAATAATTCAAAAATCATTCATCGAAAAATCAACATCGAACTTGACCAAGATCTCAAGAATATAAATGATCACACCAAATTTCATCAAAATCAGATAAAAACTGTAGCCTCTTATGTGTTCACAATCCAATTGTGAACGGACGGACAGACGGACAGAGGCGACGACAATATACGACCACGTTATAAAAAGTTAGTTTAATGGATATATAGTGTTATTTACAGATTCTATTCTTTAGTCATGGCACCTGGTCCAACTGACGAATATACTTATAATTGACCAAGTTTGAGACTTAAAACTTTATGTCCATTCTAAGAGGTAGTATTTCTGTAAACAAAAACATCTGTGATAATATCATAAACGGATGATGATATCTTTAGGTGAGGTCATGATGACGACCGTAAAATTTTGAAATCAAATGCCTCGTTCCAGCCAAAAGAAATCAGCGTAGAAAGAAACTGTAACACTGGAATGGACATAGTCTTACCTCGTTTAAATAAAGTTGTATAGTAATATAACTTTTCTCTCCGTTTTCTCTAATATAGGATCCGTCATAATGTGGCTTAAAATATCCCCCACCGTCATATCTTAAAAATCTTAATCTGAAATTGAATAAACAAATAATAATGAATGTATGAATTTTTTTTTAATTCAGAGTCCCTATGTATATAGTGTATTCAGGGTCGTACTTAAAGAGATTGTTCCACCTCTAATAAAAATGTGAATAACATGTGGTTGTCCAGTTGGGCTGGAACTGGAATTTCCAGCAATAAAAAATAAAAATATGAATCAAAGGTGTGCTACCTTTCATTGAGTCCTAAAACAGGTCGTTCATTCCATTGTGAAGGAATAAAATCTCTAATTCTCTGCCATATTTTTTCTGCATCCTCGTGTGAATCCACGATACATCGGTCGCTATTCCTGACGTTCGTCATTAATAATTGTCTTCCTGCACCAATATTGACCAAAGCTTCTTCGTAACCACGTTTCTCTGTTATCTTGATGAAATCCTTGCATTCCTAAAAGAGATATAGAGGTCTAGATTTTACCCTTTCTAGCGAAATATTTACCAGTATCGCTTTCTAGAATGCATACCCAACGTCAGGTCACATTGGATGACAAAGGGAGATATCCATTTAAATATTTACTCATGAGTACGTTAATAACGCATTAAAGTGACACCAAACTATTTGTTCATTTACAAGAGATTTCAAACAAAATATATTAAAAATGAGTCCCATCAACTGGCCAAGAAATTATTTAGACGAATATAACCCTCTTAAATAACGCGTATTCACTTAGAAAATGCTTATATGAAACATTTGGTGAGAGGGGTGATTACTTGCCCACAGAAATTTAAAAGGGAAGGGGGCAATCAATTCTATCTCAATGTAAAAGAGGTAAGAAATTTAAAAATGAGTGGGGGAGCCGTAACAGGGCTAGGAGCGGGGGCCACAAATCGGGCCAGGATCACGTTCTTTGGTAAGGATAATTGCATGATATAGTGGCTTCTTGTGGTGTATTTCTTCTTAGAAGTTTTAATCTCATTCTTGGACCAGTGTTTCGACAGTCGAACTGAGCCACTGTATGAATTCTGGTGAACGATGCTATATTTCTCCTGTGCTCCGTTACCTTTCAAACACCCTTACCACTAACATTATAAATTGTGGTCCTTACTTTAGGTGTAAAAACATTGTACAGACCAAAAGCCAATTTGCCTCTGGCATCTGTTGGTAATTCTACATCGCGTTTAATTATTCTTGATTTGTCCATCTTATAAATAAATTCGTCTTCCTCTGTAAGACAAGGATATAACAAAAAACTAAAAAGCTGAACGTTATAAAGAAAACATAATTACTTTATTTATTGATAGATACTACTTCCAAACGTTAGTCTTGCGTTTTCTGTACTACTTGTCATACGTTAGGTTTGCGTTTTCTGTACTAGGCTACTAGTATACATTAGGCGTTTTATAAATTTATTTATAGCTACTATTAAGCAATGATAGAATAATTTGATTCATTCATTTTTACATCAGATGTCTGTGGTTCCTGTAATTCCAAAAAAAATAAATAAACGTTTTATGACGTTACAAATCGCGGTGGTCTTATGTGACACAGCGTGACACCGTATATTTTACGATTAGTGACGTCATTAAACGCCTAGTTTAGTAGAATTGTAGGAACCACAGACGCCAGATTGAAAATTGAAATGGTGCAAATTAATGCTATCAGTCTACCCGATACACATACATTTTTTAGAAAACATCTTTACAATCCCTTTAACCGGTTTGTTTTTTGGAAGGTGTAAGAAAACAAATATAAGGATTTAAGCAAAATAATCGCCTAATTGTAGAGAAATATGTCTCCTATTGATTTTAAAGATTTCAACTTGTCTACTTAAAGTGATATAATGCAAAGTTTCCATTATCAAAAACGTTGTAAAATTATGCTATCTACATCAATGCACCTACTTGATCAAAGTAAAATAGTTTTAAAAGGGTTAATTAAAAAACGGGGTGTACTAACTGTTAATTAAGCGGCTTAAATTAATTTGGCCAAATAAAGACTTAAGTAGGCTATTATTAGTTGAAATCTTTAGAAAACGTATAATATAGGACATATTTTTCTTCGATTGGGCGTTTATTTTGTTTAAATCCACACAGTAGTTTTCTAAGAGCTTCCAAAAAGCATAACGAACTTTAAAAGATTGTATATTTATTATAGTGTTAGGTTTGCACTTCTGTTATTATACATAAAGCTACATTTCGACATGTTATTTTTGGTTGGATCAATATATTCTGAACGATACAGTGTTCTGTGCTTAGAATAATGGACGTTCACTGTGGACAGAATGAGCATATTATGATGATAAATAGTAGTTCTATATTTAATTGTGGTCTAGACTTTCTTATGTTATTTTACAAGACTACGACTCCAGCGATCACTATGGTTGTTTGTTAACACGCTAAGCTTTGTCTAATAAAAATAACGATTACCTTAAACCAGATATTTGATTTAGATCCTTGGTGTTGTAGTGTTCCTAAGATAATTATTTGTACGATATATATATACTTGGCATGATTTTATACGTGTGTTCATTTATTCCTTGTCCTGTTATTCATAGTGTATTATATTCTAAAAATAGAAAAACTAAAAATAAACATATTTACCTCCCTTCTTAGATCAATAGATTATTGTTAGCGACCTGATCACGCAAGCAAACCATTGTGCCAAATTTCTGTGTGCTTTTTTAATACAATATTCTATGTGGTCAATAATGTCAACTCCATTGTTTGCCAATGAAATCCAGAGTCTAGTTCTATGCAATTCACTAAAAACTAGAAACGCCACTAGCTACATACACAACACAGGCAAGCTCTGGGAATGGTAAACTGAAACAAACTTGATAAGTCACAGGAAGGTGTTGGATGGGCCTAGAACGGACAGACTAAGGGTTATCCATAGTATAAATTTTAACTCTATGGGGTGACCACACTACGTGATGACAGGTATTGCCTACCTTGAATCTCTGGAACCTCTTTTGACAGCATTTGACATCAACGGTGAACCATGCGATAGGTTACAGGTATAGACGGTCAAGAAAGCGCAGCTTACAGGCCTTACAACTATTGTCAGTTAAAATCGTCGTCTTAAGATTTAAGATGAGCCTACAATGTACGACGACGGCAACGACGCAGGGGCGTAGCGTTTGGTTATTGTTTTGATTGAATACTCTATATATTTTATATTTGAAGGCCCAAAGAACTCTTTTCTGACAATTTTGTGGTGCCAAAAACGTATGAAAATCTATATCTTTTTGATTTGTTACATGACACTGAAAGGTTTTCTGGGACTCGATTCTCACTTGCTGGAGCCCAGCCCCCACGGCCCCACCACAAAACCGTAAATTTATCAGTTAAGTTTAGAATTAGATTAGACATTTTATTAAATAAAAACAAAATTAAACAAAAAACATTGAGCTATAATGATATAAAAACAACCAGTAATTTCTGAATATAGTAATGTTAGGTTTATCTATATAGTTAACAATAAAACAATTCAACAATATATATATTTTAACATGTCACAGATTTTAAACGTTCAGAATATTAGTTTAGAATGTAATTTCAAACTTTGTGGGAGAGGTGATTTCAAAATTCGCCAACTCGTTCTTTAACCTCTTTTCTCGTTTAAGGGACAGGTTTGCCATCCGTTTGACTAATCGAACCTTAGTCTCAGAAACGGAAATTTTAGCCTTCATATCCGTGTGTGTCCAGAATTATCTGCGTGTGATATTTTTGAAGGAATTATGTGATTTTCGTATTTCTAGTATAGTCTGAAGACTATTTACATATGTTCAAGACCCAAATCAATCTAGATAATGGCAAACGTGTTCCTTTAACAATCATTATTTAGACTAAAAGGGTTTATGAAAATAGAGTTTATCTGATAGCACCGATTTGCAATTTGCAACTTGCAATGTCTTGCAATTTAACTAAAACTAAGCATTTATGACTACAGGAACAATAACGTTAGCGATCTAATAAAATAAAACCATTTGGCAGAGATTCAAATAAGCATCAAATAGGTTGCCCAGATGGCGACCAAAATGGTTTTAATTAGATTTTTGAAAATTTACGGTAGCTTTAATCTTACCAGGAAACGAAACCTCTTTCAGGAGGATACAAAAAATTTATGCTAGACTACAAAGCGCCTCATTACCCCCGAAAATTACAAAATTATTCACCCCAGAATGAAAACGTCTGGTCTAGACTGACGTTAAAGGCTGTCCATTGGCCTTTTTCTTTTTGTCAAACATCACATCTGTTCGCAAGGCATATTTTCTACCTTTTATTAATGTTGAGCCTTCATGTCGAATATCATGTTGAAACACTAATATTGTTCCTGAAATAAACAAGGACATTATTTTTTTTTGCAGGTCAAATTTATAAAAACTATAGACCAAAATCTATCTGAAAGTTTTAAATATTCCGAGAAGTATTGGACACCGAATACACCCCGCTCTTTTTAGACCCTGGGGATCCCAAAGTAAAAAATACCCTGGATAAAATATACATTTTGTACCACATACAACATATTTCAGGGTAATTCATACATTCACATTGGACAAACAATGGGTCAGACTTGCCCTGCTGTATTTGTCTCCCAAAAAGGCCTAAAAAATTTGGCTAGATCAAACTAAACTATTACCACTCGAAACAACGTTTATTTTACACACTACAATATGCTCGACAGACACACACAAAGGTTGACCCAACACTTTTCTATGACCAAATTGACCAAGATAGAACATCATACTGTATGAAAATACTGGACAATCTAACCCTTGCCAGACACACTATCTGCTTCATTAAGCTTGCCAAAAAGGGCCTAACCATGTTGGCTATATCTAACATTATTGGTACCAATTGAAACAAAGTTCATATTCTGTGTCTACAACATAGTAACACCTCCTAACTAATTACTTACCTGTTTGGGGAACAAATTCGACTCTTTCTTCTTCATTCGTTTTCGATAAAAACGTTGTTGATCCTCCGTCAAATCCCTGAAAATTATAACCAATGAGACTAATAGATAAATTGTGTCTGCTACATCCGAGCGCCCCCGGAAGTGAGGGCAGGCCATTGCCTAAAAATTACTGTCTAAATACGCCTCTGATTGAAATCATGTACCCAATCACCCCAACCCAATCCATTCAAGTCCACAGCTAAGAGGCTGTTTTCAATAATTACTTAGTTTAATGGATATATAGTGTTATGTACAGATTCTATTCTTTAGTCATAGCACCTGGTCTAACTGATGAATATATATACTTATTGACCAAGTTTGATACTTTTTTGTCCATACTAAGAGGTAGTACTCCTGTAAACAAAAACATCTCTGATAATACCATAAACGGACGGATGATGATATTTTTCGATGAGGTCATGATGACGACCGTAAAATTTCTTGAGGGAAATTCTGATTTGTGTTAGTAATACACCAGCAACTGTAGCTTTGAAGTCAAATGCCTCGTTCTAGCGTAGAAAGAAACTATGTAACACTGGAAATAGTCCTACCTCATTTAAATAAATTAGTATAGTAATGAAACCTTTCTCTCCGTTCTCTCTCTTATAGTATGGGTCTTTATGTGGCTCAAAATATCCCCCATCGTCATATCTTAAAAATCTTAATCTGAAATTGAATAAACGAAAAATAATGAATGCATGAAAGGCTTTTTTTTAAAATTAGAGTCCCTATTGTATATCGTATATTCAGGGCCGTAGTTAAAGAGGTAAAATGTTCAACGACTTAACTTTATATATTAACTAGATTGTTCCACCCCCACATAATAATGTGAATAACATGTGATTGTCCAGTTCGGCTGAAACTGGAATAGCAATATTAAAGAAAATAAAAAATATGAATCAAAGGTGTGCTACCTTTCATTGAGTCCTAAAACAGGTCGTTTTTTCCATTCTGAAGGAATAAAATCTTTAATTCTCTGCCATATTTTTTCTGCTTCCTCATGTGATTCCCAGATACATCGGGCGCTATTTCTGTCGTTCGACTGCACTCCTTCACCAATATTTACGTAGCCACGTTCCTCTGATATCCGGATGAAATCCTCGCATTCCTTAAATATGGAAGGTGGAATGACAATGTTCTTCATTGCTATTTCTTAATTCTTAATTCTAAATTCTTATCTCTTAATTTGCACGCTTGATTCAACATTTGTCATTGAAAATTGACATTTGTAAACAAAACTCATAATTTGTACTGAAAATGAACATTCTTTGATAATCATTCGGTTTTCCAATTATTGAATTATTATAATTCTTGCCAAAAATATCCTCAAATACAAATCTTCAATTATAAATCTTGCTCAACATATCTTACAAAACACAAAACTCTACCAACAAATTTTCAAATACAAATTTTCAATAACAAATGTTGAATTATTCTATGTTGGTTGTACAACGACATCTGTCGTCATAATCATGACCTTCAAAAAAATTCGACATGTATTTGGAGAAATGTTTCGCAAGATTTGTTGAGCGAGATTTGTTATTGAACATGTAAAAGAGGTAAGAAATTTAAAAATGAGTGGGGGACCCCTACCATTCTCTTTTTGGGAGCGGGGGCCACAAATCGTGCTAATATCATGGTCGACTGCTAAGAATTTTTATTCTCATTCTTGGACCAGTTTTTCGACAGTCGAACTGCGTCACAGTACGATTTCTACTGAACGCTGCTATATTACCTCTGTACCAGTGCCTTCAGTTGAATAGCACGTTACCTTTAAATCACCCTTACCACTAACATTATAAACTGTGGTCCTTACCTCAGGTGTAAAAACATTGTACAGACCAAAAGCCAATTTGCCTCTGGCATCTGTTGGTAATTCTACATCGCGTTTAATTATTCCTGATGTGGCCATCTTTTCAATAAATTTGTCTTTCTCTGTAAGACAGGGAGATAACAAAAGCTGAACGTTATATAGAAAACATAATTACTTTAATTTATTGATAGCTACTGCTTGTATACGTTAGGCTTGCGTTTTCTGTACTACTTGTAAAGGTTAGGGGTTTTATAAATTTATTTATAGCTACTATAAAGCAAAGATAGCATCAATTTGATCAATATGATTCATTCTATTTTTTTTATTTATCAGACGTCTGTGGTTCCTGTAATAAATAATAAATAAACGTCTTATGACATCAAAAATCGCGGAGTCCTTATGTGACACAGCGTGACACAGCATATTTTACGATTAGTGACGTCATTAAACACTTAATTAGTTTTAGTGGAATTGCAGGAACCACAGAGGTCTGATTGAATTGGTGCTTTCATAAACATAAAATTTTCAGAAAACCTCTTTGCAATCCCTTTAACTGTTTTGTCGTCACCTCTTTCCGTCGGTCCGTCGGTCCGTCCGTCCGTCCACAATTGCTCGTAAACACTCTACAAGGCGCAATTCTTGACTGATTTCGACGAAACTTGGTATGGTTGTTGTAATCACCCAAGGATAAACCCTATTCAAAATCAGACGAATCGAAATATATTTACTATGAGTTATTGCCCTTGTTCTTGAAACGCTTGTAAAAGGTGCAATTCATGACGGATTTTGATGAAACTTGGTATGAGTGTTCGTAATCGCCCAAGGATAAACCATATCGAAAATCAGAAAATTGAAAAATATTTTGTATGAGTTATTGCCCTTGTTCTTGAAAACGCGTTCAATTTTAGATTGTAAACACTCTAAAAGGCACAATTCTTGATGGATTTTGACGAAACTTGGTGTGAGTGTTTGTAATCACCCAAGGATACAGCCTATCGAAAGTCAGAAAAATTGAAAAATATTTAGTATTAGTTATTGCCCTTGTTCTTGAAAACGCGTTCAATTTTTAGTTTGTAAACATTCTAGAAGGGACAATTCTTGACGGATATTGACGAAACTTGGCATGAGTGTTGGTTATCACCCACGGATAAAACGTATTGAAAAACAGAAAAATTGAAAAATATTTAGTATGAGTTATTGCCCTTGTTCTTGAAAACGCGTTCAATTTTAGCTTGTAAACACTCTAAAAGGCACAATTCTTGATGGATTTTGACGAAACTTGGTGTGAGTGTTTGTAATCACGAATTATACGATCCGATTCGTTATTCATTTAACAAGAAAAAAGAGGATTATATTATCATCTCACCGACTGTTGGTTCTAAATCCCAATTGAATGAAGGTGGTAGAATTACCTTCGAAATAAATTCATAATCGAATTGGTTGCTTCTTTCAGATGCTTATTTCAGATGCGATTTCAAAATTAAAGATGGAACTCAGAATCAAGTTCCTCAAACTAATACAACGTTAGAAAACAATTTCTTTCCATCTTTATTTAGCGAGATGGTTTTGGAAGCTGGTTCAAATCCGATAGAAACAATCAAACACCCTGGGGAATTCGACACAATGTTGAAAACAGTTTTATATCCTAAAGATTTCGATTCAGTCTCAGGTTGGATACCCGATGTTGGTGATGGAAGTGTTTTAAAAGAACCGGTAAGAAATGTTGCAAATGATGCTGATTTAGCTAGAGTGAGAGTTGTTGCTCGAAACACAATAGAAAGTGTAGCACGAGCAGCTAATCATGGATTTGAAAAACGAGTACTTCAGTACAATAATATTGTTGAGAATAATATGTGGGGTAATTACTTAAATTGGAAATTATATCCTTTATTCGGTCTGTTCGAACATAAAAAAGTTTCCATAGGGTTACCATATATAATTCATCTACAAAGAGAAATCAACGATGATAAGATATTTTTTGGAGAGAATGGTTCAGATGCAAAATTAGAAATAACGAATCTCCAACTTTTCATACCCGTAATAAAACCATCAATTGAAGTAGAAACGAGAACATTCAACTCGTTAACTAAAGATATTGAAATAGCATCGTAACACGGTAGGTAGCATGACTTTAACGGGAAAATCCACCACGTGGCCAATCATTAACACTATTAAACAGTGAGATATTTAATGGTTGGTTTCAAGAACTTACCAGAATCTCAAACGAATAACAATAATGTCTTTAAAGTGGCAATGAACCAAACTCAAAATCCTTTAATCCATAAAGTTCAAGTAAGATTAAACAACGATAATTATCCTAACCAACCTTTAACAATTAATCCAACCACAAAGGATTATAATGAATTGTATAGAAACTATAAAAATATGTGTTAATTATTTGGAAATCTACCTCAGTTTGAATATGTAGATTTTGCACTTAATCATCCAATCTTCTGTTTTGATCTATCAGCTCACCAAGAAGATCTTTTCAAAACAGGAGGGAACATAAATATTCATATTGAAAAAACACAAGGAGATGTAACAGGTTATTGTTTATAATTGGAAGAAGCAAAACATTTAATTAAAATAGCAGATAGAAGAATGATAAGAATTGAGTAAAAAATACACTCTTAAAAATGAAACCAGAAACTTTAGTTATGAAAATAATAGAAGCTGTTGAAACAGATTCCCCAACTGTAATAACTTTCAACGGTAAAAAAATCACTATAACTAAAAAAACGCTCTCGTAGAGAGGGCACACCACTTCTCTTTTCACTTTCAGACTCGTCTTCCCCTTCCACACCATCTGAATCTTCACCACGTGATCCAGGATCCGCCAACCTTTCTTCCTTCTGTGCGTTTTTGGACCAGCAAACCACCCCTCAGTCTCCATCCAAGTCGAGACGTGTATCCAGACCTTCCCCTCCTCGAACCAGATCCCAGTCCGTTCCCAATGCTACAATTCTAACAACTACCAAACCAGTACCAATCACACCGTCGACGACCATTATATCCGCTACCAAACCGTATTATCACCAAACCAAGGACAAATCATTATGGAAACTACCTGTTCTAAAGAAATCAACCTTAATAATTGGATCATCATACAGTCAATCCTGGAATCATACGACCATGATCCCAAACCTACTACCATTATTCTTCATGTAGGCCTCAACAACCGTGATCAGATACCAAAGACCTCCTTTAACCAAGCCCAGAAATTAATCGCCACAGCCAACAAAACCTTCCCAAACTCCAAGATCCTCTTCACATGTATACCCATTTCAAATAAAATCTCGAAGAAAGCACAACAGAACCTCAGCACCCTCAACAACATGATGATGGAGTCCAGTATCAACAGCGCAACAATCTTACCACCCTACGAAGAAGAATTCGAAACAGTTGATAATCTTCATTGGTCTCCAGAAACAGCAAACAGCATTTATTTTTTTTGGATACACCAGCTTCAAGCATCGAGTAAGTCTTTAAACTAATTACTGGGGATAAAAATACTGAGAGGCCACCGCTAGGCCAAACTGTAGTTAACTTGAGCCGCAAAATTCTCACACCCCTTCAGCATTCAATCTTAGACCGTGGACTTAAGTTTATTCCCACACCGAAGATAGCTAACTTGAATTATCTCCGACCATCCATTGAACGATTTCAACGAAATCTTAGCTGCACATATTTTTTTCGAAACCACCCCCCACGTGGTGCTAGAACAATGTTTATTCCTAAATCCACGTGGACACCCCCTCAGGCCGCCATCCATCCTGAAATATTGAAAGCATTTGCTAGTATGAATAGCCAAACAGTGAACCTTTCCATAACACACGAAAAGCCTAATCTCACACGAGTGGAACGTGAAGCGTTAAACTTACTTAAGAAAGACGATAGCATTGTTATTAAAAAGAGTGACAAAGGTTCATGTTGTGTCATTCTGAATAGGAAGGATTACGTTTCAGAAGCAGAGAATCAACTGAATAATCCTAAACATTATGCCATTTTACCGAAACCAATTTTCAAAGAAACTGCTAACATGATTAATAATATTCTTGCCGATTTAGTCAAAACTAGTTATCTCAAACAGAAACAATATGACTATCTGTCTGCCAAACCTGATTGTCGCGAGAGACATTTGTACACTTTGCCTAAAATCCATAAGAATCCAACCAAGGAGTGGTTTATCTCGAATAAAATCCCTAAAGGCCGCCCGATTATATCTGACTGTGGTAGTGAGTCATATGCAGTGTCAGAATACATTGATCATTTCTTACTACCTCTAGCATGCCAACATCGCGCCTACCTTAAAGACACAACCGATTTTGTCAATAAAATAAAAAATCTTCGAGTTCCCTCTAATGCCATTTTAATTTCTATCGACGTTTCTTCTATGTATACCAATATCGATAACACTACTGGTTTAACGGCAGTTCGTAAAGCTTGTAATAGAAACCCAGATCCAAACAGACCCGACGATGCAATTCTACAGCTTTTAGAGATTTGTCTTAGCCGAAACGATTTCACATTTAATGGTAAAACATATTTACAAACTTCAGGGACAGCAATGGGCAAACGATTCGCCCCTTCGTACGCAAACCTTTTCATGGCAGAGTGGGAACGTGAGGTGTTGCCCCTCTGTCCATTTGACCCACTTTTTTACGGACGCTTTTTGGATGACATTTTTATGGTTTGGACTTATTCTATCGAACAGTTTTGGGAATTCTTTGAAATTCTCAACAACCACCATCCTTCTATCAAACTAACCGCAAACGTGAGTGACAAAAGCATAGACTTTCTCGATACCACAGTCTTTAAGGGAGATTCCATAGCAGAAACAAATAAACTGGATATTAAAGTAATTAAGTCGCAAGTTTTACGATTTCATCGAATTTGTACAAGATCTTCTGATTTCAACCAAGCCTGTACGATTGTTTTCTCAAAACTGAAAGAGCGTGGGTACTCTAAACGATTTTTACGAAACATAAAAAATTCCACCTTAGCACAGATAGCAGCTAAAAACAGACTTTATGCCGAAGTACCTCCAGGTTTAAGAAGTGCTCCATGTTTGTCCAGTAGATGCAAAACATGTCCCTTTATATCAGAAACTCATTATTTTGTAAGCAACTCTACGAATAAAAGGTACCCGATCCAGGAACATCTAACATGTGAACATTCGAATGTAATATATTTAATTTCATGCAAGAAATGCCCCAAACAATATGTAGGAGAAACTAAGAATAATTTACGAACTCGCTTTAATGCTCATAGGTCAGACATCAAATTAAAGAAAGACAAGCCTGTTTCTAATCATTTCAACCTCGACGACCATTCAATAGACGATCTCACCCTAATCCCAATTGAGCGTATAGAAATTGACTTGCCCGAAGATGAAACTACCAAATTCCGTCAATCTAGGGAGGCCCATTGGATTGAGACATTGAATACAGCAAGACCTATAGGACTAAATATTCATCATAATGTAGGCATAGCACCCTTTGTTGTCCCGTTTAATAAAACCAGCAATCGAGCAAGCAAGATAGTTCATGCCCACTATAAGAGCCTTCAAGAGATATTCCCCCATGTCTATAAGCAGAAAATGATAGTTGCATATTCAAAAAATAAGAACTTAAATGATAATATTGTTCATAGTAAACTAAAAACAATCAGTACATAACAGATACTATACTTTTTCTAATTTCAGATCAGAATAAGAACAGAAGAAAACCCAATATCAAGACCCTTAATCCTAATTTCTAAATAAAGTGTCTGCTCCACCCTAGGCCTGTACATTTGGGAGAATCAAACCCTCCCTTCCCCGGAATTTAATATTTGCTGGTATTACCGCGGCGGCTACAGTCGCTGGTGCTACAGCTGCTGGAGTCAAAACTGCCAGCGCAAAGAAAGCTGCTGATGCAGAAGCTGCTGCTACAAAAGCTAGCGAAGAAAAGAAAGCAGCCGAAAAACATAGACACAATTTAGTATTGGAAAAGTTGGCAGAGGGTAAAAAAGGTTCAGGAGTGGGAGATATGATAGGCACAATGAAAGAATTTGAAAAAGATTTAGTAAAGCAACCAAGAAAACTGTTAAACAAGGATTACATAAATTAGTAGATAGTATTGACACAGGAGAAATCAAAGTCAAACATAAGGGTAATGGAATATTTTTAAAAAATATACACACTGGAGAAGGAATATATCTTTCAAAGTATAAAGGAGAAGGAGTTATTTTTGGAACAAATTAAAATAATAAAAAATGGGCAAAAAATTTAATCATTCAGAAATATTTCCTAATAACCCAATGCTCATGTGTATATGCGGTAGTTCCGGTTCTGGGAAAACTCATCTCACTTTTAACATGTTGACAACACCAAACCTTTTAGATTTCGATTCTTTATATATCTACACAATAACACCAGAGCAATCCCATTATCAATTTCTCAAAGCTTTAGAATATCTACCAAAGAAAGATGTTTAAGACCTATTTCAATATTACGAAGAAAACGAAGAAGGAGTGGAAATAAAAGATATCATAGATAACTACATCGAAGGAAAGAAACCAACTGATATAAAAGTTTTTCGTACGAAAAATGTTAATGATCTAGACTTGTCTAATATTGATAGCAAACGAAAGAACTTAATATTGTTTGACGACTGCGTAGCGCAAAGAAATCAAGCTGTTCAACAAGAATTCTTCACGAAGGGAAGACATCACAACTGTCACTGCATATACCAATCCCAATCTTTTTACGGGATGGATTCTATGTTTATTAGAAAAAATGCAAATTGTTTTTTATTATTTGAATTAAACGATAAAGATTTATCTCAAATCATTCAGTCGATAAATCACGGAATGGACAGAGATGCATTTAAAAAGGTTTGTAAAGCTCAATGGAAAAACCAATTACAATTCCATTAGAAATATAAACGAAAAAAAAAATAATCAAATAAAAATATCAACAGATAATGGAGTTACATTCAAAACCATACGCTTACTACCAGGAAGCTACGAATACATAGCCATTAACGAATACCTATCTGAATATGGAGGAAGTGTCAATGGTAAAAACAATATTGAATTCGAAGGTAATTTGAATCTGAACAAAATAAAATTGATATTAAGAAATAATAGTCAAGTTGATTTCAACGTAGAAAATTCATTGAATACGTTACTAGGATTTGATAAACGACTATACACCCAATCCACTTTAGCACCACACAAAGTTAGTATCGAGAATGATATCGGTGTGATAAATATACATTGCAATTTGATAAACGGTGGATTTTTCAATAAATACAAACGTCAGATTATTTACAGTCTTCCAACATCCACTGTACCGATAGGATATAGAATTATAGAGAAACCAATTCAAACGACGTATTTACCACTTAATTCCTTTATGATTAAAGATATAAATCTGGAAATTAAAGATGGTAAAAATAGGTTTATAGATTTTGGTAACGAAGAAATTGTTATTCAACTTCATTTAAAACAAAAATATTAACACTCTTCATTCTCTTCTTGAATAGTAAGGTAATCGAAATCATCAAATTCGTAGTTTTCATCCATGTTCAATTCTTTTCTGTCGTTGTAAGGATACATGATTCCTTCACTGTTTGGTGCTTTTCTCTTAACGAGATTTAGATAACTTCTAAAAACTTTCTTTTGTTTATCATCATCCTTTGGAATAACTACTCCATTGGTGAAACTTTTTACCCAAGGTTTCTTAAATTCATTCGTTACATCGAGTCCACTAGCTAATCGAATATAATCTTCTACGGATATCTTATCTTTAGAGTAACCCTTAACCGTTTTCTTTTCTTTTAGAATACCGTCGGAAGTTAGAATGATATTGTATTTAACTTTTGGCGCTAAATATAAACCAAATATAATTCCACCATCACCGTAATCATTCTTTCCTTTACAATAATCATTTTCGGACACCAACCCAGCTTTATTTAATTTATCCCAATTGCTAGACGAAATGTATAAACTATCGGTATCCGTATAATATATTTCAGGCTTATAAAATCCATCTATCACGCGAATAAAATTATTCATTTTTTTTTACTGTGAGATAAAACGAATGATCCCAAATGACTAGGTGTTAGTCGTGTAGATTTAGGAGGAGGAATAAATTCTTTTTCTTCTTCATTTATCTCAACTATATATTGACTATCATTTACTTTTCCATAGCTTTTGACGTGTGAATCGTAGTTGGCTTTTAAAGTCGCTTCACTCCATAGATGTCTCGATGTAGTTATATCCTTCTGAATAGATTTACCATACAACGAATTGCCTAATAATTTCATACAATTACTACCTACGATATTACCTTCTCATTTATATTTATTTCTTAGATCTCTCAAAATTAAAATATAATCTCTATAGGGTGGAGTTTTAAAATTTTCTTCGTAAACTATACTATCTAATATTTTAATAATTTGTCCACCGGCTTTCACTATTTCTTGGATATCGACCGATGTTAAAACGTCGTGACAGAAACCATTTCTGAACCTGATTTTAGTGCCAGTTTCCTTTTTACCTATTCTATTCGTGAAAGTGATTTTATCTTTAACTGGTATGGGTTGGAAGAACATGTTGGTAGGATATTCAAACCAGACTTTTAAAATAGCAGTTCTAGGTATGAATTTCTGTTCATTAAAGAGCTTGACAAATTATTTATTTTCTTCTTGTTGAAATGGTCTACCACTTTCAGCTCTCGGATATTCGCTATCTAAATCCGACATGGCGGAAGCGTACAAACCGTTAGCATCAAAGGCCATTAGTTTAGTACATTTTATTTTTTAAAGTCTCGAATGAACCTCCGCTTTATCTTTCGTGCTGGCACTATATTCTTTGAATAAATCAATTATATTATCACTTCGTGAAATACTTTCACTTTGTGAAATAAACTCCTTTAATATATTACAAATTTCATCCATTTTATTCGTTTCAAATGATTTTCGATTTGCCGAAACTCTTCCTCCTTTAATACTTTGTCTGATGAAATATCTTATAAAAGGGTGAGTAAACGTTTTCTACGTTTTCTTTTTCGGTGTGTTTCGGAACCATTCTAGTAGTTTCATACCATTCTTCTTCAATCATTTCTTTATTGTAATGATATAAATAATACCAACCCTTTAAAGATAAAGAAGGAGCCGTTAGATTATTGGAAATATTCTGAAATACAACTTCTTTCATTGCTTGATTGTATTTTATCAAACAAGCTCCGAGACATAACGTATCTCTTTTAGCGTAAGGTTCCCATTCGTGTCTTAAAGGTTCCCAATTATCTTTGGTGTATTTTGCAATGTCTACATCCTCGATCTTTCTCGAATTCATCAGTAGATTAGATGAATTACCCCATTTCGCCAAACTAGATGATTCATATTGATAGGAACATATGAAATTAATATTTTGCAAATAATTAGAGTTACCCTTTATTTCTTTCTGTCTTTTCCATTTTTTCTGTAAATCTTCATCGGTGAATGAATTAGTTAAAGGTAGAGACAGAATTCCTCTAGCTGTTTTTAAAGGGCATTGTGTTTTTTTACGTTTTTGATCATGATCCAGTTATCAAAACCACTAGCGTTATGAGCAATTAATGTTATTCTTTTTTGATCTATTTTTCCTAAACGTAACATTTGATCGATGCAATCTGTACCTACAAATATTTCGACTATATTAGTCATGAGTTTGTTGTAAAATTCTTCTGGAATGGGATCTGTCGGCTTTAAATCTGGAAAGAGATTATTTATTCTGTTTAACATTTTTCTTAGTTTTTCTAAATTAATTAACGTGCAAGAATAAGGTATGGCTTTATTTTCGTTATAGGTTTCGCAATCCCATGCGTATAAACAATCATCGGGAATGGTTGGAAAAACGTTTAGTTTTAGAGGTGAAACTTACGTTTTCGCATTATCATCTCTACAAGTTCTCCATACGTTTTCATCGTAATTATCTCCTATTTCTTTAATGCCTAAGGTTTTGTTATTTCTTCTAATGAGACAGAAATGTGATTTATGTAAGTAAAATACCCAATCTAATTCCTCGGATACTTTCTTTGGTTGAAAATGTCTATGTTTGGGCATATAAATTTGAAAATTAGTATTAAATTTCTTATTGAATTCACAGATTCTAGCAGTTGTCATAACTCCTTTTCTGTTTGATTTTGAAAAACTGTTGATGAAATCTTGAAATTCTCTCGTGTAGTCTTCGTTTAAAACACGATTTACGCACTTCACAAATCAGTATCCATCGCTTGGTATATAATAATTTATACCGATATATTCATTTATCTTTTTGAGTAGGGTAACACCACTACCCTTTTTTGATCTTTTTATTTCCTGTGAAATACCAATCAGAAGCATCCGATTTATTATCCACTGAAGTGAAGAATTGACAAAAGTTTTGGTATTAAAACCTACAAATTTCATTTTTTGTTTGTTTTTTTCCATCTTGAATTATTTCTCCATCTAATTCAATTTGCCCTTTAAATGTTATAAATTCATCAGAGATAAGGTCAATAACATCGGAAAAAGTTCATTTGATATGAATTGTTCATCGTCTAAAATTTCAATTTTATTCATATTTTTTAAGCAACTATTTTTAACTTGGAATTTTTAACTTTTATTGATGATATTTCTACATCAGATTTATCTAAAATTTCATTGAATTTTTCTAATTCTTCAACTGTTATGTTCTTGTCTTCTCTCGATCTTTCGAAAAAAATGAATAATTTATTAAGATATGTATTTAAAATTTCTGTTTTCTTTTTATAATAAGCTTTCTTTTTTGATGTAAAACCTACAGTAATAAATCCACAAGATAAAGTTTGAACGGCAGTGAACGCGGCTAATACAGTTGGGACAATTATTGGAAGCATTAATCCACCGGTTACGGTTGTTGCCACCGTTATCCCTACTGTTAAAACTGTACTTAATGTTTTGAAAACAGAATCGATTCTACTCCATGTTTTTCTACATTTGTTGAATTATTTTAGTTTTTCTTTTAGTTCGTTTTGTTTTTCTATCATGTAGTTTTGTCTGCTTTCTAGTTCTATTTTTTAGGTAATTAAATTAAATGAATTTCTGATAAAGCAAAAGATGGAAAGTGATTAAGATCAACAATAGGTTTCTCAGGCAGTATTTTTTTATTATCTGTTATAATTATTTCAGGTAAAATAATAAAAACTTGTACAGTTACTAAGGATATTTGTTCTTTCGAATCATTAATCTTATTTTGATGAATTGAAAGTTTTGGTTTTTCGATATTGATTCTTATCATACATCTACAGGTATATATACCTCCAACTTCTGTTCTATCATTACGTTCAATTATTGATGAAAATATTTAAAAAAAATTATCTTGTTGACTTTTATGAATATCGATTGAGGTAAATAAGTCAAATGTAGAGGAAAGTTCGAGTGAAAAACTATTATAAGCAAAATATAGTTTTACGTATTCAAAGTCTGTCGTTCGTAAAAACTGATAACTGCTTATATCTTTTGTTTGTGGTATTGAGTTTCTAATGATATTCATTGATGGAAGACTTTCCGTTTCCAATATCATTTGATATTCACTAAATGAAAGATGATTTTCTTTTTTTATCTGGAATGATCAACATTCTAAACCTATCTATATATTTTCCACTCGTTTTAATTTCATATAAGTGATTTATCTTGCTGTTTTCATCGTTAATGTCAAATTCTTTAGTTTCTACATTGTCTCTACCATTGATAAACTGAAGAACTTTGCGAGCGTTAAATTGAGAATAAGATGAAAATCCTGGGTTTTGTCTGAAGAATATTTGAATCAACTTTTACCTGAAAAGGGAAAGTTATTTCAATTAAAAGTTTTGCTCGGAAAATAAAAGCAGAATAATCATCACTAAACATTCTGTAGGGATAATTAACATCCCTATATTTATATATTCTAATATTTGCCGTAATTCCATATTTTTTATATTCATACTCTTTTGTTCTTTCATCATAATCAGTAATAGAAGCATCGTCACGTGTCAAACTTCCAAATGGAAGAGTAAAATAATATGATTCTTTCTTGAGAAACTTTTTTTCTAATGCGAGTATATTTTTTTCCTGTTTCAAAACTTCGTTATTAATAGTGGTTATCTGTTGTTGAATAACGCTATCATCAATATTTTGTATTTGTTGTTGAATATAGGTTTTGATTTCGCTATCATCTATATTTTGTATTTGTTGTTGAATATAGGTTTTGATTTCGCTATCATCTATGTTTTGTATCTGTTGTTTAATATTTCTTAGTTCTTTTTGTAATTCACTGTTAAGTTTAGTTTCTAGAGCATTTAATTCCTGTTGAAATGTATCTTCATTTTCATCTGGAATGTTATCTATTAATTGTTGAATGTCTAATTTTTGTTTTGAAATCTTATCCTCTAATTTAGATATTAATGATATTAAATTTTGTAACTCAGTTTTATTCACTACGTTGACCAATTATTTTTGAATAAAACTTATTAATCTTTTTACCTCTTGTTGTAGTTTAGTATCATTAACAAAATTTTTATTATTTAGTTGACGTTTGAAGAATCTTTTCACATTACTTATTTTATCTTCTAAATGGTTTTTATTTACTTCAATTGAATTTATTTGTTCCCGTAAGTATTTCTTGTGAACGGCGTCATTATCGTTTTCTGGAGACTTTAAATTAGTTACTTTGAAATTGTTCATATCTAAATCACCTTGAAGAGTGTCTCCGATTTGATCCACAAAGTAAGGTTTCGCTTTATTTATCCACGCTGTAGTGTTAGGTTTTTAGTTTGTAAAGATAAGGAACCTAATCCAAACTTATTCGCCATTTTTATTGAGTTAAATTTATTACAATTTCTTCGAATTGTTTTCCCAAACTCAACTGATATAAAATCCAAAGTGAAAGCTGACCACAAAACTTTTGTCCCGGTAATTGAATTTGAAAGGAAGAACATTTGATTGGTTTATTAGTCAATTGCATTATCTCTTCAGTGGGTTCTAATCCATAAGAATCGAAGAAATATAAGTCATTTGAAGAGTCTTTGTACAAAGCAGAATGATGAACTCCTTTTTGATTGGAAGTGTGTATATTTGTTATAGCGTAAAATTTAGCTTTCTTATATTTCAGATCATTTATTTCATCTCTCATACAATAATAAAATGGTGATATATTTAACTCATTCGCCCATCTCATAAGTTGAAAGTTTGTGGTTGTATCGCTTCCATATTTATCGAGAAATTCATTCATTTTTAAAAGTCGGTTTTTTTTAGGAGTATTGTTGAAAACCCAATTGATGAAATATATACGTAGTTTGTGTTTGAAAAAAATTGTATTACATTCTGATAAAACACATTCAAAAACATTTGAACATAAATTTGCATTTAAATCTAAATTTAAGAAAGCGTAAATGCTTGTCTACATCTCTTAATCTTCTATCAAATTCTTCATCTTGGAGAAATTCATTCATTTTTAAAAGTCGGTTTTTTTGAAGTTCATTTTGATAAAACCTTCCTTTGTTCTTTGTCTTGATCGATTAATTCATAAGTCGGAGGTGATGTGCTGTTTACTTTATCAATGATGAATATTTCGTTCGTCCAGTATCCAACGTAACCTTTTTCAAATTTGCTTTTATATTTGAAAATACGAACTCGATCTCCGACTTTAATTTTGGGCTTGATATTTAAATTCTTTATTTCATTTTCGTACTTATGTTGCTCGTTAATTGACTTTATAATATTTGGATTACTCGAGGCTTGTGTTGGTGTGGCACCTATAGATGAATGAATTTTGTTATTGTATTCATCTACAACCTCTGGTAATATTTTATGCCATTTTTGGGATTTCAATTCCGTGAACTTTTTAAATAATTTATTTTTTAGAGTCCTGTTAAATCTTTCTATTACTACAGCTTTACCTTCGTTATGCGTGCTGTAAATTTCAAATCCCAGAGATTTCATATATTTGTTATAAAATTCACTTCCTTTATCTACCCACAGTTTTTCTGGATGTCGGTTAGATTGTTTCATAACAGTTTGCTTTTAACAGTTTTATGATTAATGCTCTTTGCATTCCCTCTTTGAAAGTTGGATTTGGAATATTTTCAAGTTCGATTATCATTTGTCTGTCTGCTTCGTGTCTGAAGTTTATGTCTTTATTTCTGTATAAAATATCGTGTTTAAGCGCAGCGGCGTCAACTCTATTGACTGGTTCTTCCCCTGGTTTGGGTTTATCGTTTTCGTCTAATCGCAGATCTAACCTAGTACCTGGACCGGTGTAATTATGACCGGGAAGATGTTTTTCTCCGGGATATTGCGCCCATGGAAATCCAGGAAGAGAACCCAATGATTTTTGTATATCTCCTGAACCGAAATAAGTTTTTAGAGCGTGAGCGACAATCATTTTTATCCTATAACTTTAAAACCTTTTCCTTTCCTTTCTTCTAATCTCCTGTTTCGAAGTTCTCTTATTAGTTCTAATTCTTTCAACTCGTTAGATTGTTTCACTGTGTCGCTTATACTCTTTCCCACTTCCGCGATTGAGCCGATGGCTTTCGCTCCGGTTGAAATGAGTGATTTGTTTTTTGAAACAAAGCTAGCTACTTTTGGAATTATTGTTTTACCTAGAGAAAATAATGAAGAAAAGATACCATCGCCTGAATAATCTTCGAATTTGTGTTGTTCGTGTTTTAGAATTAAACTCATCCTATTTTAAATGAATTAATTCAACCAAAAAATTGTGGTCTGTTTTTTTTTTCCAAAAAAGAGTTATCTCCCTTCTAGAAGTTTCTAGACTAAAAATGGAATGTAGGAAATTGATTGAAGGTGTTTTTTGGTGAATAGGTCTTTTTTTTTTAATTTATGAAATGTAGGATGTTTTGCTGTAAGAATTTATGAAATGTAGGGAATTTAGGCCTTTTTTGGGAGCTTATATATTGGTTGCATTTTCACCATGAGTTTAATTCTAAAACACGAACAACACAAATTCGAAGATTATTCGGGCGACGGTATCTTTTCATCAATATTTCCTCTAGGTAAAACAATAATTCCAAAAGTAGCTAGCTTTGTTTCAAACAACAAATCACTTATTTAATCCGAAGCGAAAGCCATCGGCTCAATCGCGCAAGCCGGAAAGAGTATAAGCGACACAGTGAAACAACCTAACGAGTTGAAAGAATTACAACTAATAAGAGATCTGCGAAACAGGAGATTAGAAGAAAGGAAAGGAAAAGGTTTTAAAGTTATAGGATAAATATGATTATCGCTCACGCTCCAAAAACTTATTTTGGTTCAGATATACAAAAATCATTGGGTTCTCTTCCTGGATTTCCATGGGCAAAATATCCCGGAGAAAAACATCTTCCCGGTCATAATTACACCGGTCCAGGTACCAGGTTAGATCTGCGATTAGACGAAAACGATAAACCCAAACCCGGCGAAGAACCAGTCAATAGAGTTGACGCCGCTGTGCTTAACACGACATACTATACAGAAACAAAGACATAAACTTCAGACACGAAGCAGACAGACAAATAATAATCGAACTTGAAAATATTCCAAATCCAACTTTCAAAGAGAGAATGCAAAGGGCTCTGATCATAAAACAGTTAAAAGCAAAGATGAAATTGGGTATGGCATTAGCGGATGAAATTCATAAAGAATTTAGAAAAACTAAAAACTTTTTAAAAGTTTAAGTGTTTGAAAAAGATGAAATTTGGTCAGCCGATTTGATTAATATGCCAGTTGAAAGAGGAGATAAATATTGCTTAACAGTTATAGATTTGTATACGAGATATACATGGGTTATTCCTTTGAAAAACAAAACAGGATTATAACCGACATCCAGAAAAACTGTGGGTAGATAAAGGAAGTGAATTTTATAATAAAAATATGAAATCACTTGGGTTTGAAATTTACAGCACGCATAATGAAGGTAAAGCTGTAGTAATAGAAAGATTTAACAGGACTCTAAAAAATAAATTATTCAAAAAGTTTACGGAATTGAAATCCCAAAAATGGCATAAAATATTACCATAGGGTGTAGATGAATACAATAACAAAATTCATTCATCTATAGGTGTCACACCAACACAAGCCTCAAATAATCCAAATATTATAAAGTCAATTAACGCACAACAAAACTACGAAAATGAAATAAAGAATTTAAATATTAAACCCAAATTTAAATCGGAGATCGAGTTCGTATTTTCAAATATAAAAGCAAATTCGAAAAAGGTTACATTGGATACTGGACAAACGAAATATTCATCGTTGATAAAGTAAACACCACAGAACCTCCAACATATAAATTAATTGATCAAGACAGAACAAATTATAGGTAGGTTTTATCAAAACGAACTTCAAAAAACCGACTTTTAAAAATGAATATCTTTCTCGATAAATATGGAACCGATACAACCACAAACTGGGTGAATGAGTTAAATATATCACCGTTTTATTATTGTATGAGAGATGAAATAAATGATCTCAAATATAAGAAAGGTAAGTTTTACGCTATAACAAATATACATACTTCTGATCAAAAAGGAGTTCATCATTCTGCTTTGTACAAAGACTCTTTAAATAACTTATATTTTTTTGATTCTTATGGATTAGAACCCACCGAAGAAATAGTGCAATTGACTAATCAACCAATCAAATGTTTCAACATTTCAAATTCAATTACCGGGACAAAAGTTTTGTGGTCAGCTTTCACTTTGGGTTTTATATCAATGAAGTTTAGGAAAACAGTTGTAAGAAATTGTAATAAATTTAACTCAATAAAAATGGCGAACAAGTTTCGATTAGGTTCTTTATCTTTAGAAACTAAAAAACCTAACACAACAGCAGGGATAAATAAAGCGAAACCTTACTTTGTGGATCAAATCGGAGACACTCTTCAAGGTGATTTAGATATGAACAATTTCAAAGTAACTAATTTAAAATCACCGGAAAATGATAATGACGCTGTTCACAAGAAATATTTACGGGAACAAATAAATTCAATTGAAGTAAATAAAAACTATTTAGAAGATAAAATAAGTAATGTGAAAAGATTCTTCAAACGTCAACTAAATAATAAAAATTTTGTTAATGATACTAAACTACAACAAGAGGTAAAAAGATTAATAAGTTTTATTCAAAAAGAATTGGTCAACGTAGTGAACAAAACTGAGTTACAAATTTTAATTTCATTAATATCTAAATTAGAGGATAAGATTTCAAAACAAAAATTAGACATTCAACAATTAATAGATAACATTCCAGATGAAAATGAAGATACGTTTCAACAGGAATTAAATGCTCTGGAAACTAAACTTAACAGTGAATTACAAAAAGAACTAAGAAATATTATACAACAAATACAAAACATAGATGATAGCGAAATCAAAACCTATATTCAACAACAAATACAAAATATTGATGATAGCGAAATCAAAACTTATATTCAACAACAAATACAAAATATTGATGACAGCGAAATTAAAACCTATATTCAACAACAAATACAAAACATTGATGATAATGTTATTCAGATAACCACTATTAATAACCTAGTTTTAAAACAGGACAAAAATATAGTCGCATTAGAAAGTAAATCATATTATTTCAATCTTCCATTTGGAAATTTGGGTGATAAAGATGCTTCTATTACTGATAATATTGATAGATCAAAAGAGTGTGAATATAAAAAATATGGATTTACAGCAAATACAAGATGATTAATCCTTCAGCTATTAACCCCCATTACATATTTCATGATGTTAATGATCAACCATCATATTTTTATTTCCGAAGAAAATTTTTAATTGAAATTTGTTTTCCTATTCAGGTAAAAGTTGATTCAATATTCTTCAGACAAAACACATTTTCATCTAATCAATTATTTACCGCTCGTAAAGTTCTTCAGTTTATCGATGGTAGAGACAATGTAGAAACTAAAGAATTTGACATTAACGACGAAAACAGCAAGGTTAATCACTTGTATGAAATTAAAACGAGTGGAAAATATATAGATAGGTTTAGAATGTTAATCATACTAGATAATGAAGATATTTTTCTTACATTACATTTTGATATGATATTGGAAACGGAAACTCCACCATCAATGAATATTATTAGAAATCCAGAACCACAAAAAGAAGGAAGGACAATCAGTTATCAGTTTTTACGAGCAACAGACTTTGAATACGTAAAACTATATTTTGTTAATAATGATATATTTATCTCAATTGATATTCATAAAAGTCAACAAAAACAAACATTTTTGATACCAGCAATAAGAGATGATGATGTATATGTTAATATATCAATCTCTATTACTAAACCAAAATTTTCAGTTCATCTGAATAAGATTAATGATTCGAAAGAACAAATATCATTAGTAACTGTAAAAGTTGTTATTGATGATAGTTAAGACGTAGCAGCTTTATCAGAAGTTCACTTAATTTAATTACCTAAAAAATGGAACTAGAAAGCAGACAAAACTACATGATAGAAAAACAAAATGAACTAAAAGAAAAACTAAAACACTTCAACAAATGTAGAAAAACATGGAGTAGAATTGATTCTGCTTTCAAAACATTAAGCACAGTTCTAACAGTAGGGATAACGGTGGCAACAGCCGTAACCGGTGGATTAATGCTTCCAATAATTGTCCTAACTGTATTAGTCGCGTTCACTGCCGTTCAAACTTCATCTTGTGGATTGATTACTTTAGGTTTTACATCAAAACAGAAAGTTCATTATAAAAAGAAAATGTATTTTAAATACAAATCTTAATAAATTATTCATTTGTTTTCGAAAGATCGAGAGAAGATAAGAACATAACCATTGAAGAATTAGAAAAATTCAATGAAATTTTAGATAAATTTGATGTACAAATATCATCAATAAAAGTTAAAAATTCCTAGTTAAAAATAGTTGCTTAAAAATATAAATAAAATTGAAATTTTAGACGATGAAACATTCATATCAAATGAACTTTTTTTCAGTATTATTAACCTTATCTCTGACAAATTTGATACATTTAAAGGACAAATTGAATTAGATGGAGAGATAATTCAAGATGGAGAACACAAACAAAAAATGCAATTTGTAGGCTTTAATGCCAAAACTTTTCACAATTTCTTCGCAACTATGGATGTAAAATCGGATGCTTCTGATTGGTATTTCTCAGGAAAAATCATTTTACGTAGAAACAACTTCAAAGAAATAAAAAGATCAAAAAAGGGTAGTGGTGTTACCCTACTAAAAAGATCAATGAATATAGCGGTATAAATTGTTATATACCGAGCGATGGATACTGATTTGTAAAGTGCATAAATCGTGTTTTTAACGAAGACTACACAAAAGAATTTCAAGATTTCAACAACAGTTTTTCAAAATCAAACAGAAAAGGAGTTATGACAACTGCTAGAATCTGTGAAATTTAATACTTATTTTCAAATTTATATGCCCAAACATAGACATTTTCAACCAAAGAAAGTATCCGAGGAATTAGATTGGGTATTTTACTTACATAAATCGCATTTCTGTCTCATTAGAAGAAATAACAAAACCTTAGGCATTAAAGAAATAGAAGATATTTACGATGAAAAAGTATGGAGAACTTGTAAAGATGATAATGCGGTAACGGAAGTTTCACCTCTAAAACTAAACGTTTTTCCAACAATTCACGATGATTGTTTATACGCATGGGATTGCGAAACCTATAGCGAAAAAGAAACGAATAAAGCCAATCCTTATTCTTGCACGTTAATTAATTTAGAAAAACTAAGAAAAACGTTAGACAGAATAAAACATAACTTTCCACATTTAAATCCCACTGATAGTGTACCAGAAGAATTTTATAATAAATTAATGAATATAGTAGAAATATTTATGTTACAACGTTTAGGAAAAATAGATCAAAAAAGAATAACATTAATTTCTCATAACGGTAGCGGTTTTGATAATTGGATCGTGCTTAAAAATGCGAAAAAACTAACGCAATGCCCACTAGTAACAGCTAGAGGCATTCTGTCTCTACCTTTAACTAATTCATTCACCGATGAATATTTACAGAAAAAATGGAAAAGACAAATACAAATAATGGGCAACTCTAATTATTTGCAAAATATTAATTTCATATGTTCGTATCAACATGAAAAATCTAGTTTGGCGGCATGGGGAAATTAAGCTAATCTACCGATGAATTTGAGAAAGATCACCGATATTAATATTGCAAAATACACCGAAGATAATTGGGAATCGTTAAGACACGAATGGGAACCTTACGCTAAAAGAGATACGTTATGTCTCGGAGCTTGTTTGATAAAATATAACAAAGTTATGAAAAAAGTTGTATTTCAGAATATTTCCAATAATCTAACGGCTCCTTCTTTATCTTTAAAGGGTTGGTATTATTTATATCATTACCATAAAGAAATGGTAGAAGACGAATGGTATGAAACTACTAGGATGGTTCCGAAACACACCGAAAAAGAAAACGTAGAAAAAGTTTACTCACATACACACCCTTTTATAAGATATTCCGTCAGCCAATCCATTAAAGGAGGAAGAGTATCGGCAAATCGAAAATCATTTGAAACGAATAAAATGGATGAAATTTGTAATGTATTAAAGGAGTTTAGTGAAACACCAAGAAATAATATAATTGATTTATTTTAAGAATATAGTAAAAGTAAAAAAGATAAAACGGAGGTTCATTCGAGACTTAAAAAAATAAAATGTACTAAACTAATGGCCTTTGATGCTAACGGTTTGTACGCTTCCGCCATGTCGGATTTAGATAGCGAATATACGAGAGAGGAAAGTGGTAGACCGTTTCTACCGGAAGAAAATAAAGAATTTGTTAAGCTCTTTAATTAGCAGAAATTCAGACCTAGAACCAAGATGTTCTTCCAACCCATACCAGCTAAAGATAAAATTACTTTTACGAACAAAGAAGGTAATAAGGAAACTGGCACTAAAATCAGGTTCAGAAATGGTTTCTGTTCAGAAGTTTTAACATCGGTCGATATCCAAGAAATAGTTAAAGCCGGTGGACGAAGTATTAAAATATTAGATGGTATAGTACACGAAGAAAATTTTAAAACTCCACCCTATAGAGATTATATTTTAATTTTGAGAAATAAATATAAACGAGAAGGTAATATCGTAGGTAGTAATTGTATGAAATTATTAGGTAATTCATTGTATGGTAAATCTATTCAGAAGGATATAACTACATCGAGACATCTATGGAGTGAAGCGACTTTAAAAGCCAACTTCGATTCACACGTCAAAAGCTTTCCTAAAGTAAATGAGACTCAATATATCGTTGAGATAAATGAAGAAGAAAAAGAATTTGACTGTACACCTCCTAAATCTACACGACTAACACCTAGTCATTTGGGGTCATTCGTATTATCTCACAGTAAAAAAATAATGAATAAATTTATTCACGTCATAGATGGATTTTATAAGCCGGAAATATACGATACCGATACTGATAGTTTATACATTTCGTCTAGCAATTGGGATTAATTAAATGAAGCGGGGTTGGTGTCCGAAAATGATTATTGTAAAGGAAAGAATGATTACGGTGATGGTGGAATCGTATTTGGTTTATATTTAGCGCCAAAAGTTAAATATAATATTATTCTAACTTCCGATGGTATTCTAAAAGAAAAGAAAACGTTTAAGGGTTACTCTAATGATAAGATAGCTGTAGAAGATTATATTCGATAAGCTAGTGGACATGATGTGACGAATGAATTTAAGAAACCTGAAGTTATCTGAATCTCGTTAAGAGGAAAGCACCGGACGATGAAGGAATCATGTATCCTTATAGTGATAAAGATTACTTGAGTTTGGATGAAAACTATGAATTTGATGATTTCGATTACCTTACTATGGTGTATGGTGGCCCATGAGTGCCATAGCTGTTTTATTATTTTGTTTATGAAAAAAATATTCTTTTTAATTTGAATTCATTTTTATTTCACTTTTAATTTGATTTTAAATTCATTTTACTTTCATTTCGTTTTTTATTTTACTTTTATTTTTATTTTACTTTCATTTCGTTTTTTATTTTACTTTCATTTTGTTTTTAAATTCGTTTTACTTTCATTTCGTTTTTTATTTTACTTTTATTTTTATTTTACTTTCATTTCGTTTTTTATTTTACTTTCATTTTGTTTTTAAATTCATTTTACTTTCATTTCATTTTTACTTTTTATTTCACTTTTTATTTCACTTTCGTTTTGTTTTTAAAATCATTTTACTTTTTATTTCACTTTCGTTTTGTTTTTAAAATAATTTTACTTTTACTTTCATTTCACTTTTTATTTTACTTTCACTTTCTTTTTGTTTTTTAAAATCATTTTACTTTTACTTTCATTTTCGTTTTAAAAAAAAATTCTTCTTCATTTACTGCGCCATAGTGTCCAGATTATCCAGTCACGCTTTCTATCATCCAAGCAATGACGTCATTGCATACAAGTGTTAGCAGGAGTTATTTCCCTTGAATGTGCTCTTGCGAGTAACCTCCCCCTTAACGGAAATAGCACCACATGTAGTGTTTTGGTGTTTTGGTTTCTTTAGTTTGATTTTGAGATATAATAGTATCTCAATCTCCATAATTAATACCACAAACTCACAGGTAGGCCTTAAATCCGAGCAAATATGTCTAAACGAAAATGGACAGATTTTAAGGCCCAAATTGCCAAACGTAGAAAGGGGGGGGGGCAAAGCAAAGGGCAAGGGTACTGGTGATGTCGAAACCTTGGAATATTTAACTGTTCAAAGACTCTCAGAACATGTTGAGGGTAAATGTCAAAAATATCGCCGTCTTGGTCCCCTCACAATGGTTGAATTTAACGGGGAGATGTCATTAGATAGCATTAAGGCTGATTGTCAAAAACATTTTGATATTCCATCTTCTTACAAATGTGATATCATGGCAGGAGATTGAGGGCCATCTTTCTCAAATATTGATCAGATCAAATCATTTAAATTACTTCACATCAGATTCGTTGAATCTTCTCAGACTGACATGAACACAACAAATGAACATAATAGGAATATGCCTTCTTGTAGTGGTATTTCTACTAATAAACCTGTCGGCACAAATATTTTGTCAGTTACACCATCAGCATCTGTTGCACGACCTCAAGCTTTCCATGCCTACATTTCCCTTGCAAGAATGCTGAATATTGGGAAATTAATACCCCCAGCACCCATAGAAAAGGAGACTTTAATTCTCTCCTTAGAGGAATTTCTAATTGACGGGCAGCGAAAGTCGGGATTCGACGACAAACAATTATGATAAAATGTGTATCTGGGGATACTATAGGCCTACCCACAGCTCAACATGTTCCGAGAGTCTTTGTATGGACCTTTAGATAGAAATGTGTCCCTGGATTTATCTGTAAGTTTTCCTATAAAAATTTCCGCCGTTAACACCAAAACTATTTAAAAGGTTTACGTAAACTTTTTAAAGTTCGTTCGTGTTAGAAAACTACTGTACAGATTTAAGCCAAATAAACGCTTTGGTTGTTTGTTACAACACGCTTAGCTTTTTCTTGTAAAAACAACGATTACCTTTAACCAGATATCTTGATTTGGATCCTTGGTGTTGTATTTAACCTAAGAACATTAACTTTGATATATAGTTATACTGGGAATGATTTGAAATGTTTATTTCTTCCTTGTCCTGTTATGGTGTATTATATTCTTGAAATAGAAAGTAAAAATAAACATATTTACTTACCTTCTTAGATCAATAGATTATTGTTAGCGACCTGATCACGCAAGCGAACCATTGTGTCAAATTTCTGTGTGCTTTTGTAATACAATATTTTATGTTATTAATAATGTCAACTCCATTGTTAGCCTATAATCATGCGTGTCTAACTTGTCTGAATTAAATTCCAGGGTCTACTTCTATGCAATGCACTAAACCCTACCAAAAGTGTAGTCCTACAACCTAAGACTATGGTCGCCCTCAACCAGGTCCGTAGATATAAATGGATTGCCCCCTGAAAAAAAAATCTTGACAACCGACTTAAAATAAAATCCATACCCCATTGCCCCTCTGGATGTATTACTGGCCATAATCCTCAACCCCGAACATTCAAGCTGGCTACGGGCTGGTGGAGGCGACGTTCAGTCTTAGTTTCAATGGTAATAGACCTGGTCATTGTCGAATTGCAGGCGAACCAGACATCGGACTTTAATTCTTAGGAGTAATAAGGGCAGTTGAAAATTGACCACTTCCAGCTGTTCATGTTGCGTCGGCATTGCCAAAACCGCGTTAGAAGTATTGCCCTCTTAATCCGAAAGAGGGGCTGAGGTGCTCGGGTGGCCGTCGCGTCATGCTTAAGCCGCTGATTGTGACCAAATAAAAAGTGAAATTGCAAGACCCACGACGTGTGACTGAAAAGTGGAATGTTGCAAATCGATGCTGTCCGCGATAAACACACACAAAGTTTACAAAACCTCTTTACAATCTCTTTCAGTTGGCCAGACAATTGTCTTATTTGCTGCAGAAGGATAACTGATAAACACATATAATAGAGACAAATCAATGAGTAATATTATTTATTTGGTGGTCTGTATATTACAAAAGTTTATGTACAAATTCACAGTTAAATTTAGAAAAAATAATAAAGAGATATCTACAATTATTTAATTAATTAAAAAAAAAATGGTAATTTAGTTTTCTGGCATATTTCAAATTTGCTTGTCAATGATAAATCGGTAAACTATGGCAACATATAGTAAGTAAACAGTAGTAAATCTTCAACCAAAGTAGACATTACATAGCAAATCATGCATTGTAAACCATTATACAATACGCCATAAGATGTATTTCACTAATCAAGTTCGCCTTCTTTAAGTCACGTGCAATGTAGCACAAAGCAAGTAAACCTAGCCATTCTGTCTTCCGACTACTGTCCTGTTAACACCTTGAAGTCTTGTCATGGTTTTCTACATAAAGTCTTACTATTAACCTTGAGTTGTTGTTGATCAACGTGGAACGGGTTATGTCCTAACTAACTGGCGTGGTGGCAGAGTTTTCTTTCGAACTTACATCTCCGAAAGAATCGCCGGAAACATCCTTCTACCAACGAGAACAACCCTGAACACGCGGCGCATATATTGCGATCAACAAGACTGCCAAGGACATTAAACTCAAGGTTTGGTCGTTAAATTATAGTAGATTTCACAATCAGCCATGGCTAATTCTCACAAGGCTCCGAAGCAGTGGTGTTTATCAAAAAACGAAACAGTCAACTCCTTCGAAAACTGGAGGCAAAATTTACTGTATTCGCTATCGCTAGACACCAATTTCGCCCCTTTTCTAGTAGCCGGAAGGACATGGGGTAAGAGGTCAAGAAATTCACCCCGCAGAGGTTTCACCGACGATGGTAACAGCATCCCCAAAGCATCAAGAAGAACAGCAGACCAAAAAGTGACCATGTTAGAATTGATGTTGGGACAGATCGCAAATTACTGCCCGATAATATCCCGCAATTCTATTGTGAAAAATTCTACATCTATTGAATACATATGGCAGTTAATTCGCTTACATTATGGCTTCCAATCTACTGGAGCTCACTTTATTGACTTTAACGATATCCATTTAGAATCTGATGAAAAGGCAGAAGATCTTTACCAACGCCTATCAGCTTTTGTTGAAGATAACTTACTACGACAAGGTGGAAATATCACACATCATGGTGTCGACGTTACCGAAGATGAAGAAGCCTCGCCAACATTGGAAAATCTGGTGGTACTAAGTTGGTTGAGACTCATCCACCACGACCTGCCCAAACTTGTGAAACAACGTTATGGCACGGAATTGAGAACACGCACTCTTGCTTCCATAAAACCTGAAATCTCCCAAGCTTTGGAATCTCTGCTTCTCGAGATCCACACCAGCGAGGATGTCAGAACTATGCGAACAAGCACAGGTAACCAGTTTTTATTTTCTAGAGGCAATCCGAAGGCTAGTAATGGGCGAACCACAACCAAACCTAACCGAGCAACTAAGGTTTGTCCTATATGTCAGCAAGCTAAGCGACCATACTTTAATAACTTTTTAAGTGAGTGTCGATTCTTACCCGACCAAGATCGTAAATTCTTGGCAACAGCTAGACAGATCACGAAGGTCGTGGACTATACTTCTGAATTTCCTCAGGAAGAAAATACTGGCCCTTCACATTCGGAACCGGCAACAACATTACGTGTACAAGTAAGACAATCACCTTATCTCAACGCATTCAAAAGAATTTGAGTCAACATACTATTCGCAGAGCGCACGTACTGCGCGCTCCACCTCACACTACCACTATTTGGCCAGGGGAATTCATTGAAGTTGAAATCCCCCACGGTATTATAGACGAACCGGAAATTGCCTTAGAACCACGTGTTATATTTAGTAATTATTCTGACATTTGGCCACAGCCCGATCTATTGCAAGTTGTTTCCGGAAAAATCAGGATTCCCAATATGTCTTCCTCTCCTAAGATCCTAAAGAAAAATGAACATTTTTGTCAGGTCCAAAGAGTGATGATCCCAAATGAGTCCACAGGTCCTTCCTTGAATGTTCAGACTATGAATTATAGAGCAACCGAAATCCCGGAAACCCCCTTTTCCGATCAGGTTCAGGTTGAATGATGTGTAGAGTATTGGGTCAACTAACCGAAGAAGGTCGCGTCGCGAGACTTGCCGACGATCTTTACTGCGGCGGCGACACAATTGAAGAGTTGTACGATAACTGGTCAAGGGTACTAGCAGCTTTGCACAAAAACGATCGAAAAAAAACACTGTTTGTCCAAAATCAGTTTCATTACTAGGATGGATCTGGGATCAAGGTAGTATTCGCGCGAGCACTCACAGAGTATCGACACTTGCGACATGTTCTCTTCCCGAAACCGTACGGGGTATACGTCGGTGCCTATAAGGTCCTGGCCCGCGTTATATCAGGGTGTGCTGCATTGATTGGACCCCTTGATGAACTGTCCGCTGGTAGACAATCGAATGAAAAACTTGTTTGGTCTGATCACCTCAAGTTTTTGAACGCGCTCAATCCGCATTGAACACTAGTAAAACAATTGTTCTACCGCGTCCGGATGACGTTTTGTGGATCATAACAGATGGTGCTGTTAAGGATTATGGTATAGGCGCTACCCTCTATGTGACAAGGAGTGGAAAGCAAAGGGTCGCCGGTTTTTTTAGCGCTAACCTAAGGAGTCGCCAACCGACATGGATCCCATGTGAAATTGAGGCATTATCGATCGCCGTAGC
>NW_008706957.1:51251-85823 GCF_000327385.1 Lottia gigantea
TTCCCCCCAGAATGAAAACATCTGGTCTAGACTGACGTCAAAGGTTTCCATAGGCCTATTTCTTTTTGTCAAACATTACATCTGTTCGCAAGGCATATTTTCTAGCATTTATTAATTTTGAGCCTTCATGTAGAATATCATGTTGAAACACTAATATTGTTCCTGAAATAAACAAAGGGCCATTATGTTTTTTGTAGGTCAAATTTATGAAAACTATAGACCAAAATCTACAGGAACGTGTCCCTTAACGTATCTGAAAGTTTTAACTTTTTAAAATATGCTAGATAAAACATAGAATTGTACCACATACAACATATTTCAGAGTAATTCATACATTCTCATTGGACAAACAATAGGTCATGCCAGGAAGACGTCTGCTGTATTTGTCCCCCAAAAGAACATAAAAAATTTCGCTAGATCAAACAAAACTGTTACCACTTGAAACAACGTTTATTTTATTTGACACATTTCAGAAAGTACAGAATATTTAATGCCAGTCAAATTATCCGTTGCAATATGCCCGACAGACACGCCCACAGGTTGACCCAACACTGTTCTCTGGCCGAACTGACCAAGATAGAACATCAAATATACTGTAATGTCTACAACATAGTAACACCTCCTAATTAACTACTTACCTGTTTGGGGAACAAATTCGACTCTTTCTTCTTCATTCATGGCCGATAAAAACGTTGTTGATCCTCCATCAAATCCCTGAAAATTATAACCACTGAGACTAACAGATAATTGTGTCTGCTGCATCCGAGAGCAGTGGGGGCGGGCCATTGCCTAAAAATTACTGCCTAAACACGCCTCTGATTGAAATCATGTACCCAATCACCCCAACCCAACCCTTTCAAGTCCACAGCTAAGAGGCTGTTTTCAATAATTACTTAGTTTAATGGATATATAGTGTTATGTACAGATTCTATTCTTTAGTCAAAGCACCTGGTCTAACTGATGAATATATATACTTATTGACCATGTTTGATACTTTTTTGTCCACACTAAGAGGTAGTACTCCTGTAAACAAAAACATCTCTGATAATACCATAAACGGACGGATGATGATATATTTCGATGAAGTCGAAATGACGACCGTAAAATTTCTTGAGGGAAATTCTGATTTGTGTTAGTAATACACTTGCAACTGTAGCTTTGAAGTCAAATGCCTCGTTCTAGCGTAGAAAGAAACTATATGTAACACTGGAAATAGTCCTACCTCATTTAAATAAAGTAGTATAGTAATATAACTTTTTTCTCCGTTTTCTCTAATATAGTTTCCGTCATAATGTGGCTTAAAAAACCCCCCAGCGTCATATCTTAAAAATCTTAATCTGAAATTCAATAAACGAATAATAATGAATGTATGAAATTTTTTTTTCTTGAATTTTGAATCCCTATGTATATCGTATATTCAAGGCCATAGTTAAAGAGGTAAAATGTTCAACGACTTAACTTTATATATTAACTAGATTGTTCCACCCCCACATAAAAATGTGAATAACATGTGATTGTCCAGTTCGGCTGAAACTGGAATAGCAATATTAAAGAAAATAAAAAATATGAATCAAAGGTGTGCTACCTTTCATTGAGTCCTAAAACAGATCGTTTTTTCCATTCTGAAGGAATAAAATCTTTAATTCTCTGCCATATTTTTTCTGCTTCCTCATGTGAATCCACGATACATCGGTCGCTATTTCTGATGTCCGTCATTAATGACTGCATTCCTGCACCAATATTTACCAAAGCTTCTTCATAACCACGTTTCTCTGTTATCTCGATGAAATCCTCGCATTCCTTAAATATGGAAGGTGGAATGACAATGTTCTTCATTGCTATTTCTTAATTCTTAATTCTAAATTCTTATCTCTTAATTTGCACTCTTGATTCAACATTTGTCATTGAAAATTGACATTTTTATACAAAAATCAAAATTTGTACTGAAAATGAATATTCTTTGATAATCATCCGGTTTTCCAATTATTGAATTATTATAATTCTTGCCAAAAATATCCTCAAATACAAATCTTCAATTATAAATCTTGCTCAACATATCTTACAAAACACAAAACTCTACCAACAAATTTTCAAATACAAATTTTCAATAACAAAATGTTGAATTATTCTATGTTGGTTGTACAACGACATCTGTCGTCATAATCATGACCTTCAAAAAAATTTGGAGAAATGTTTCGCAAGATTTGTTGAGCGAGATTTGTTATTGGACAATGTAAAAGAGGTAATAAATATAAAAATGAGTGGGGGACCCCTACCATTCTCTTTTTGGGAGCGGAGGCCACAAATCGTGTTAATATCATGGTCGACTGCTAAGAATTTTTATTCTCATTCTTGGACCAGTGTTTCGACAGTCGAACTGCGTCTGCTATATTACCTCTGTACCAGTGCCTTCAGTTGAATAGCACGTTACCTTTCAATCACCCTCACCATTAACATCATAAACTGTGGTCCTTACCTCAGGTGTAAAAACATCGTACAGACCAAAAGCCAATTTGCCTCTGGCATCCGTTGGTAATTCTACATCGCGTTTGATTATTGCAGGTTTGTCCATCTTTTCAATAAATTCGCCTTCCTCTGTAAGACAGGGATATAAAAAAGCTGAACGTTATATAGGAAACATAATTTTATTTATTGATAGCTACTGCTTGTATACGTTAGGCTTTCGTTTCTGTACTACTTTATAAATTTATTTATAGATGCTATTAAGCAATGATAGCATCAATTTGATCAATATGATTCATTCTATTTTTTTATTTATCAGACGTCTGTGGTTCCTGTAATTCCAAAAAAAAAACTAAAAGTTTTATGACGTCATAAATCGCGGAGTCCTTATGTGATACAGCATATTTTATGATTAGTGACGTCATTAAACACTTAATTAGTTTATTGCAGGAACCACAGAGGTCTGATTGAATTGGTGCTTTCAGTGTTCCTGATACACATAAAATATTCAGAAAACCTCTTTGCAATCCCTTTAACTGTTTTGTTAACTAATATAAAATCTGAAAGGGGCAGTAAGCAAAATTTTCATTATCAAAAACAATTGAAATCATTACTAAATATGCTATTTACATCTATGTATATCTTATTTGATCAAACTGAATATTTTGTTTTCAAAGGGTTAATTAAAAACGGAGAGTACTAATTGTTTAAGTGGCATTCTTTTTTTCTTGTAGAATGAAATATTTTTTGTTCAAGTCTATGAAAACTAAATACCAAAATCCCCGCCGTTAACACCAAAATTATTTAAAAGGTTTACGTAAACTTTTTAAAGTTCGTTCGTGTTAGAAAACTACTAGATTTAAGCAAAATGAACACTTTGGTTGTTTGTTACAACACGCTTAGCTTTTTCTTGTAAAAACGATTACCTTTAACCAGATATCTTGATTTGGATCCTTGGTGTTGTCGTTAACCTCAGAACCTTATCTTTGATATATAGCTATACTGGGAATGATTTTATATGTTAATTTCTTCCTTGTCCTGTTATTCATAGTGTATCATATTCTAAAGCTAGAAAAACTAAAAAATAAACATATTTACCTCCCTTCTTAGATAAATAGATTATTGTTAGCGATCTGATCACGCAAACAAACCATTGTGTCAAATTTCTGTGTGCTTTTGTAATACAATATTTTATGTTGTCAATAATGTCAACTCCATTGTTAGCCTAAAGTCGTATAAATATTTTTTTACAAGCTGATAGAGCTCGACTTTAACCATGCGTGTTAACTTGTCTGAATTAAATCCCAGGGTCTAGTTCTATGCAATGCACTAAAGTCCTACCACAGTGTAGTCCTACAACCAAAGACTATGATCGCCCTCAACCAGGTCCATAGATATAAATGAAAAAAAAACCATTGCCCCTCTGGATATATTACTGGCCATAATCCTCAGTCTTAGTTTCAATGGTAATAGACCTGGTTATTGTCGAATTGCAAGCGAACCAGGCATCGAAATTCAATTCTTAAGAGTATTAAGGGCAGTTAAAAATTGTTCATGTTGCGTCGGCATTGCCAAAATCGCGTTAGAAGTATTATCCGACTTCCTATAAATTCGAAAAACTTTCAGGACCCCCCTCCATGACTATTGCCCTCTAAATCCGAAAGAGGGGCTGAGGTGCTCGGGAGGCCGTCGCGTCAATGATATCATGCTTAAGCCGCTGATAGTGACCAAATAAAAAGTGAAATTGCAAGACCCACGACGTGTGACTGAAAAGTGAAATGTTGCAAATCGATGCTGTCCGCGATAAACACACACAAAGTTTACAAATCTTCTTTACAATCTCTTTCAGTTGGCCAGACAAGTGTCTTATTTGCTGCAGAAGGATAACTGATAAACACATATAATAGAGACAAATCAATAAGTAATATTATTTATTTGGTGGTCTGTATATTACAAAAGTTTATGTACAAATTCACAGTTAAATTTAGAAAAAATAATAAAGAGATATCTACAATTATTTAATTAATTGAAAAAAAAATTGGTGATTTAGTTTTCTAGCATATTTCAAATTTGCTTGTCAATGATAAATCGATAAACTATAAACATATAGTAAGTAAACAGTAGTAAATCTTCAACCAAAGTAGACATTACATAGCAAACCATGCATTGTAAACCATTATACAATACATATCAAACCAAACATTGTATACCATACATTGTAAACCATTGAATATGGTAGACAATACATATCAACCATACATTGTGAACCATTGTATATGGTAGACAACACATATCAAAATATACATTGTAAACTATTGTATACAATACATATCAACCCATACATTGTGAACCATTGTATATGGTAGACTATTATATATGGTAGACAATGCATATAAACCATATATTATAAACCATTGTATACCGTAGACAATACATTGTAAACCATCGCATATCGTATACAATACACTACAAATCATACATTGTAAACCAGTGTACATAACAAATGGTTTACATTGTATATGGTAGACAATACATTGCAAACCATACATTGTCAACTATTGTATATTTTAGACAATGTATAGTAAACCATACATTGTAAGCCATACAGTGTAAACCATTGTATATTTTAGACAATAAATGGTTTACCTTGTATATGGTAGACAATACCTAGCAAACCATACAGTGTAAAACATTGTTTATTGTAGACATGCATAGAAAACAATACATTGTACCAAAATATCTATTGTTAACAATACCTAATAAAATATGCATTGTTAACAATAGTAAATTGTGGACAAACTGTAGCAAACAGTACATTGTACATTTAAAGCAATTCATGAAAAACATATATTGTAAACAATACATAGCAAAATAGACATTGTAGACAATACATAACAAAATATACATTGTAAACAATACATTGCAAAATTAACAATGTAAGCCATCAAAAATTTTGCACTATAAACCAGAAACTGTAAACCATATACTGTAAACCATACATTGTGTGGGTTACAGATCTAGGAAGCCCAAATTTTATGGATGTGCAGAGAATATCCTTGTCAGACAAATATTTCGACTATATAACCCTCTTTGCAGCATTGTGCTTTAATATTGGTACTTTCATTGTGTAGAAATCTGTGGTTTTTGAGTATATTGAATTAGGAGAGGTAGATGATTACAAGTGTACATAGTGCCATTTTAGTTCTCAAGTTCCTTAAGTTACTTAATTTTCATTAGTTCCTTAAGTTTCATTAGTTCATTAGTTCCTTAAGTTTCATTAGTTCATTAGTTCCTTAAGTTTCATTGGTTCATTAATTCCTTAAGTTTCATTAGTTTCTTAAGTTTCATTGGTTCATTAGTTCCTTAAGTTTCATTGGTTCATTAGTTCCTTAAGTTTCATTGGTTCATTAGTTCCTTAAGTTTCATTAGTTCATTAGTTCCTTAAGTTTCATTAGTTCATTAGTTCCTTAAGTTTCATTGGTTCATTAATTCCTTAAGTTTCATTAGTTTCTTAAGTTCCTTAAGTTTCATTGGTTCATTAGTTCCTTAAGTTTCATTAGTTTCTTAAGTTCCTTAAGTTTCATTAGTTTCTTAAGTTCCTTAAGTTACTTATATTATTATGATAACTTAAGGAACTTAAGAAACTGAAGGAACTGAAGGAACTGAAGGAACTTAAAGATGGGTTTCCTTGTTTTTTAGTGTCAAATTAAGCAAACTATTTGATAAATTGGTGTTTTTAATGAATTATCATATATTCTTCATCACATCTTATTGTATACAATTAAGAGTTTTAACCAATCATAAATGTCCTTGTATGTACAGTCTGGATAAACAAAAAATACTTTTTTTGACCTTTCTTGATCTAATTTAGCTAATTATGAATTAATCATGGACATATAAGACAGACTGGTATTTTAGAACATTAGAACACCTAAACTTTCTATTAATATAAGTATTAGCATTTTCATTTTCATAAATGAAAATAAGGGAACCTATCTTTAAGTAATTATAATAATATAGGTATATTATCATCTAATTATTTGATTTATCAGCTGACAAAACTTAATAACAACATTCTCTAGCATTTTTCACAGGAACCTCACCAACCTGCAGATATCAATTCTGAAATGTGTCATGCATGGATAGGTGGAATTGAGCTTATTCAGCTGGTATAGCAAATATCTAGATGACTTTTTCCCTTTTACACTTTTTGCTTACACACTAAACACTGGAAGATTACTAAGCCTTTGGTAGATAGCCTTCACTAATTATTATTAATAATTTTATAATCAATCAATTGCTGAATTCAAAATGCCAAATACAACAGAACTTAAGCTGATAAAGTTCTTCAAGGAAGTACTGTGGATAACAAAAATAAATGTAAAATATACTTAATAGATCAAATGGATTATTGATAGACTACCGTTTTAATTTATCAAAGGTGCTCAAAAGCTGATACTTGATCCAGTAGCACTCATCATACTGTTTTGATTTATCAAAGATGTACAAAACTGACACTTGATACAGCAGTGCTGATAACCATCTTGAATTGTCAAAGTTGAGCAAAGCTGACACTTGATCATGCAATGCTTATGATATTCCTCAGTACCATTTTGATCTATCAAAGGTGATCGAGCAAAGCAGACAATTGAACCAGTAGTGCTTATGATATCCTCAGTAGCATATTGATCTATCAAAGGTGATTGAGCAAAGCAGACAATTGAACCAGTAGTGCTTATGATATCCTCAGTACCATTTTGATTTATGGTATTCAAAGCTGACGTTTTTAAAAAAGAAAAAAATCACAAGAAGAGTGAAAATTATCAAAAAGAAAAGTCGAATACAATATCACAGTTAATAAACAATCTCTTAATCATAAGTCATAAAAATACTTAAAAACAATCTGTACATTTGGCAGCCATATTTAGCGCAAGTATTTGGAGCAAAACATAAAACAAAAACTTTTTCAAAAAATGTTGTGGCCTTGTTTTGGTAACCTTTTCCATATTGGAAATCAAACTTTTTATGGCAGTTTTTTTCAACAATTCAAATCAAAGAAGGTTTGTTTGAATCGTGTTCTTTGCACATTCTTTTATCCTATTGTCATCAGTTGGACACTTCGAACTGTTTTCATGCCATTTCACTTGATTTTCTCTTGTTTTTTTTTATTTAACTAACAGGAATTGTGATCCAAAACCAAATATTCCTTTCATCTCATCAATGTGATAAAAAAAGGATGCAAACAACAATGTTCTGTACTTTTCTACCTCACAACCGGAACTCTTCATTTAGGCAAGATACTTTTTCACAAGAAAGAAAATGAAGGCATTTCAGGTGTCCACAGGGTGGTAGGAGATATTTGGTAACATATCTGTATATGGAGGATTGTTTTTGTATATATTTTTAGTCACATCCCGATGATGGTGATGATTTATTTGAGGTGAAGGTGATGGCGAATGAAATTCCATCTGATGAACTAAGGCAGTGGTTTCAGGATGATTGGTGCTACTGTTATTTGGTGGCATCATGCGAATTCTTTCCTGCAAGTACACAATTCTTTAATTTGCAATAACATTCAAGAGATCATGGTATGCTTAAAATGCTTTAGGATATACAAACTTCACCAAGACCAAGTCGCAAAGTCTTAGACCAGAGCGAAAAGCCACATATGACTAAAAATTCGATCTATCATAATTATGCAACACATAAGCTACTATTGCACTCAAATCATCCTCAACTTTGGCTTTGTGATTTTTTTGTGAATTACAAAAAAAAAAATCCCACCTCATTTTTACGATAATGAAAGAGACTCCAGCCTCTAACTGATCTAGTATCAGAATTAATAGTTTCTGTACTGGTTTTTTGGTAAGTAGGGTTAGCATAGGATGTAAAATCATCCATATTGTATCTTCTTCTTCTTTGTCTGAAATATAACAATTTATTTTTATGAATTATTCAATTTCCTAAACACCTCTCATTCTACAAAAAATACTTAATTTCACCAAGTACAGTTGTCTACACCTTCACAATGTCAAGCTATAATGACCTTCAGCTAATACCCTGACTCCATTAGCTGCCTTCTTGTATCATATACTTTGATTGGATTGTACGCCAGCAAATACAGCCAATCAGAGCCCTTGACAGACTTTAAACAATATGGCTAATGTTTACAGGCTTTTTGTCAAGGCTTCTAATTAGCTGTTTTTTTTTTAGTGTACAATCCAATCAAATCACTACATTTACAATTTTTTCCGTGACATAGGAAAGGTGCCTATTGCAGTGAAGGTACAAAATAAAATTCGTAATAGCTTTACATTGCAAAGAAGCCTTGATTTAATTGTAAATTTCTCACTTGCCAATCTAATTGAATTATATGGACTAAAGGATCCATGGTACTTTCAATTTTAATTCATTTTTTTCATATCATTCATTGTATTGACCCCATGGACAATGTCCTTAAGTATTGGACCTTATTCTAAACCATATAATATAAAGAGTCTATTATTATTATTATTATTATTATTATGTGGCATAACCAAATATCACATTTATATCAAACAGATGATTTTCATAAAAATATGGTAGATAAGCCAGCCGTTACAGAAAATGTTTCTTTGGATCTACTTGCAGCTATATTGATAATGTCAATAATATTTAAAACTCTGTTGTTTTGTGCCAGTTGGCATCAATATTTTGTATGCCACAATTAATGCAAATGCAAACAGTTAATTAGTTCAAAAGTTTAAAGGTATATTACCTCTTAGACCAAAAAATTGAAATTTTTAAAACTTGGCCAAAATGAGTATTTGTTCATCAGTGGATTTGGCTGGTGTCATAAAAATACAACAGAATCTCTCTATTATCCAAAAAAAATCTATAAAATTAAGTAATAATTTATTAAACTAAGTAATTTTGAAACATGTCTAGAAGTGTTTTAACAATTATTTAGTTATTAAATGGATATATCATCTTATATAGAGATTCTATTCTTTAGTCATGGCACCTGGTAAGTCCAACTGATGAATATATACACTTATTGACCAAGTTTGAGACTTTAAATTTGATGTCCATTCTAAGAGGTAGCCTCGTATTCCTTTAAAGGCCATTTTGAAAAAAACTTCTTGATCTTACCGTTTCCAGATAATGAAGAAAATAAGGAAACCTATTAAAACTAATATAGTTATAACCATCAAAGCTATATAAGCACCATGTACTTTGGACTTATCTGAAAACCAATAAACAATAATAAAATATTTTCACTGTTAAAATAGTTCTCAATTAATCAAGAGTAGAGGAATACAGAAGAGGCGGTTTTGAGCGCAAATCAGATACCTGATGGTACTTCTCTTTAGAGGAGTCCACTACTATATTACTTTTACTCTCGATTTTGCCATACTCTGGATCCGATTTTGATTTACGGAACTGTCGTGCTTGTACGGATTTATTTTATAGAAATATTAAACAGAACCTGAAACATGTTGTTACTCAAATATGATCTTCGGGCAAACAATATATTCAAAAATTAAACATTACTACAATATAAGAATATAGCCATCTAAATATAAGCTATCTGTATCTCTTTTCAGAATGGAAATCCAACATCCAATTTATCTGCGTTTCCAGGTCTATGTGAACAATCTCATAAGAAGTTACTACTGTGAGTATCATAATATCTGTCTTATCTATGAGAAACTGTTAAACCTTGATAGCTTAAATAATACTGGCCCTTATCATTGAACTAATAAATCCCTAATATAAAATATCTTGCCTCTAGATTGATTTGGTTCTGTACATTTGCCATTTTTTCTGTTTTCCTCATTGCAACTGAAAAAAAAAACACCCAAAACATTTGGTTAAATACATGATTTGATTCAGCTATGCCCTGACTGAATTAACTAGTAACATTTTGCTGGGTAGCAGTTTGTTTAAAGGGGCACGTTCGCCATTATCTAGGTTGATTTGGGTCTTGAATATATATAAATAGTCTTCAGAAGTACTAGAAATGTATGAAAATCACATAATTCCTTCCAAAATACCTCAAACTAAGAATTAACTTTTATCTTCTATATATGTCTTTTCTATAATATAAGACTCAAGAAATGGTGGGGCAAGGGCTCAAATTTCGACCGGGAGCTGTGAACACTATTACTGATTAACTTTGCTACAAAATTCCTGTTTCTGAGACTTAGGTAAAATTGGTCAAACGGATAGCAGACCTGTCGCTTTAAATCTACTAAAATAGACATTATATTTCTACAGTAACCTATTCCTTTAATTATGGTACTGTTTTTCAATCTAAAACCTCATAGGTCTGAATCCTTTCAAAGGCAAAAAAAATCAGATTCCATGACCAGTGCTTCCAGAAGTTGGCCCAGTGTCGGTTTTCATCCCTTTCCATTTGCTCTTTATATAAAATCTATTACTAACACAAAACTTACATATTATATTGACCATCTATATTTGATATATCGTCTGGAAGACCATCTTTTAATGGAACTAAAATAAAAGAATGAAAAATTTCGCATCAAGTACTGTAAAAAAATGTTATGAAAGAACAGAATGCATGACCTCTGTTGATAAATACAAAAAATAGTGATTATAACAGTTCACAGTTTACCAACCTAACACCAACAATGTATATTTCACTCTTTGGGCGTCTGCAACAATTTGACTTCTTATTTACAACTGTCTATGACACATGGTGGAGCTTGATTGGAGACAGGTTCTGTCTGTTCCAATTCTGCCCTTAATTAAACAGTATGGAAGCGGGATATGCTTCAAAATTTTCCCATCTTTTTTCTTCTCCGCCATTTCAAATTCTGTCTGCAGCACCTATTTTTTTTTAAAGCATTCTGAGCTCTGTTCCAACTTGTTTTATTCCTTAAATCCCAAAGATGCAAAACTGACGAATCAAGCAGCTCCATAGAGATTATAAGGAACGACCTTGACAGAATTGAATCCTGACACTCTAAGTCACTGTCACTTCTGAGTTGTTCTTGTAATAAATCTACACACTGGCTATTTGCACCATCAAGGTGAGTTTTGTCTTTGTTTTCCGTACCATTGTTAGCAGTAAGTGGGAGAGCTTCATTCGTTTTGTGCCAAGCAATGGATTGTTTCCCAGTCTCTGCACTAGTTTTTTTGCAGGTGTGAAGCCTATTTGATAGACAAGAATGCTAGTAATTGATTTTTTTTCACTACTTACTTTTGAGACAGGCTCTGTGATCAGGTTGGTTTGGACATTCACAAACATATGTATTAGGTAAAGCTAGACACAGATGTGTACATCCACCATTCTTTTCACTACATGGGTTGGTACCTAATAGTAAAACAAAATATATCATGAGTCTACTAATCCAGTAGCCATTTTGAAAAATTGAAGATTGAAATGAACGAGAGGGACAAGTTTAGGCCCTTTTTTTTGCCCTTTATCTTGGCCAAGATATTATCTTGACCCCAATGACCCCAATGAGAGTTCATTGTATCAGATTCATACGCTCAAGATTCTCAAACAAAAGGGAAAAAATGTTATTTCTCTTCCATACGTTACCTATCTGTCTATCAGGAGAGACAAAATGTAGATCCATAGGACCTTCCAGTTTCTCTTTCACTATTTTCCTGTTTAATCCAGTCCTTTTATTCGCTCTATCTATAGACTCTGTCACCCAGTCTGTCCAATAAATATAATCTCCAAACTGAAATGGAATAGAAAAAGAATATTTTTACATCAATTTTGTACTTGCAAAGTTTCAGTTTTATGCCAAAATAATTTTTTTTCAGCAACCATTATTGTCCTGATTTTTCAGGACAGTGGTATGAGCCTACTTTTGTTGATTTCCAACTGTCGAGGGATCTTTAACATGCACAGCCTGTAGCACACAGGGACTCGGTGTTAATGTTATTGCATCGTTCCGTGAAGAGTAAGCTTACAAAATATCTTGAAAAATTGAACTGATCTTACATTTATATGGGTATTGTGCACTGATCATATCCTGACAAATCTGATACAAAAAATTATCAAAACATTTATCTTCTGTAATTGAGTACACCTCTCCTAAATGTTTGGTAAATCACATAACTTACCACTGTAAGGCCAAAAGGATGTGGTATATTATGCAACAATGTCACTCTATTCCTACCATTTAAATCTGAGGTTTCAATTTTATCTAATTTGGCATCAACCCAATACAACCTTTTATCTTCATAATCTATAGACAATCCATTAGGAAATCCTGAAATATAACAAATAACAATTACAATTTACAATCTATTCGGTAATCTATATATAGCTCATTAGGAAATCCTGAAATATAACAAATAACAATTACAATTTACAATCTATTCAGTAATCTATATATAGTCCTTTAGGAAATCCTGAAATATAACAAATAACAATTACAATTTACAATCTAGTCAGTAATCTATATATGGCCCATTAGGAAATCCTGAAATATAACAAATAACAATTATAATTTACAATCTAGTCAGTAATCTATATATGGCCCATTAGGAAATTCTGAAATATGACAAATAACAATTACAATTTACAATCCACCCAGTAATCTATAGAATGATAGTCCATTAGGAAATCCTGAAATATAACAAATAACAATTACAATTTACAATCTTTCCGTAAGCTATATATAACCCATTAGGAAATCCTGAAACATTACAAATAACAATTACAATTTACAATCAGCCCAGTAATCTATAGAATGATAGTCCATTAGGAAATCCTGAAATATAACAAATAACAATTACAATTTACAATCTATTCAGTAATCTATATATAACCCATTAGGAAATCCTGAAACATTACAAATAACAATTACAATTTACAATCAGCCTAGTAACCTTATATCTATCGATAGTCCATTAGGAAATAGCCATTTACAATCAGATCCAAAATGGTGTCATTATCAAATAAATGTAGATTTGTGTTCAATGAGAGAAAGAATCAAAGAATTCCCACACGTCATCCTTCACCAGTTTAAAACTATCAAAATAACCTACCCAAATTTTCATCTATTATAGTTCTTCTTGATGAACCATCTAAATAAGCTTTCTCTATTTTAGCATTAACACCCCAATCTGTCCAGAACATTAATCTGTTGAGATAAATTACAGAGAAAATTGAAAATATAAAAAGAAAATTGCAAATGCAAGTGAAATAACAAATGACAAAGCACGGAAGCAGAAACTATTAGGTTGCACTCGATTGGTGAGTTCTGAACAGGTACTGAGATAGCATCAATTTGCACTATTCCAATTCTCAATCAAACACCTTTTTTTCTTGCAATTTCACTAAAAGTAGTTGTTTTATGAGGTTGCTATCGCAAAAGTTAGACCACAAACACCTGACTGAAAATTAGAATGACGCATCCATTTTACAATAATTGATAGGAACCTGATGTCAGATCTTAATTCTTCAAAGGGATACAGATAGATGACATGGAGTTTTATGAGCTGGAAAAACAAATATTGAGAAAACTCTAATATTTTGATGTCAACTACAAGACTTACCCTTTCTTAGGAAAGAGAGCAATAGCTCGAGGTTCATCTAGACCAGTAGAGATTAATGTTTTACGTGATGTACCATCTGTCCTAGAGACATCTATAACATCTCTACCAGTATCTGTCCAATATAAGTTCTGACTAATCCAATCTACAGCCAGTCCGTCTGTTGTGGACAATTTATTCTCTATAACTGTTTCTACATTACTTCCATTCAAATCACATCTTCTGCAAATTTAAAATCAAATTATGTATAGTTTTAAGCTGGAAAAGGCAGAAAGGCTGGAGAAAGGGCAATAACTCTGTATCTAATTGTTGCAAAACATTCAAATTTCAACAAAACCTTAGAATTTTGATGCATTCTTTTCACATTTCGATAATAAAGTAGGTTCTAGAGAGTCGTCAAGGAAGAAAAACTGACCATACAAAACAGCTAAAGCTAATAGAGAGATTTTATCTCCATGCATATCTGCAAAACATGGTTCAAGTTAGACAAAATTTGGATTCAAAATGACCCCTTTTACAATTGTTTAGCCAAAGTTAAAATTTACCATAATGATATGAGAATCAAATCAAATTGTATCCTTGAAGGTTTAGGCCTACTATTGGAACATTCTAAATTGCTAAAAGAATTTTTATGAAATGCAAATCGAAATTCAATTTGCCAAAACTAAAATTTGGAGTGTTCAATATTGAACCCTGCAAGCAATCTAATAGTACAAAATTTAAAACAGACTGCTTACCTTATAACATCAAGAAAAACATCAGTATAATATATTTTTTTATTGGTATAGTCATAGTCTAGAGCCACTACATTATGTAAGTCAGTAATCGGTAAATAAACATCAGATCGGTCATCTGTATCCAGTGAAATATAATGTATATTAGATCTACTAGCAAATAATAAATACTTTGTAGGCACTGAAAATAGAAAAAATGAAATGAAATGGATGGAGTTTTACATCCTACTATTCGGCACCATATGGGCTAACGTGCACAGTCTGTAGTACAAGGGACCTTGGTTTATTATCCCATCCAAACGACTAAACCCTTTTGCCATGACTGAAAAACGATATGATATGATTATAATATGGCTATAGATATTTTGTTTCTTTTTTTTTTCTCTGGGTCTACTTTAATTATTCTAGATCTGAGAATGTTTTTGAAATGTTTGTAATCATTCTAGTTGTTCTGATTGGACAGTAAACTGAGGCCCTGTGTTCTTCAGACTGTGCAAACTAAAATTCCTGTGTACATTGCAAATTCAAATTGATTTCAAATTGATTTCAATTTAATTTCAATTTCAATTTCAATTTCAATTTCAATTTCATTTTCATTTTCAATTTCAATTTCATTTCAATTTCATTTCAATTTCAATTTCAATTTCAACTATACAGTTACTTTAATAAACTGACATAATTTTTAGCAAATTAAAGCAAACTTACTGTTTTGACAGGTTTTTTTATCAGGTAATAAAATAACACCGGAGGGGCAGGCACAGGAGTAACCATTAGGTTTAGGTAGACACAGATGGCTACAACCACCATTATTTCGACCACATTTATTCACAAATGTTTCTACAATAAATCAACATGTATCAAATGAGACTTATGTCACCTTAATGCTACTTAATTTAGCCACTCACAATTCACAGCTTCTAAAGGGATTGTGCAGAGAGGTAATTTTAACGGACAATGATGGCATCGATTTGTACCAGTCCGATTTTCGATCAGACGTCTTTGGTTCTTTTAACTCCACTAAAACTAGAAATTTCACAAAGAACTAACAGACATCTGAATATTGGAATGATGCATGTAGATTTCCTTACTTTACTGGTATTGATTTAATCAAAAATCATATACATGTATTATAATTATAATAGAACTTTCTGAAGACAATTGAAAATGGAGGTCATTTTTTCCAGCAGGGCTTATTATTTCTACTTCTAATTTCTGGAAAATTGAGGTAGGAAGATCCATAAAAAAAGAAGAAAATAGATTGGTCTGGCCTTAAAAACACCTGAAATGCCTTGTATTGTAAAAAAACAATTGAAAAAATTATTATGGCAATGGCATTAGCCCCCCTCTCTTCTTCTGATTTTAACATCTGCTGTCTAAACTTACCTATTAATTCCATATCTACAGCATGGACATCCATTACACCGTGTAAATTACCACGAATAACTGTAATATTTTTACCAGTATGTTTATTAGCTCTGTTTATTGACGTAGCTCTCCAATCAGTCCAGTATATCCAGTTACCAGACACAGCTAAACCATACGGGTGAGCCACCTTAGCAACCAAAACACGTCTATAGTGACCGCTAAAATCTGAACATTCTACTACCTGTAACAATAAATCATCATCTTTATTGATGTGCATAATTAAAAATTCTGGGGCGGGAATTTCCAGAATTCTGATTGGTTAGTTTTGTTTGCAGTGATATTATTTAACCAATCAGTGTTATTAGCAGTGTATACTTACCATTTCAACTTAGTTCAAAAGCCATTTCATGTCTTTGATTTCGATAAAACTGAATGACTTTCATAATATGTCCTAAACACCAAAACCATGTCCGGACATTTTGCAGATCAATTCAGACATGACATGTAATTGGAATAGAATCATAAATCCCTGATGTGAGACTATTAAATGATGGCTTAAAAGACTAGCTCAAGACATAAACCACATCCTATATTTTTCATACCTCTGTCTTGGCATCACACCAGATGATTTTATCAGTAGTATAATCTACAGCTAAACCATTCGGCCATACAAGTTGATCTTTTATCAATGTTTTACTGTTTTCACCATCCATATCAGCCCTCCATATAGACGGTTTATCTCCCCAATCAGTCCAAAATAAATACCTATTAATAGAATTATGGATTTTATTGTGAAATTATGAAATTTGGGCAAGGGGTTATATGAGCGAAAACCCGTTCTCCAATACTTTCATATTTATGTGAGTAAAACATATTTTAAAGACAACAAAAAACCATAGATTTTCAAGATGGGTTTCCTTATTTTTTTAGTGTCAAATTAAGCAAACTATTTGATTAATTGGTGTTTCTAAGGAATTATCATGAATTCTTAATCATATCATTATGTTCTTATGGCATATAATTTAGAGTTTTTAACCAATCATAAATGTCCATGTATATACAGTCTGGATTAACTAAAAAAAGATTTTTTGACCTTTCTTCATTGGTCACTCATTGGAATTCTGCTGGTAATTCTCTTCTAATTTAGCTTATTATGAATTAATCATGGACATGAGAGACAAACTGGTATTTTTCCAAGTCATTAGAACACCTCTACTTTCTACTTGAATAAGTATTAGCATTTTCATTTATGAAAATAAGGGAACCCATCTTTAAGGGATATAACCATTTAAAAATTTGTTTTACCAATTAACAGAGCTAAATATTAGATTATCCTTATCACTTTCCAGAATTCAAGTTTGTCAGATCCTCTTACAGTTCATCCATATAACATTGAACAAAATATGCCCTAAAAAATGTGTGTAACTCTTAAAATGACATATTGTAAAGGAACCGGATGCTGGATTTTAAATTTGGATAGTGATACATACTTAAAATAAAAATTAACAGTCTCACCCTTTTTCATAATGCAATGCTATGGCACGCGGTTTCTGTATTCCTTTCCAAATTAAAACTTTTCTCATTTTACCCTCTAAGGTGGCTACTTCAATAGTTTTATGGCCAGCATCAGTCCAGTAAACTTTTCTACCAACAGAATCCACAGCTAGTCCATCAGCAGTTCTTAAGCCTTTCTCTATGACAATCTCTCTTTGGCTACCATCTAGATTAGATCTACATATTGTATCAGCTACTGTATCTGTCCAATACATTTTACCTACAAGATAAAGATAGATCTACATAATGTATCAGATACAGTATCTGTCCAATACATTTTTCCTACAAGATAAAGATAGATCTATGTAATGTATCAGATACAGTATCTGTCCAATATATTTTATCTACAAGATAAAGATAGATCTACATAATGTATCAGATACTGTATCTGTCCAATATATTTAAGATACAAGATAAAGGTATTGGAAATACATTTGTTTCGGCTAATGAACATTTCACATGTAGAAAAAGATTTCAATGGTGTTTTTTGAAATGTGTAAAAGTCTCCTACCTTCAGCTTTGTCTACATCAATAGCTATTGTATTCATCAATTCCCCCACTGGTACAACTGTGTCTGCATAGTACGGAACATCCAGTGAGATCTTTCTTATATCAGTCCTTCTTGTAAATAACAGGAAATGTTTCATTTCTGAAAGAAATACATGTATAGTTACCACAGTGACCATCTTGATTTAAAGGGGGACAGTACTTTTGTTAAAATATGTCAAAGTTTACCTGGTTCACATGCTTTAAGTCTTCAATGAGTATAAGTAAATTTACCTGTTTCACATGTTATAAGTCTTCAATGAGTATAAGTAAATTTACCTGGTTCACATGTTATAAGTCTTCAATGAGTATAAGTAAATTTACCAGGTTCACATGTTATAAGTCTTCAATGAGTATAAGTAAATTTACCTGGTTCACATGTTATAAGTCTTCAATGAGTATAAGTAAATTTACCTGCTTCACATGTTATAAGTCTTCAATGAGTATAAGTAAATTTACCTGTTTCACATGTTTTATTATCAGATTTGAGCAATATACCAGTAGGACATGTACAGGTGTGACTGGTTGGTAAAGGTGCTACTAAACATACATCACTACAACCTCCATTTTTATTACTACAAGTAGTGGCAACTACAAAACATAATATACAGTGCAATGAGTGTCAGATACAATGTCACAGATGCCAGAAAAAGATGTAGATCCAAGTCAGCAATGATCATATGTGCAGAAGTTGCTGAACAGTAACCTTTATCAAGGTTCTTTGTCATCCAATCTGGGTCATCACCCTATATTTAGTGAACATTTTTATAGAATTTTACAATAATACTATCTAAAAATCACTTACAGGAATTAGAAATTTTTTAATTTTTTTATATATATCAGTGAGACTTTGATTAGTTTTGATTAGCACCAGAAGATATCTAATGTAAAAGAAGTTTCACCTTTTAAAACATGCCAGACATTCTTATTTGTCAATTCAGATTCTTTTTATCAATTTGGCTATAAATATAATATGTAATTTCCACACATCTATCAAAATCAAACAATTGAAATTGTAGGTCCTACAGATATACTGCCCTAAGACCTATATCTGAATAAAAGCATTTCTAAGTATTTCTGCGTACCTTCTTGTCTACCTTGATGATAAACATGTATATCCATTAGATTACCCAGATCTGATAATAAGACGCCACGATTTCTTCCAGTCTTTTTATTGGCATAATGTATACTTTCTGTAGTCCAGTCTGTCCAGTACATTAATTCACCATATAAAGCTAGACCGAATGGATGATCTAACCCTAGTTCAATCACATACTGAAATAAAAATATTTTTCTGTGTTTTAATGTTAAAGTGTTGACTCGACAATTTTAAGATACATGTACTCTGTGATATATAGAGAAGACATATAGTGGAAAAGTGAGTAAAATTCCTAATTTGAAGTATTTTTACAGGAATTATGCGATTTTTGTACATTTCTAGTACTTCTGAAGACTCTTAACATATATTCAAGACTAAAATCACCCCCCAAAAATTGATGTACCTGTCCCTTTAAACCAATAATTCAGGCAACAATATCAACTTAACATGTAAATTTCTAGTTGAACCACTTACTCTTCTGTCTTTGCCTTCCAATGTACTGGATTCTATAGTTTTCATATGAGCATCAGTCCAATACAGTCTTTCTTCATCAAAGTCTATAGCTAGTCCATTAGGCCAGGTAATATTTTCATGGAATAAGATCATTCTTTCACTACCATCCATACCAGCTCTCTCTATCTTCGGCATTTTACCCCAATCTGTCCAGAACATATATCTACAAAGTATACATATTGTCAATTATAATCATTGAGGCATTTAGTATAAGGTTTTATAAGAGATACTCTCTCATAGAAGCACTGGCCTAGGTTACAAGTAGGGACTTTATCTGACTGTCTGAAACATCTGCCGTTATTCGAGGTTATGATAGCTATTTTGACAGTTATTGACCAGAGTAGAGTCAGAAAAACTAAGCCCTGTTGTATGGAGATTTTCCACACTTCCAAATGAATGAATTCCCTTGACCTTAATCAACTAGACCTATTTAATTTGTCTACATTACACTATTTTTATGCATCATTTAACCATAGTTAGTTTTTGAAGGTTTTTTAACATTAAGTAGGCCTACTTGTAGTCTGGTAGGCCTACAATTGTCTAATTAATGAATTAATGGTAAGCTGAAGCAGAGCTCAATGCATTGCAATTATCAAGATGACTGTATTATACAAACATATTTCAAGTTATAATTCAGCTTACCCTGTCATTGGATCCACCACTATATCTCTTGGTTGATCAAAATCTTTCCATAATAGAACTGTTCTCATTTTGCCATCTAAATTAGCTACTTCTATTCTATCATTCTCGGCATCTGTCCAGTATAGTTTATGATTTGCCCAATCTAGAGCCAGACCAGCTGGTGTCTCTAAACTGCTACCTATTACAATCTATAAATAAACAAAAGACAAAGTGAAATGGATTGGTGTTTCACTATTTGCTCCTGATTGACCTATTGCAGTGTGCAATGGGAAAGACTTTAGCCCAATTACAGACAGGGGGAAACCTGGTAAGCCAGCAAACGACTCACTAATCTACAAAGGCTCCCGATGACCTGTTCAAGGTCATAAGACTTTACCTACCTCCTGTTCTGAACCATCCCATTTAGCACGACCAATAACATCAGTTATAACATCAGTCCAGTAGATATGGTCTGATTCACTGTCCCATTCTACACCTATAGATCTAGCTACATCAGATAATGGTATCACTACATCTGTTAAATCAGGAGTCTCTAATGTAACACGTCTAATATCAGTTTGAGTTGAAAATAACAAGAACGTGTTGATTTCTGAAATGATAGAAATACTTTTCTAGTTATCTCCCCCTACAAATAGCTCTTCAACTATTCATGAAATTATTCTTACAAGATATTGAAACACAGAAGTGCTCCTGTGTTGTCAAAGTAAAACAAATCGAAAGGATTTTGGCAGAAGTTTATATTTCCTAATATTTTTACATTGATGTAATAAGAATGGAAACAGCAGCCGTTGCTAGGAATGCTGGGGCTTGACTTTGTACCAAAATGGTGCATGTGGGGCCTGTCGACCTAGAGCAACACAGTTCTATCGCCTAGGGGCACTCTTCCATGAAAATTTGAATATTAGAAGCCCAGATACTCATTTATAATGATTTAGAGTCGCCAAACACCATCTTTTTGGACACTAAAACTGAAGACTGAACTGAAACTTGCTCAGACTTTAACTTCACTTTCTGGGGCCAAGTCCCAATTGTTTCATTTAATTGTACTAGAGCTAAGTGTCAGATAATGAATCATAAAAAGGGAAACAGAGCAGGGGAAACAGAGCAAGAATGGGTTGAACATTAGATAAAATGGCGACAGTGTCAATTAAAATTATACAGTTACTTACTAGATGTACATATTTTATCATTATCAGTCAAATGTAAACCAGTTGGACAGGCACAACTATAATGTCTTTCATTTGGTAAACAAAGATGGCTGCAACCACCATTATCCAAACCACAATGGTTATCAGCTGAAATAGAATTTTTCTCAATGGTTGCTCTTAAAAAGTTCTAAAGTAGCTGGTTTTATAATAATGTCATTTTGCTATGCTATTTCTATTTAGGTTGTAACAACAATATAAAACTGAAATTACGAAAACACCGGCTGAGATGAGGATAAATACTGTTGTATTACAAATCCTTTGCTATTAGCATTAAAATTAAAATTTACTTCCAATTTTTAAAGTGTCTTCATAGAGTATTGTCATCAAAACAAATACCAAAAGTGCACAAAGATAAATTAGGCAAAGAACCCAAATCATTGGCAAACATTATAGAAATTTTGGGTATCAACCGGGTATTCAACAATCCTAGTATCTGCTTATGTCTTCAGTTACAAAACCTCATAACAGTCAACACAGCACTGAGACGAAATAAAGAAAAATGGAGCAGAAGTGAAAAACAAAATGGCCGCCATACTGTACCTGGAGGTTGACGTTGTGGATGAAATGTGTGTATATCCATAGGAAAATGTAGTCTATTTCTTACTGTTTCTATATTATTACCATTAAATTTATTAGCTTTATTGATACTCTTGGTATGCCAATCAGTCCAATATAGCTCATCTTCAAATAGGGTCAGAGCAAATGGGTGTGGTAAACCTGCAACAGAAGAAAAATATGTTGGCCATTATTTATTTATAGGTATATAAGCCTATCATAGAAATGGTATGGTAACAAGGGAAAATGAAATGATGTCTATTTACCGCCTAATCTCCTGATTGGTATAATGAAGAATTTTTTACAGGGGAAGCAATCCATTCTACGAGCCTGCAAGTTTCTTTCTTTTTGATCATAGATTTTAAAAAAATTTGTATCAAAAAATACAAATTTAATCATAAATAGAAATCTGACACTATCCAAAGAGAAATCAATGAGTCAAGGTCCACAAGCCTACAAAATCAACTAGGAAGACCTGAAATGAATCCACAGCCATTTTTGATCATTCAGATGATTCACTATCATTCCCAAATTTTAAGTTTTTTCATCAAAGAGCATACATGTAATTAAAAAGTAGGAAATCATCTTTGAAATTGGATGGTTTATTTACCTTGATTAATGACAGTTCGTCTATGTGAACCATCTAAGTCAGCACATTCTATCACATGATGTTTGGCGTCTGCCCAGTATATTCTTTCTGCAGCATAATCCATAGTTAAACCATTTGGCCAGAAGAGAGAGGTGTTGGCTATAGCTAATCTCCTGCTACCATCCATTGAACCTCTCTCTATCTTAGGTACAGTACCCCAATCAGTCCAAAATATCCATCTACAATACACAAATGATATGGTTTCATAACCATTCAACAATGGCTACTAATGCTTGTCTAATATTAAGGAAGGTCATTTCTAGTGTCCATGGCAAATGAGTTGACTGGAATAATCCAGAAAGTTTATTCATTTAAGTTCTTCAAGCTAACAAATATTCTCAATCTAAAGACAGCTAGGATGACAAATATATATATACTTCCTGGCTCAATCCTCTTGACATTGAGTTTCCTTGGATTATTCTATACCTATTTAAACCTGCATCAACTGAATCAATTGAGGGAGATCACTCCTTTACAGTAATTCAAATCATCAAATCAAAGCAAATCAATTTACCCTTTATGTGGATAAGCTGCAATAGCTCGAGGTTTTTCCAGATCTGTCCAATATAGTACTTTACGGTAACCACCATCTAAATTAGCTACCTCAATACGTGATGTACCAGCATCAGTCCAAAATAACTTATCATGTATCCAATCTACAGCTAGTCCTCCTGAAATACAAGGTAACAAAATTCAAGTTTGTGCAAGTAAACATCTATTTAGGAGTTTTAGCATGGGGATATACTCAACCACAATTCACAGTAACCTGGACTATTTATTGGCTGTTTTAATTACAATTAAGGCCTGTAACATTTTGCAAAATTTAAATCCAAAACACATTACAAAATTGATATCCCACAGATCATCCGATGAATTCACGAAAAAAATCATTAAATGCTGTTATCCCCAATGATTAGTAAAGACTACTTTTTTTGTTAAATTATAGGCATCATCAAAATTCAGAAAAATTCTTATAAAGCTGAAACAAGCTTAATATTTGATATATAAATAAACAACTACAGTGACTGGACAATAAAGAAACTCTTACCAGGGTTATCTAAGCCACCATGGATAATTTCAATGACTTCACTACCATTTAAATAAGCTCTTTTAATAGTGTCAAGAGTAACATCTGACCAAAATACTAAACCTTTCTCATGATGGAAATCTAAAGCTATAGCATCACGTAAACCTTTCAATATTGAGGTGTATTCTGATTGGTCAGTTGTAACACGTCTGATATCCACACGATTAGCGAATATCAAATACGCTTCACCTCCTAGAAAATATAAACAATATTATAGGTTACATATATACAATAAAATACTATTTTTACTGTTAAAATAGTAATCAATACAACAATTGATATAGAAATATTAAAACAGACCTTGAAACATTTTGTTACTCAAAGTTTCACGCTATGCGATCTTCAGACTGACCTATTTCAGCCTACTTCTCTACTGAAGTTGGACTAGTAGATTAGATTAAAAATATTTTTGTAGCTATTGGTCTATGATTCCAATGTCAAAAGTGTGCATTTAATGTCCTAATTGTTTCCATCCATGAAGACTTATTTCAGATCTGTATAATCAAAAGAACTTAGGGGTTCATTTTGAAAAACAGAAGCAAAATGGTTGGGCAAAAAGAAAACTCGTTTGTTAATTCACCAATCCACATGTGACATGCAAGGGGGTGAGAGCCAACATAACAACAGATTCAATGAGATCATATAGAACTTACCTAAAGCTTTACAACTCCTACCATCCTGTTTTAATACATAGCCTTTAACACATTCACATTTAAAGGTACCTATTGTATTATAACATTTCTGACTACATGATGAATCAAACTCACATTCATCAACATCTACAAAATAATAGATATATTCATCTTAATTACACAAAACCAACATCTAGATGTACACCAATTTCACAATGTCAATCTAATACAAACTTCATCTTTTACCTTGACTGCATTAGCTACTATTCTTGTATCATGGAATGCAGCAATTTGATTTGATTGTACGCCAGCAAATACAACCAATCAGAACTTTCGACAGATTGTCAACATCACTGCTTTTTGTTTTGGCTGTTTTCGCTAGCGTACAATCCCACTAAATCTGTGATAAAGAAAGTTGCTATTGAAGTCAAGGTATAGTTTGTAATAGCTTGACATTGTGAAGATGGATGTACAGCTGAGGTTGTACTTTTCATGAAGTTTAAGAAAATAATAGAAGACAAATGACACAGTTCTGTACGATATCACATACCTTTACAAGAGCGGCCATCATCCTGTAACTGGTAACCTAATTGACAAGTACAGATAGCACCAATAGGTGATTCTGTACAGTGATGTTGACATCCACCATTTACTTTATCACAAGATGCTGGTAAATCTACAATAGATATGAACACCATTAATATAAAACACCATTAATATAAAACACCACCATTAATATAAAACACCATTAATATAAACACCCTCTTCAAAATGGTCAAGCTATTGTGTACAGTCTTTCTGTCAAAGGCTCTGATTGGCTGTAATCTCTGACATACAATCCAATCAAATAGCTGCATTTCGTGATGCAAGAAATGTGGCTAATGCAGTCAAGGTATAAAAGAAAGTTCGTAATAGCTTGACATTGTGAAGATGTATAAACACATCACTTATAACTTTATCACAAGATGATTGTGACAATAGATACACCTAAAGTGTATCACAAGATGGTTGTATCACAATAGATACACCTAAAGTTTATCACGAGATGGTTGTATTACAATAGATACACGTAAAGTTTATCACGGGATGGTTGTATTACAATAGATACACCTAAAGTTTATCATGAGATGGTTGTATGACAATAGATACACTTAGGTGTATCACAAGATGATTGTATCACAATAGATACACCTAAAGTGTATCACAAGATGATTGTATCAGGAGAGGGTGATCTTCTTACATGTATGTACTATTGAGCTCTGGTCAATCTGACAAAGCAACTAAGAATGAAAGATAAGCTTACTACAGAGTTTCTCATCAGAACCATCTAGACATTCTGGTTTACCATTACACACTTTCTGTCTACCAATACATTTACCATCATCACATAGAAATTGACCTTTAGGACATTCTTTCTTTTCTACAAATACATACATTTATTATGGTATAATAACATCAACAATGAAACAAACTTAATCTATATCTGATAGAAGGGTAATGACTGAAGTCTAGATTTTACGAGTTGAGACTGCAAGAACAGTATATAACAACAAAATGTAGATATAACTAGATAGTCATTCAACAACAGTAAACATTTTGTAGTAACTAATTGCAAAATATGCTTTATCACATAAGGTTTTTTCGCAATTAGTGACGTCAGCAAACAATTAATTTTAGTGGAACCACAGACATCTGACTGAAAGTTGGAATGGTGCAAATTGATGGTATCAGTGTCCACAATACACATACAAAATTTAGGAAACCTCATTACAATCCCTTTAAGATTTAGTGATCAACCCAAAGAAATTCATTGATTCACCCATGCTAGTTTTTACATTTTTTCAGATCTCCAGTTATAGAGACATTTCCTTCAACCATTCTAAGCTTTGTTAATTATTGCATAAAAGGTACTAATATTTCAAGGTATTTTACTATTGGTTTTACTTACTGCAGTCAACTTCATCAGTATTATCAGTACAATCATCAGTACCGTCACATCTCCATGTATCTGGTATACATACACCGGTAGAACATTCAAACTCTCCCTTCTTACATCCCTTCTTTACTATAATAATAATAATTATCATTATCTACCTACACTTTCAGATGGGGAGCCACGGTGACTCAGTGAGTTAGACGTTTGCTCGCTAACCTGAAGGTCTAGGGTTCAATCCAGACATAGGTCGAAATGATACCTTCGGATTTTTCAAAATCGAAAAAGAGCAGGCTAATGCCGCTGTCCTGGCAAAATCATATTATAATTTCATTGTTTATAGGCCATCAAATATATAAGATTTCATTTTATAAGTTAAATTCCATCAGTGGGGACTTACCTTCAAGAAAATCAGGATATGTTACCATAAATAAATTTGTGACAGATTTGACAGAAAATTATAACAATCTGGCCGAAAATTATATGATTTATTTGATTTATTGATCAGGGCTATTATCTTTCTTTTATTTTTCAGAAATTGTGTTAAGGGTATCAAGATGAATCAACCATTTTGATCAATCTGTATGGGGGATGGAACAGGCCATATCATAGTAGTTAAAGAAATAATTCATACCATCACATCCTTCTTCATCAGATCCATCTTCACAATCAAAATCACCATCACACCGCCATTTTTTATTAATACACACACCAGATGTACAGTTAAATTCTCCATCATGACATAGATTAGAACCTATACAGATAAATTAACGGACTGATTAAACCATTATCAGGCAGAACAAAAAATCTGGCGCCAGGTCTTGAAAAATCTTGAGATTAGGATAAAAAAAATCCAAAATCTTTTCATGAATTTATGTTCTTTTTCTAAATGTAAGTCTTAAGCTATTAATTAATTCTAGATTATTATATCATTCTGTTATATATCACAGGAAAGATTTACAAATCTATGTGACAATGTCTACTAAGGAAGGAATACCAACGGTAGAATCTAAAATTTCAATCAGTGATTCATTAGGGTGGGGCACAAGAACGGTCTTGGTTGCCGATTTTTGTCGACGACTAGTCTTGTGAAATGTTTCACCGACCTGCTGTCGGCACATAATGAGACAAAATTCTCCAGTTTTGCATACTTATATTTCAAGACCATCATTCTGGATGGAAGTTCACACATCAATCACTGAGTAGGTCTACCAAAGTATCAATTTTCTTTTCAAACCAAATATTTCTCAGAAGTTAGTAGAAAATTTGTCAATCATTGCAAAAACATTCACAACAATTTTTTCCCAGATCTTCAAGTACACATTAATTTTTTTCCTCTTGAACAACCAGGCTCCACATTTTTCAAACTAATCTGCATTGTATAAACAAGGCAAAAAAGCAGACGGTGAAAATGATTTATCAGTGCAGCAGATTTTCAATGACAACAAGTGTACTCACCGCAGTCTATTTCATCTTCCCAATCTCCACAATCATTGACACTATCACATTTATATCTATTCTTTAAACATAAACCATTTTTACTACATCGAAATTCATTCTTTCGACATGCCATACGATTCTTGTCTAAAAACAAAACAGTTATTTATTGAGTCCATTTAGTACTTTGTATGTAACGGTACATGAATCAAGTTAGTTTGCTCTGTCAAAGGAACCATGAGTTTATTAAAACCTATCCTTTGATCTACTAAAAATTTATTTAATACGAAAATCAAAATAAATACAGCGAAATCATAAATTTTGAGGGGACTCAATTTAATTTTTGTTGATTGGCATGTTCAGGTCACGAATTTAGAAAAATTAAGAATATTCAGAATTTCATAGTATTACAGGATAGAAATTCTGCAGAGTATTCATTTCAATTCCTTTCTCATATTATATTTAACACACTATTTAAATTGAATATTGACATCAGTCTAAAGGAGATTTTAAGGAAAGCTTCACCATTTTCGAGAGTGGATTTGGGTCTTGATTTTTTGTAAATTGTTTTCATATAATACTAGAAATGTACGAAATCATATAATTCCTTAAATATCTCAAACTAGGAATTTTACTTTCTTTTTCTATATATTATAGAGACTAAAGAAAAGACTTTTTATTTCAAATGCAGATAATTCTGGACACACATGGATTTGAAGACTAAAAATTCAATGGTGAGCTTTGAACACTGTTACTGATTATCTTAGCTAGAAAATTCCCATTTCTGAGATTAAGGTAGGATTAATTGAGCGGCAAATCTGTATCTTTAAAGATACAGGTGCACCATTTTGGGTGGTTGATTTAAGCTTTGAATATATGTAAATAGTCTTCAGAAGTAATAGAAATGGACGAAAATTGCATAATTCCCTCAATGATATCTCAAGCAAATCTGTCCCTTTAAGACATGAATATCAGCTTGGTAAATCAAGAGTAACACATTATATCCTAGTTACATAATATCAAAATAACACTATCTATTCATGACCAATTTAGCATATAAAATTTCATTTCCATTGCGTATCTACACTTGCATTAAGTTAAAAACATTACTTGGTTTTTATTTCAAAACAGCTGCAATTTGACAAACCACATGAACTGAATCAAGTAATATTATAGTTTGAGTCAACTAAATTAAATGAATTGTAAAATTCATGCTGTTCTAGATTACATTACAACTTGTAATATATTTTAGTAAATTATGACTCCTATCTAATAATTTTAGAATGGACACACACTATATCAGTGTATACTCCAACTCTGATTTTAGAATGGACACACACTAGATCAGTGTATACTCCAACTCTAATTTTAGAATGGACACACACTAGATCAGTGTATACTCCAACTCTGATTTTAGAATGGACACACACTAGATCAGTGTATACTCCAACTCTAATTTTAGAATGGATACACACTAGATCAGTGTATACTCCAACTCTGATTTTAGAATGGACACACACTATATCAGTGTATATTCCAACTCTAATTTTAGAATGGATACACACTAGATCAGTGTATACTCCAACTCTAATTTTAGAATGGACACACACTATATCAGTGTATACTCCAACTCTAATTTTAGAATGGATACACACTAGATCAGTGTATACTCCAACTCTAATTTTAGAATGGACACACACTAGATCAGTGTATACTCCAACTCTAATTTTAGAATGGACACACACTAGATCAGTGTATATTCCAACTCTGATTTTAGAATGGACACACACTATATCAGTGTATACTCCAACTCTGATTTTAGAATGGATACACACTATATCAGTGTATATTCCAACTCTGATTTTAGAATGGACACACACTAGATCAGTGTATATTCCAACTCTGATTTTAGAATGGACACACACTATATCAGTGTATACTCCAACTCTGATTTTAGAATGGATACACACTATATCAGTGTATATTCCAACTCTAATTTTAGAATGGATACACACTAGATCAGTGTATATTCCAACTCTAATTTTAGAATGGATACACACTAGATCAGCGTATATTCCAACTCTGATTTTAGAATGGATACACACTAGATCAGTGTATACTCCAACTCTTATTTTAGAATGGATACACACTAGATCAGTGTATATTCCAACTCTAATTTTAGAATGGATACACACTAAATCAGCGTATATTCCAACTCTAATTTTAGAATGGACACACACTATATCAGTGTATACTCCAACTCTTAATTTTAGAATGGATACACACTATATCAATGTATACTCCAACTCTAATTTTAGAATGGACACACACTAGATCAGTGTATATTCCAACTCTGATTTTAGAATGGACACACACTATATCAGTGTATATTCCAACTCTGATTTTAGAATGGACACACACTAGATCAGTGTATATTCCAACTCTAATTTTAGAATGGACACACACTAGATCAGCGTATACTCCAACTCTTATTTTAGAATGGACACACACTAGATCAGTGTATATTCCAACTCTAATTTTAGAATGGACACACACTAGATCAGCGTATATTCCAACTCTGATTTTGATACTATTTTCTATCATTTAAAATAATATGTTACTGCTTACTTCATAGAACAGAGAAGTAAAAAATATTGACAACTTACCACAATTCTTTTCATCACTAAAATCTCCACAGTCAGGATCTTTATCACAAACCCATTCTGACATTATACACAACCCATTATCACACTCAAACTCATTCTTATCACATGGTCTATGAGCTGAAATTATAAATTAAGCCATTATAACATTATACAAAACCCATTACCACACTCAAACTCATTCTAATCACATGGTCTATGAGCTGAAATTATAAATAAACCCATTATAACATTATACACAACCCATTATCACACACAAACTCATTCTTATCACACAGTCTATGAGCTGAAATTATAAATAAACCCATTATAACATTATACACAACCCATTATCACACAAAAACTCATTCTTATCACATGGTGTATGAGCTGAAATTATCAATTAACCAATTATAACATTATCATATTCCAATTGGCTGATGACTTCAAAATATCTGTATATGTGTAAATGGTGATTGCATGAAACAACATTGATGCTTTAACTTTTAACTGCGCATATTTATTTTAAAATAACAGACAATACTCAGTTTAAACTAGAGCTCTTTGAGCATGTATAATAAATAATAAGATATATCCCTTTAATCCTACACAGCATGAAAATAAAAAAAATTGTTGTTTTGGATATCAGGTTTTCTGAACGTTAGTACTTGATTTATCTATTATTACCACTGAGTATAAAAAAAATCAATTTCAGTAAAGAAATAATGTAATAAGTTTCTGTAATCTCTGATGTTTTTCTAGTCACTTGTATTTGGATCAAGTTTGTTTTTTTAAGAGTCTGTTCAAGAAGAAATGTTGCCAGTAATTTCCTGATATTACAATAATCTTTCATTTCACACGAACTCATATCAATTTTCTTGTTTTTCTGTTTCCATTCAGTCTATTGATATAGAATGAAATTGGCTCCAAGTCATGCAGAATCTTCGTAGCACAAGATGGAATTTCAAAATGACATGAATTGATATTAGTTTTCCGTCCTACTTTTCTGCACCTACTTGAGCTAATGAAGAGGGATGACACTGTGCAGTTTGCAAAAATGTGAGTGAAATTTTGTCAGGACAGTAGCATTAGACTACTATTTTTCAATTTCCAACTGTCAAGGGATCTTTAACGTTCACAGCCTGTAGAGCACAAGGCCTAGGATTATGGCCCTTTTCGAACAACTAGATGCTTTTTTCATGACCTTCTCTTAGACTTGCATCACTGACAGGGGGAAACCGGGTTAGAAGATCTGAAGCTATTATCAACCTACGACAGGATTGAACCCTGGACATTCAGGTTAGTTAGGCAAGCGTCTTATTCACTGAGTCTCCACAGCTCCTTATTGATAAGATGAAATTGAATAAAAGATAGCTTGCCAGACAAGGCAACCTATGTAGTAGCTCGACAAATCTGGCCTAAGTATTCCTCAGATGTGATATACCAATGTGATATCGGCACTTTTAGAATCAAAAATGTCACATTTTATGAGAGTTGCTCTGATCCATTTTAAGATCGCTAGTCTTCAGAATTTTCACCAAGAGAAAAGACAAATTTAGCATAACCTTTAAAATCTTTACAAAGCTGAACCATTAATGTGTTGATTAAAACATTACCAGATGTTCTACAATATCCCTGTTCCCCACACAGTACCACAATACATTCGCAGGGTAGGCATTTCCCTTCATAACTTAAAGATAGGTTCCCTTATTTTCATTTATGAAAATGAAAATGCTAATACTTATATTAATAGAAAGTTGAGGTGTTCTAATGACTTGAAAACAGTTTGTCTCACAAGTCCATGATTAATTCATAATTAGCTAAAATAAGAGAATTACCAGCAGAATTCCAATGAGTGACCAATCAAGAAAGGTCAAAAAGTCTTTTTTGTTTATCCAGACTGTACATACAAGGACATTTATGACTGGTTAAAACTCTTAATTATATACAATAAGATATGATTAAAAATACATGATAATTCATTTAAAACACTAATTTATCAAATAGTTTGCTTAATTTGACACTAAAAAATAAGGAAATCCATCTTTAAGCAGCTTTTTTATCATAACTAAACAATACTGGCAAATAAAGCTAAACCAAAAGTCTTACATTGGAAAAAAAAGTTAACCTATTTTTAATTTGAAAAACATTTTCTTAATTTTAGAAAAGGCATTTGAAATGAAAAAAAAAGTTAACCTACATTTAACTTGCAAAAAATATTGTGAATTTTTGTGAAAAAAAAATATTTGAAATGAAAACAAATGATTTTAAAAACATCTGGTGACAAAAACTTCAGTAATTTGAAAAGTTTTCTTTTTGAATAAAAAATAATGCAGACTTAATGTATTTTGCAGATTCTTCTTTGTAAGGACTGTCATGTATATAAATTGTTTTATGTGAGGTTAAAACAATTAATTTCCGAGCTTAGTCACGATTTTGTTTAGCTTTTTTTAAAGGGACAGAAATGCCATTTTAGGGGGTTGATTTGAATGTTTATATATGTAAATAGTCTACAGAAGTATTAGAAATGTAAGAAAATCACATAATTCCTTCAAAAATATCTCAAACTAGGAATTTCCTTTCCTTTTTCTATAGATGTATTTCCTATATATGGCACTGTCTCTTGAAAAGACACCTCGTCTTTATAACTTTCAAAAGCTGATAATTCTGAACACACATGGATTTGAAGGCTCAATTTTTTATGGTGAGCTGTGAGTGCTATTATTGGATGGCATAACTGAAAAATTCTGATTCTTAGACTGGGTCTAATGGCCAGTTTATGGAATGGGGTTGCTACCTGAAAGATAGCTTGCGAGTCAAGGTAACATACACCCACTGGCAGCTGTCAGAAATAATAAAACAGTCTATAGTGACTAAAGTACAGATTTTCTCATATAAAAGAAATTTTATTAGTTTAAATTCAATGATATATATATTTCTTGGCCTGTAGAGTGAGCACGTGTTGCACAATATAGCTAATAGAGTGAAAAGTCAAGTCAGACACAATATTTCAGTGAATAGTTATCAGATTATCATGAAAATCGATAGGGATCATCTTCATAATAACACTGACACACAAAATCAAAATCAAAAGAATCTGTAATGAATTGTAGCCTGTAGAGTGAGCACGAACCAAATGTGAACGGACAGTGTGGGCGTATAAAAAGGTTGTGAACCTCAGCTATAGGCCGGTGGAACCTGTAATTACGGTAGTCATATAGCACAGATCTTGATGTTATTTAGAGGATGGACTATAGCTCAGTCAGTTAGAGTGTAAGAATCTTGATGTCATAGTCATATCAAAGATTAATTGTAAATACATATATTCTTTAAGGTTTTTCTGTGTTTTTAATCTTTTGTTACTTTGTATATAATTTGTAGTTTAGTGGGACCTAATTTTAAGACAATTTCATTTTGTTATTTTGTGGTCAATTGTAATCTAACGTCACTTATACTAAGGTCCTTCATCTGCCCTACTTTCCAACCAATCAGAATCACTTTTACAAGCGAATATCAGTAGTCTCGAATAACTCATATCACTCTATTTTAGGTTTCACTATCCCACAATTCTTTGTCAATATTTAGATACAGATTCTGCATGTTGCGAGTGATTGGTTGAAAAAAACGTCAACAGTACATGACCTTGGTATAAATCTTTTTACATTACGATGGAGACCGAAAACAAAAATAATGAAACAATATTCTAATCTAATTTTAATTAGATTGCTTTATATCAAGCTCAAACAAACAATAAGGCATTATGGTTCAGCTTCATACCAGACAACATAAAGTACGGCATATTGGTACTTTAATCAATCTAATAAATGGCCAAGAAATTGTAATAAGTACCAAGTCTCTAAGGTAAGAAATAAATAATTGAGAAGTTACCATGAACATCATCTTCTTTCCACTAAATGTAAATAAGCAAACTCATTGGATCTTTGGAGAAACAAATTCAAGACCTCATTTGCACGAATCCATCATTTGCATTTC
>NW_008706957.1:86047-98534 GCF_000327385.1 Lottia gigantea
TTTCAGTACAAATTATGATTTTTGTTTACAAATGTCAATTTTCAATGACAAATGTTGAATTAAGTGTGCAAATTAAGAGATAAGAATTTAGAATTAAGAATTAAGAATTAAGAAATAACAATGAAGAACATTAAAAAAAAGGCCATTCCACCTTCCATATTGGTAGGTACAGATAATCCAGGAAAGATCAATGACCAGAGCTTTGCACATTAATCAGCAGAAATATGGGTTTCTTGATATCATTGTAAAATTTCGTTGTTTCTTTTTCTTAAACCATACAAAGTATACATGTTTCATTGCATTAATTTCTCTCAAAATATTTGTCTAAAAGAAATAAAATGAAATGAAATGAATGGAGTTGTACCTTGTACTTTTCGGCACCATGTGGGCTAATGAAAACGGGCAATGCCATGCAGGGTGCAATGAGGGGAATTTTGCCAGAACAGCGGCATAAGCCTACTCTTTTTCGATTTCCAACTGTCAAGGGATCTTTATTGTCTAAAAGAAGTCACTTCCTCAGGGGGAGAGGTTCCAATGTGTTAAACAAAATATATTACATTGGTATATATGAAACATATTGTGTAGTTTCTAAGTGCTAAGTTGTGTAGTGTCCTTGCTAACAAAGCAATATTTAATATATCTGTCAATTAGTCCAAAATGTCCTTCTGATACCAGAACGAAAATATATAAAAGATATACAAATGGAAACGAAAGCAATTTTTAATCAATGGTGTATTACTTATTGACTAGATAAAATTGACTATATAAAATTTACTAGATAAACTTGACTACATAAAATTGTGTCTGCTATATTAGTTTCTGTTTCAATTCAATCTGTAAGAGGCCAGGTTTTTAGTTCTTGGCTTGCGCTATATGTTGGTGCAACACATTTGACATCGATTTACCAGGGGAGAGCGCGAACACAGTCCCCCACACTAAAAAGTTACGTACTCGAGTCACCCACATTAGGGGTGATTGCAGGGGTGCAATGCAGAAGCCTCGTCCAAGGAGAACCTCCTTGCTGATAAAGATTTTTCCTGTATCAATAGGCCGAATTAGGAAACCAAAACGTCTGCAATTTTTAATCCATGTAGTTTTGCTTATTGACTAGATAAAATTAATTAGATAAAATTGACTGGATAAATTGACTAAATAAAATGGACTGGATAAAATTGACTAGATAAAACTGCGTCTGCTACATAAGTTTCTATTTCAATTCAATCTGTAAAAGCTCTGTCTACCTATACTTTAATAACATTACAACAACCTATTCCCTAGCCTACAGACATTCATTCTAATCTAATTTCACATTTCAACAATTTGTCAAATTCCTCAACCAGTGTATGTAGGAACAATAAAAAATACAATTTCATGCAACAACACAAAAACTCAAAACTGAAAATTGTAAAAAATTTAGTACAGCTAAAGAATACAACTAAAAGGGAAAAGTTTTATGTGTTTACACTTGACACTAAAAATGAAAAAAGCATAAAATATGAGAAATATTCCAATTTTGACGTTTCATTCATAATTCTGTTATGTTGGTTTTAAACAAGTTTTTACAGCTTGTAAACTCTGATTTACATGTATAATATACACATTACAGATAAATAGATTTGCTGAAATCTTTATATAATTGACTATGTAATTTGGATGGGAAAAGATTTGCTGAAATATTTATATAATTGACTATGTAATTTGAATGTGAATAGATTTGCTGAAATATTTATATAATTCACTATGTAATTTGGATGTGAATAGATTTGCTAAAATCTTTATATAATTGACTATGTAATTTGGATGTGAAAAGATTTGCTGAAATATTTATATAATTGACTATGTAATTTGGATGTGAATAGATTTGCTGAAATATTTATATAATTGACTATGTAATTTGGATGTGAATAGATTTGCTGAAATATTTATATAATTGACTATGTAATTTGGATGTGAAAAGATTTGCTGAAATATTTATATAATTGACTATGTAATTTGGATGTGAATAGATTTGCTGAAATATTTATATAATTGACTATGTAATTTGGATGTGAATAGATTTGCTGAAATATTTATATAATTGACTATGTAATTTGGATGTGAATAGATTTGCTGAAATATTTATATAATTGACTATGTAATTTGGATGTGAAAAGATTTGCTGAAATATTTATATAATTGACTATGTAATTTGGATGTGAATAGATTTGCTGAAATATTTATATAATTGACTATGTAATTTGGATGTGAATAGATTTGCTGAAATATTTATATAATTGACTATGTAATTTGGATGTGAATAGATTTGCTGAAATATTTATATAATTGACTATGTAATTTGGATGTGAATAGATTTGCTGAAATATTTATATAATTGACTATGTAATTTGGATGTGAAAAGATTTGCTGAAATATTTATATAATTGACTATGTAATTTGGATGTGAATAGATTTGCTGAAATATTTATATAATTGACTATGTAATTTGGATGTGAATAGATTTGCTGAAATATTTATATAATTGACTATGTAATTTGGATGTGAATAGATTTGCTGAAATATTTATATAATTGACTATGTAATTTGGATGTGAATAGATTTGCTGAAATATTTATATAATTGACTATGTAATTTGGATGTGAAAAGATTTGCTGAAATATTTATATAATTGACTATGTAATTTGGATGTGAATAGATTTGCTGAAATATTTATATAATTGACTATGTAATTTGGATGTGAAAAGATTTGCTGAAATATTTATATAATTGACTATGTAATTTGGATGTGAATAGATTTGCTGAAATATTTATATAATTGACTATGTAATTTGGATGTGAAAAGATTTGCTGAAATATTTATATAATTGACTATGTAATTTGGATGTGAAAAGATTTGCTGAAATATTTATATAATTGACTATGTAATTTGGATGTGAAAAGATTTGCTGAAATATTTATATAATTGACTATGTAATTTGGATGTGAAAAGATTTGCTGAAATCTTTATATATTTGACTATGTAATTTGGATGTGAAAAGATTTGCTGAAATCTTGATTCCTCTGTGAATCTGAAATATTCTGATATATTCATACTCCTGTATTATGATTTAAAAGGACATGTGCGCCATTTTCGGGATGTCTTGAATATATGTAAATAATATAATATGTAAAATTGCATAATTCCTTAAATATTATCTCAAACTAGGAAATTCTTTTCCTACTTCTATAGATTTCCTCTCCATATAACTTTCAAACGTGGATAATTCTGGACACACATGGATCTGAAGCCTCAAATTTCGACAGTGAACTGGCTAAGCTAAAATTCCCATTTCTGAGACTAAGGTACGATTGGTAAAAAAATGGCGCATCATATGCAACTTCATCACGAGTTAAGTTTAATTCAAAACTTACGACAAATCTCATCTGTACCATCACCACAATCATCATCACCATCACACTGCCATTCTTTAGCTACACATTTATTATTATTACATTTTAATTCATCAGGTGTACACTTTCTTGGTGCTGAAAAACATAATTATTATTATTACAATTTCCTTCAAATTTACCTTATACATCCTGATAAACACTCAGTTCAATAAAAGATTGTAACATTATATAATTATTGCCTCCAAATATTATTCCCTTTTGATTCAGAGTAAAATTAATATATCTTAGTTCAACAGATCATTGATCATCAGATGATTTTACTTCATAGTTCATCAGAACATTTTTGAGTTTTAGTACATGTACATCCAACCATGTAGCATGATGACGTCACACGTTTAGCCAGCTGTGCATGCTAGGAATGAAGTGGGGTTTCTATCAGTATTCGTTTGGCCATTTTGTAATACCTTGACCCCAATTCAATCCTATAGTTTATAGCGCGAAGTTTGTTTATTGAAATGTGATGTCATCAGTCAATAGGTCTATTATGACTCCATTTAGTTCATCAGAAGAGTATTGCATCTTAGTTCATTATAAGGTTATGGCATGTTAGTTCATAAAATAATATTTCATGTAATTTGATGGTTATTACATCTTAGTACATCATCAATCAAATGGTTATTACATCTTAGTTCATCAAATGGTTATTACATCTTAGTACATCATCAAATGGTTATTACATCTTAGTTCATCAAATGGTTATTACATCTTAGTTCATCAAATGGTTATTACATCTTAGTACATCATCAAATGGTTATTACATCTTAGTTCATCAAATGGTTATTACATTTTAGTTCATCAAATGGTTCATCAAAAGATTTAAATAACATCAGAGTTCATCAAATGATCTTACTTCATCAAAAGATTTAAATAACATCTGATTGCATCAAATAATCTTACTTCATCAAAAGATTTAAATTTGCATCTGAGTTCATCAAAAAATCTTACTTCTTTAATAGATTTAAATTAAATCTTAGTTCATCAAATGATCTTACTGCATCAAAAGATTTAAATAACATCCGAGTTCATCAAATAATCCTACTTCATCAAAAGATTTTAAAAATTTCTCAGAGTTTATCAAATAATTTTAAATCATCAAAAGATTTAAATTACATCTGAGTTCATCAAATGATTTTACTTCATCAAAAGATTTAAATTACATCTGAGTTCATCAAATGATCTTACTTCATCAAAAGATTTAAATTACATCTGAGATCATCAAATGATCTTACTTCATCAAAAGATTTAAATTACATCTGAGTTCATCAAATGATCTTGCTTCATCAAAAGATTTAAATTACATCTAAGTTCATCAAATGATCTTACTTCATCAAAATATTTAAGTAACATTTGAGTTCATCAAATAATCTTACTTCATCAAAAGATTTAAATAACATCTGAGTTCATCAAATGATCTTACTTCTTTAAAAGATTTAAATAACATCTGAGTTCATCAAATGATCTTACTTCTTTAAAAGATTTAAATAACATCTGAGTTCATCAAATGATCTTACTTCATCAAAAGATTTAAATTACATCTGAGTTTGATGATTGCATAAAAGTTCATTGGCAATTGAAGCTAAATAAAGCCCAAAAGACTCCTACTGATGTATATTATAAATTGTACAAGTGAATATGAAATTATAAACATATTAAATGTGCTATAAGAGAAGAATAAAACCTGTTTATCTAGACATTAAAACAAAACATAAGTTAAAATACAGATGTTACAACCATTAAAATAAAACATAAACAACTCCTGTTATAATAGATAGACAATGAGAATCAAATTTGGGGATAAAAACTTTAGGTGTTTGGTTTAGAAGCTGTTTCTTCAGCATTGCAGAAAATTAATAGGATTTTCCATACAAAGATCAAAGTTTAGAGCTCAATTCACCCTCTGAAAGAGATTCTAGAGCATTTTTAGCCTATATTAACTTCATGAGGTTCTGTAACACAGACGGTTAGAGTGTTTATTCTTTACATGATGTTTTCAATTTAAGTGTTATTATCCAGTAAGATTACTGTATTTCTTAAAATCTGGATTTCACCTTACGTAAGTTTTCAAGACTAAGGCCCCTGAACATTTGGAATGGTTCAGTTGTCAAAATACATACATCGTATGTGAAAAACTTCATGTTCAATCTTGATATTTATTTTTTAGATAACATTTCCGTACACCAAATTTAAAATCAATAAGACACCAAGAGACACATAAACAAGACTAAAAATAAGGTTAGAAAAAAAGCTAATTGAGCCAGGTCCAGTAGAGCTGGCTGTCAACTATAATTCTCAGTATATAAATGATAATTAAATTTAAGGATCTTTCTGTCTTGTGTCAGGTCTCTTGTGTTAGTTTTCTATCTTAAGTTTCTTAACAATTTGTGTTAGGTTTCATTTTTAACATTATTTCCAAGTAGTTTACAAAACTTTGTTACGTTTTTTTTAGGAAACACAATAGGACGAATACTCTTTATAATATGGCTTGTTTTAACATTGTAGACTACACAGTCAATATCCATAAAATCTCTCCTGATTGTAAAATACAAGGTTGTTTTTAAAATATTTCCCTATTGCTTAAATATTAGAATTAGATTCAATGACACTAGTAATTTATAAGAATGTCAAAACTATACCTAGAAGATAGAATTAAGATATTAAAGGGATCGTAAAGAGACTTATGTGTATCGGAGACAAGGATAGCATCAATTTGCACATTCCAATTTTCAATCAGACATCTGTGGTTCCTGCAATTCCACTAAAACAAAGCGTTTGATGATGTCCTTAATCGCAAACTTTGCTTTAAATTATTACATACCTTTCACCCATGCCACAAGTTTATTAAGCTTTTTTTTTTTTTTTAAAAATTGGTATGTTTCTAAAATATTCCTACGTCATAGGGTGACTGCAACTTGAGCTCGGGTTTGAATTGAGTAGAGTAGAGACTCCTGTGATGTAAAATTTGACCCAGTAAAAAACCCAATTCTGACCCTCCCTATTTGGGGAGCTGTACAGAAGCTAAAAAAAAGTCGAATTAAAATTAGACCAAACTTTCGTTGGGTTTCTTTATTAGCTTTTATTTTAATATAGCCTTCAATGTGGCCTCTTAAACATTGTCAAAATATCCTAATCCTGCGTTAGCCAATCAAATTTTTGCCATCTCCAGCAGTGCCATTTTGTGAGAGATTCGATTGGTTAAAGCAGATGTCCTCAGATAAGTTCAAAAGATTATTTTACACAAAAATGTTCAAAAGGCCAGTCTTAAGACTCTAAATGAAGTGGCAAATATAACCTATCGAAAGTTTGGTCTAATTTTAATTAGACTGAGATAATAATAATTTCTCCATTAACTCTAGCTCGCCCCAGACATTCAATCAAGGTCACCTATAATGAGAGATTGGATGCACCTCAATTGATCTATATTTAGAAACTCTTTATAAATTGACCAAAGAATAAATTGAATCCTCGCACAGTCATCCATTTCCTTGTGTTTACATCAACTTGAATATACTCCAAACATACTCAGTGAATACATCTATGAAGGGCTTTAATGCATCATTCAGGAAAAACATGTCTTCACCACCATGTGCTACCAAAATTAAATTTAATGCTTATACTTACGACATCCAAATTCATCACTGTCATCACCACAATCATTATCACTGTCACATAACCAATCATTTTTAATACATCTATTATTATTACACATAAACTCTCCACTAGAACACGTTCTAGGTGTCACTACAATAAAATAAGTTATATGTTAAAGCCAAATGAAATAGTATTTTGACACATAAACACTTCCAGAGTCTTAGAGGAGAAGAATTAGACATGGGGTTCTGGTATCTTATTCAAAATACAGGTTTTGACAAGTCTTATTAACCCATATGAAACTTAGTAAGCTACACTTCCTTTTATGGGCATAGAAATGAGCTTGATGCTTTTTAAATCTGACAATTCAGTGCGAAGTAAAGGGAGAACAGAAATGAAGGTCATGTAAACAAAACACAAAATCTATTTGCCGACACCCGTTTCCAGCTAGATGCAGAACTCTAATAATTCCACTGAAAGTATGTCACTAATCGCAAGGGGCCAAATTTACCATTAGTGATTGTCATCACACTTATTTTTTGTGAAACTGCACAAACCACAGACGTCTGCCTGAAAATTGGAAGTGTGCAAATTGACGTTATCAATGTCTCCAATAAATATTAAAAATTTAGAAAACCTCTTTACAATCCCTTAATATTTCAATGAAAAACAACAATAGCACTATTTAATTGACAGCTGTTATTAGACAGAGGTAGTGCAAACCATTCTAGTTTCTGTCCTCTATACAGTGTATGGCATACACCAAAAATAATAACAGGCTTTGTTTCCTGCTTTCTCTCACTAGATCAGTTAACTAAATTCCTGATGGAAATTGAATGCAAGACTCTTCTTCTAGATAATAGCATGTTTAACACATTATTCAGTCAAATGTTTTTCAACTGAATAAAAATATTATTTTGTTACAAAAATAGAGACGTGATGGGCGTTAAAACCTCTAAAATAATCTGTTTGACAGAATTCAGTCAAGAGCTATCCAAGAACAAATTCTAAAAATGGAAATAAAAATTGGAATAATTTGCATTGAAAACAACTCGACGAAAATTCCATCTAAGTGCCATATTTTCAAACGATTCAAAGTCAGAAATAGTAGTCATTATACAACGTTATATTGAAATCATTGGGTGGTCTTCCAGTAGCATTATCTTATTTCAAAATACCAGCAGACAAATCAAGCGTCCATCTTGAAAAATATGTAAGTGCCTAGAGGGGGGTAATTGAACCAAACTACAAAAGAGTAAAAAATAATTTGCAGTTCTATCTTGTAACACACACTGGAGGTCTCTTAAATAACACAATAAACATTTCAACTTAAAAACAACTTTTTCCACATATTTTCAAGTGTGACAAGTAGAATAGAATTGATTTACAAAAACGAAGGATTTGATCTTGGGCAAGACTCTTATAAAAATGCATATTGTGTATACAATTGTATCTGTGTGCATAGTGCCGGATATTGCCAATCATTGATTCCATACGTTTCCTGATAAAAGGGTCATAATAAGCAACGTATTGTGGTAGAGGATACTGGGATAAAATTTAACACTTTATCTTCAAAGTTTCAATATAAATTAATTTATAACTGTGATATTTGATGATGTATGATAATGTAGTTGAAAGGAATGGTTATTGTCATCCATCTTAAAACAGAAAATGATTTATGACATTTCTGGATCATTTCTGAAATTCCAGCAAAATCAATCATAATTCGTATATATACCTGTACAATAAAATTTAAAACTAAGGACCAATTTTTTCAAAAGTGCATATGACTACTCACATTTTCTTTGCTCATACTTAGAAAGGCTCATAATTTTAAAATTGCAAAACAATTTGTCCAAGAGATAGAAAGTAAAACCAGAAGTTTTATTATATTCATTGGTTGGGAAGAGGCATTCAATTAATCTGTTATGGAGCATCTACTGCATAACATTTGAAGATGGCATAATGAAAGCCAAATCTATCTTCCAACTTCTACACCTATATTACAACTCAACAGACAAATAATAGTAAGTGGAGCTCTTCAAGTTTACATCAAAGGAGTTTCATTTAGTGCTACTTGAAAATTTGTTAAGGAATGTGTTTATGATAAAATATCTTATACATATATATATAGATAAACAATAAATTATATCTATTTCACTTAAATAAAATTTTATATCATAGCATTCATTCCATCACATACACCAGAATATTCTCTTGCCTGAATTTACTGAGTTCATTTACTTTCAGTCAGGCTGCTTGGTTTTTCTGAAGGAGATGGAGGAGATGGCATATAAAGATTAGGGTTGCCACATGAGTTCAAAATGTATGGGATCAAGGAATTAAAAGTTGGGAACCAAGGCACCAAAGATTAGAAATCAAGCCATTTAAAGTTGGGAACCAAGGCATCAAGGTTTGGGAACCAAGGCATCAAGGTTTGGGAACCAAGGCATCAAAGTTTGGGAAACAATGGTTGGGAATCAAGGCATCAAGGTTTGAGAACTAAGGCATCAAGGTTTGGGAACCAAGGCATCAAAGTTTGGGAACCAACGCATTGAAGGCATTAAAGGTTTATCACTATTCTATTCAAAATCATTCACCTAGCTTTTTCAAGTTTCTAAAGCTTCATTGAATTCAGAAAACCTGATTTCTTATCAAAATCATTGGCATTTCTCAACAGTTCAATGTACTTAATGTTTCTGTACATGTAGGTACAAGATATCAAACTTAATACTCTTATCAATGTGGAAACAGAATCTTCATTAAAGATATACTACCTCCTTAGGATGACCAAAAAAATGAAATTTTTAAACTTGACCAAAATGAATCTTTGTTTATCAGTGGACCAGGTGTCATAAAAAATACAACAGAATCTCTCTATAATCTAATGAATCCATAAAACTAAGTAATAATTCATCAAACTATGAAATTTAGAAATACTGAAAGAAGCATTTTTCAATACCAGTAATTTCTTAGTTTAATGGGAAAATCATCTTATATAGAGATTCTATTCTTTAATTATGACACCTGGTAAATCTAACTGGTGAATATATATATATATGTAATTGTTGACCAAGTTTGAGACTTTATATGCCCATTCTAAGAGGTAGTATACCTTTAACCAATACAACACCTCTCTCTAGACATTATCTTTCTGTATAAACAATATTATCATTTTCTGTTTTTTCTGGCAACTTTCATTTATCTTGAGACAACAGATCTACTGTTCTGTATTCCACACGGGGAATCACTTCTTTCTTATTCTGACATTTTGTTTTTGTTTCAAGTGTTGAGGAACGAAAATCTGTTCTACAAAATCAGAATATTTTACAGGTTGTGACATGCAGCCCATGTCACTTTTGTACAGCTAACCATTTGACTGATGATTCCAAAACCTTGATTTCTGACTGAAAATTGGAATGGTGCAAGTCCATGCCTTCAATGTTCTCGATAAACAAAATAGTTTTGAAAACCTCTTTACAATCCCTTTAAAGGGACAGGTAGGGCATTTTATTGACCAATCATCATACTTTAGTCTCAGAAACAGGAATTTTTTAACTAAGCCAATCAGTTCAAAGCTCATCATCGAAATCCATGTGTGTCAAGAATTATCTGTGATTGAATGTTAAAATGACGACTCGTCAATTTAAGATACATGTACTCTGTGATATATAGAAAAGACATAAATAGAAATAGTGGGTAAAATTCCCAGTTTGAAGTATTTCTAAAGGAATTTTGTGATTTTATTACATTTCTAGTACTTCTGAAGACTGTTTACATATATTTAAGATAAATATCAACCCCTCAAAATGGCGCACTTGTGCCTTTAAGGGCTGAAATATGGGTTTGCTTTCTCAGTTACTAGATGTTCAATATCTATACCCCCTTTTAGCATTGAGTTTTGTGCTTTTTAATGTTTGTACATGACCAACTGGAACTTTGAACTTATGAAAGCTGCACTTGTATTAGATAAAGCTCTACTGGAATTTGTGTAGTAAACTGACCAGAAATTGAACTCCCTTGGGGTTGATCTCAAATCCACTTCATTATGAGAAAACAAACTGGTAAAGATTTTAATGGCTGGCTTACAGGTTTAACAGCTGCCCAATCAATTAATACATCACTGGACAATCATTATCAGGCCTGTAGCCAGACTTGATTGTTTGGAGGGGCAATGGTGTATGGTGTTTAGTTGAAGTTATGGAATTGGTCAGTTGTCAGGATTTTTTCAGGGGGGCTATCTTTTTTTTCAATGGATTATAACTATAGTAAGCTGGTAGTGACAAAAACTATGGAAACAATCTTTCCAGGCTTGAATTGAATCCTGATGAAGGCATACTGGGGGTTGGTAGGTAAAGGCAGTTTTTTGACTGACAAAAAGTAAAAAAGTTATTGCTTTCTACTCTTTAATCAGTAATTAAAGGGTTCTACATACTATCTTGAATTCATTGGTGAGTTGAAATTTGTAGATCTATTTAAAGTTAATTTGAATTGTCTTTTAAACAATAGCCTTAAAGGGACAGCGGCACTTTTATGAGGGGTTGATTTTAGTCTTGAATATATATGAATAGCCTTAAGAGGAATTTTACACACTATCTCTATATGTCTTTTCTATATATCATAGAGTATCTTAAATTGAGAGTCATCATTTTAACATTCATACGCAGATAATTCTGGACAAACATGGATTTGAAGGCTCAAATTTCGACAATGAGCTGTGAAAACTATTACTGATTAGCTCAGCTAAAAATTCCAGTTTCTGAGACTAAAGTACAATTGGTCTTAAAAATGGTTTACCTATCCCTTTAACAGAATGACTTTTCTAGATATATATATATATGTATTATTCTTTGAAAGTTTACATTTCCCTCCCTTAAATTTTGGCTGAAATTGTCTTCTGTAAAAACATTTGAGGGTTATAATGAGTGTTCATGTTTATATTCTAATAACGCAAAAGTTATATTAACAGTACTATTGTGTCGCTGATATCCAAAAATATGTTTTACTGACTGAACTTTCGAAGATAGAAGGCTACACCTCTAGCTAGAAAGATAGTTAAATTTGACTGTACATCCCACTTCAATATAAACGGAACTATTATTTTGATAAGTGGTCTGTTATCTAAGTAAATTAGAAACAATTGATAAAGTAAAATTACTGATATAAAAACTACAGATTACCAGTATAGATGGTTATCTCTTACTACTATCAAACAGGAAGTACACAATTCAAATAGTGATAATCTAAATAATAATGGCATAACAAATTCAACTTTTCACAGATATTGTCTAGCCAGGGGTAGAGAAACACAAGGACAGATATGGTAACAGCCAGTGGTGTTAGAAAAGAGGCTGGCCTAGCTATGCCCCCTTCCCCCCATCACCAACTTTCATTTATTTTTTTTATTTGAAGAATAGCCTTGCTATCCCCCCCCCCCCCCCTCCCTTGGAAT
>NW_008706957.1:98584-102836 GCF_000327385.1 Lottia gigantea
ATTTGAGGCTAAATTTCGATTGTGAGCTGTAAACCCTATTACCTAAAAAATCCAATTTCTGAGACTAAGGTACGATTGGTCAAACAGATGGCAAACCATTTTTAAAACTAAAATAGATCTATCCTATCCTCAGAGTATATAACTGGTACTGATTTTTTCCTAAAAAATACACACAAAAATTCTAAACCAGAGAATCATAAACAACAGGTTCAAATATTTCCTTAAAAAAATAAAATTTAGGTCAAATATTATGACCCAGCTTCTGATATTCAACTTTTTGTATTTATCATTATCTACATTATATTAGACTTATAAATTTGATTTTACTTTCTGAAATTGTTTTTAAACAAAAGGACTATTATTGACAAATTTATAAAATTATTATATTATTATCTGGGATAAAAGTTATGAATGAAGCTCTGTGAATCTTATCTAAAAATGATTAATTTGGCCCACAGTATTCAGAAGCGCTCTAATCAGAACTTGATCTTGATGTATGTATACAAAACCAGTTTTAACAAAATTGGTTTACAAAGAAAAGTGAACGGACGGACGGACAGACAGATGAATAGAGACAATTTTGCTTCCCTACTAAAACCACCTGAAAATTGAAAATACAAATATTTGGCCTTATATCTTTAAAAGTCCCCCCCCTACCTACTTCAACCGATGATTCAATAAATCGCGATTCTTTCCTTCTTATTGATGTATTGCATTGGATAAAAATAATCATGATGTATTGGCACGAATAATTTGTAGCCCCTTTTAATAACAAATGACACATAATCCTTTTGTGTATAAGAAATTGTGTCATGTTTTCATTTTCCAACTATGATTTTCACATCAAAATATCAAATATTTATTTGTGACTTTAAAACTTGAGATTTTTTTCACAATTCCTTACTTCTAAATGTTCTCATGTGCTTAATAGTGATAAAATTGTTAGTCATTTTACAAATTTCTGCTAGTTTTTCTCTTCAAGAATCGTTGTAGCCCCATTCAGCCTGAATGTGTAATGTTTTGACAAACAATGCTTTGGCAGATGGTATCAACAGAAAAAAACAAAGGTTGAGCTTACCACATCTAGCTTCATCACTACCATCTTTACAATCTTGATCACCATCACAGGACCAAACTTGTGGTATACATACACAATTAGTACAGGCAAATAAATGTGGTGGACATTTACATTGGTCTTCACATACCACAACTGTAATAACAAAAAGTTTTTATTATTATAGATAAATAAGAAATTTAATGAATACATACCGAGTTTAATCAAAGTTAGACCAAACTTTCCTTTTGTTGTTTTTATTATCTTTTATTTTTAATATAACCACTTCAGTTAGGGTCTAACTACAGCCTTTGTTTAACCTTTTCACCCAACTTGATGAAGTCTGCTTTAACCAATCAAATTTCTACCCTCTCCATCATTAGCATTTTGTGATGCAGTGTTTATCAGGTTAGGTCAAAAGGTTAATTTGAGGAAAGTTTGGTCTAAGCTTTTGTTATACATATAAAAATAATTATTACTTGTCATTAAATGTTATAAGTGCCTTTATTTAAATTTGACAATGGCATGCACCTCCAAGACTTTACATGAACATTGCAGGAACATTGGTGTGAACACTCTGTGAATCAATGAGCAGCAAAGGAATTACTAGTGGTCCACCCGAAGTGAACAGTGGGCCAACAATTATACTTTATACATGTGTTTTTAATATTGCTATGAATGCAGCATACTTTTGGGTGCATGCACAGTGCTGAAACAGATTAGCATTGACACCAAAATGCCAGGATTCAAAATGTCTAATTGCCTTTTATTGCAGGGAAAAAAAGGTTCTGGTGTCAGAGGGGCATAACAGAACCAATCACTTCCATAGGGGACAAACAGTAACTCAGCAGGTGACAAAACAGTGACATCAAACTACCTTCAATGGCTCAATAACTTAGCTCATGGTTTATAGAGAGGTCAAAAGTTTTACTTTATCAAGAAAGAATTCCGTGATTCCTGTGGAACATTTTTATTTCTTAAATCTTGAGAAAAAAGGAAATGGCAGACTTGCTAAAAGCTAATGCTGTAATATGTAGCCATAAATTTCAAGGTATAAAGCCACAGTTCCTTAAAGCACTTTAATAAAAATCAATAAAATAACTAGTTGAATGGAACCATTTAGTTTGAGGCTATTAGCAAAAATAATCAAATGAGCTATTAGTCACATTATCAACAATCCAACATGGTGAACTCTCTACAACTTGATCAAATAGACTAATTGAAGGTTTTAACAGTGGTATTATTGGCTTAGTAATTTACCTCTACTATCATCAATCATAATATTAACACATCACATTCTCAAATACTCTCTTTACATATATACATGATGGGTGAATTAAATGGTGGAGATGAATAAAAGAATGAATGAATGAATGACCTACAATACGTGTATAAGAGAAGCTGTTTAAATGAAAGAATGAATGAAGGAATGACCTACAATACTTGTATGAGAGAAGCTGTTTAAGTGAATGAATGAAAGAATGAATGAAGGAATGACCTACAATATACATGAGAGATGCTGAATGTATGAATGACCTACAATACATGTATGAGAGAAGCTGTTTAAATGAATGAAGGAATGACCTACAATATACATGAGAGAAGCTGAATGTATGAATGACCTACAATACATGTATGAGAGAAGCTGAATGTATGAATGACCTACAATACATGTATGAGAGAAGCTGTTTAAATGAATGAAGGAATGACCTACAATATACATGAGAGAAGCTGAATGTATGAATGACCTACAATACATGTATGAGAGAAGCTGAATGTATGAATGACCTACAATACATGTATGAGAGAAGCTGTTTAAATGAATGAATGAAAGAATGAATAACCTACAATATATATAAGAGAAGCTGAATGAATCAATCAATCAATCAATTCCTAAAAAAGACAAGTGATTTAGGTCAATTGAATGAATGAATGACCTACAATACATGTATGAGATGCGTTGATAAAAAATTTATTTTTTGTAAGTTGACATTGAATAGAAACACATTTCCCTCCTAGAAATTTCAACGAAAAAATGTCACAAATTTTGGCTGAAATTGTCCTCTGTAAAAACAAATTTTGAAGACATAATGTGTGCTTATGCTTATATTTTTATCAGTAACAGTACTATTTTGAGACTATTATTCTAATTTACATGAAAATAATTGAAAAAATTCAAAAAACTTTTTACTTTGCTAAGGCAATAAAACCTTGACAAAAATTATCTGTAAAAAAGTCTCTGAAATGTTTTTGGCATGCTGTTCTGATATAAAACCAGGTTTTTTAGATACACGCCTGGCTAATATAAGACATTAGTAGAAAGTGTCAAGTATGATGTTATTTGTTGGTGTTCCACATTTTGATCATACAACACATGTTTTTATTTATACAGGTTTAATAGGTTTTTAGACAAGTTTCTAGAATCAGGTTTCAGTTAAAAAAGATAGCTTGTCAGATTCCTGTATCAGAGATTCATTTGATGGATTTGTGTGATACATAAATTTTATACTTTGTACTAAAGTTTCAAGAAATTTTTCATCATGGGAAATTTTTTTTTAGTTTCTTGAAGTCTCTTAAAGAAATGGAACAACAAAAAAATTGTCTCTAGATGGAACGAATTTAAAAGTCCAAAACCAAATTTTTTTTTAGCACACAGGTTCTTGGTTTATTGTTCCATCTAGATGCTTTTTCCATTTTTTTCTTCTGACCTGTATCAATAAAAACCAAATTGAATGGTGTCATCTCAACCTATGCCAGGTTCGATCCCTAAATTCAAAAGTTATCAAACAATGGAAAACAGGTTGAAAAATCCAAAGTTTTATCTCAATCTATGCCAGGATGAAAGCCTGGACCTTCAGGTAAGCAAGCAAGCGTCTAACTCACTGAGCCACCCCAGATCCCCTTGTAACTTTTGGGACAATATGGCTATAAGACATGTAATGAACAGGTTGTGAATTTTCACCAGGGTATTATATAGGTAGATAATATTATTAGTATTGTATATGAAAATAGAAAGTTACTGGTATATAAGTATGTAAACAAAGTATTTATAATATATAGGTTAAAATAACAATAATTAAATACTATCTTTTACTATATTACCACTTGAATAAACACTATTACAACCAAAATCTCTACATTCCTTTATCCTTTCTTTCTTGACATTTTTATTTTGAAATTTCTCTAGAATGTACAGAA
>NW_008706957.1:103204-122319 GCF_000327385.1 Lottia gigantea
GGTGGGGGGGGGGGAGAGAACCCTCTAAGATGCTCTATGAGAGACATGCGACTATGACACCACCACAGAGTAGCCAAAATTTGAATTGAGCCTCAGCAGCTGTCCCCCCATTGAGTCAGTCTGCCCCCTATTTCTACCTCCAGTCTCAGAAGGCTGGTGCGGCCACTGGTCTACGCCGAATTTAGCTGGTTCCCAAACGACTTTAGCTTCAATCAACAAAGGCACACACTATTTGACAACTCACAGTGTACAAAACTACTGTTTAATGGGAAGTTAATTATTGCTCCTGAGCTGTTAAAATTATACTCAGTTTATTGCCAAACAAAATAAAGCTGGCTGTTGTATTTTCATTGGGTAATGTGAAAGCTGGACTAAACCTAGCTTTTATTTGACCTTCAATAAATTGTTGAATACAAAAGACAGGTTTTCAGTTCAAGCAATTTGCCAGTGAAAACACTTGAAAAAACCAAATTGTAACCAAATTTAAAATACTTTACAGCTTAGAACTGTAAAAGAGATTACTATTTTTCTTGTTTCTAGGAATTATGATAGAAATAAAGATAAACTTGGTCTGGGTGGGATCATTATTTTATGGACCCATTAATAAATGCAATCTATGCAAAGTATTAATAGTTTGTAAAACTCACTTAAAGGGACAGGTGAGCCATTTCGGGGGGTTGATTTGAGTCTTGAATATATGTATATTATTGTCTTCAGAAGTACTAGAAATGTATGAATATGGCATAATTCCTGCAAGAATATTTCAAACTAGGAATTTCTTTTCTTATTTCTATAGACAGTCTTAAGAAAAGATGACTACCGGTAGACACACATGGATTTGAAGGCTCAAATTTCGACAGTGAGCTGTGAACACAATTTACGATTGGTAAAAAAAAATGACACACATTTCCCTTTAAATACAAATGATTTTTCTCAGGTTTACAATTTGAAGCATGGTGATATTCAAAATTCAAAGTAAATCTGAAAGAGTATCATTTTAAATCTTTATTTTTAATAAGCTGTAAACAAACCTGACCTATAAAGATATAAGATTACTGTATGCATTGCCTTTAAATCTTATAGTAAACATGAACACCTGTATGTAATAGTTATATCAGGTATAATATATCATAATAATAATCATACATATATATCATGTTATAATTTATTATATTTCTTATATCATAACACTGCTTACAAATTTACACTTCATGAATTTCTGGGTAATTGTGTTTACACTACATGTATTGTTATAAATAACAGAAATAATCAGATATAGGGTAATTCAACTTAAAAATTGCGTCTCTGAAAAAGTTCATTGTTTATGTATCTGCGCATGATTAATCCTAATTATATAAAAACATTTATATATTATTAGAATAAGCTTATATATACTTATTAATTGCAGCATAATTCAACTTAATATTTGTGTTTCTAAAAATGTGCATGAAATGTCTCTGTATCTTTGAATGATTTATCATCTTATTCTAATAACCTACATTAAAGGGACAGACTTGCCATTTTCAGGGGTTGATTTGGGCCTTGAATATTTTCAAATAGTCTTCAGAAATACTAAAAATCACATATCAAATCGTCATAATTCTGGACACACATTGATTTGAAGGATCAAATTTCAATGATGAGACATGGACACTATTACTAATTAGCTTAGCTAAAAAATTTCTGAAACTAACTTACGATTGGTCAAACGGATGGCAAAACTGTCCCTTTAATTGTCCATTCCCTTGTATATTTAACTTTTCTACATTGCCTTTAAATTATTTTCAATATATTTCAGGAAAGGAATAATATAGGTGATAGGTGATAAGTACAAAAAAGTTTAAGAAAAATCTGCATGATCAACTGATTGTAAGACTTTTCAGAATTCTTTATATTTGATGAATTGAGGTTACTTAAAACATCGCACCATTGAAATTGAGGAAAAAGAATTATGCTTAATGTTTCTGACTAGAAACGTGTCAATAACTGTCAAAAAAACATCTAAAAAGTCAGCAAGTTTAAATCTTATCATTAGATAGCACATAATAATTATTTCAAGTGGTATGCACTAACTATCAATTAACATGCACCATTACTCTTTCAAAAGCTTTTCACAAGTTTTAATTTAATTTTCAAATCTATTGAAATCCCTGTAATTTTTAAGTTATTTACATTAGTCAGTATTAAGGAAAGACATTTGTATGAATGTATAGTAATTAACAGTGCACTTGACAAACTCTTTTCTTACCACTTTCTGCACCAATGCTTAACAATAATTATTTGAATTTAAAGGCTTTCACAGGTGTTTATTGAACAAAATACCCCAAATTTCTCCCTATTTATGCTTGAATGTGTTTTATGTGGTGCTACTAACATTTACTGTTACTGTTTATATAAGTTCTGTTGCAAGTGTCATTCCCTTTTAGATATATTTCACTTTTTCTAGTTTTACAATTCATGAATATAATTTACACTTTTTTAAATGTTTGTTAAAATTTGTATAATACAAAACAAATGAAATGAATGAATTTTTACGTCCTACTTTTCTGCAACATGTGGGCTAATGAAGAGGAACAATGCCATGCAGGGTGCATTGCTTGCATTAGCCTTCTATTTTTAATTTCGAGGGATCTTTAACGTGTACAGTCTGTAGCACACGGCCTCGGTTTATTGTCCTTCTGAACACTTTTTCCATGCAAGCCCCTCTTACTTGCATCACTGGCAGGGGGAAACCGGTTTGAAAAATCTGAAGGCATCATCTCAACCTATGCTGGCATTGATCCCTGGACTCACAGAGCAGCTCCTATTTACAAAACAAAACAGCCAATGTGCAATCATTGTGATTAAAAGAATACTACCTCTTAGAAATTTTAATGTCTCAAACTTGGTCAATAAGTATATGTATTCATTACCAGGTGTCATGACTAAAAAATAGAATCCCTATATTACACGATATCTCTACTTAATTAATATATGTTTCTAAGCATGTTTGAAAATAACTTAGTTTAATGAATAATTACTTAGTTTTATAGATTTATTAGATTATAGAGGGATTCTGTTGTATAGTTTTGACACCAGGTAACTTCACTGATAAACAAAAACTTATTTTAACGAAGTTGTAAAATTTTAATTTTTGGTTATCCAAAGAGGTGGTATACCTTTAAATAAAATTGTAAAATTATGTGACAAGATGAATATATATCATCTCAATCGCAATTATACAAGGTTAATCTGCTACAGTGAAACACGGTAAAAATATGTCATAGCCGTGTACATTTTGACTCTTAAACTGTTCAAGTTGACTCAGTTTATATAATTTGTAAAGAATTTATATCACAGTACATGGTTAAGAGATCTTTTACTTATCTAATGATATGAAGACTTTTATTTTCATTTGGCACTTGTATTCAGCTGTCAGTCATTGAAGATTGGAGTGTATTGTGCTGGGTCAGTGAATATTATAACAGTAGTCAATCTCAGTGGGGGTAATAAAATACTCTCTATATACCAATAATAAACATACACTTTCTAAACTATAGGCTAACTTGGTCGCTTACCAATCTGATTGCTAGTTTATACAACTTTTGGAATGCAAGAGATCAAAGAGTGCTCATGTAGGTCTTCTACACAAAATACTGAGCTATGATTGATATACACCATTTTAATTTCTTATTATGATTTTGTAAAACCATCGCAAATTTTTATAATGCCACATTTTTTATGATATTTTCTTCAAAGATCGAGGGAAAGAATCCTCATAATCATGAAACAATGGAGAGAAAAAACTGAAGTTACAAAGAGGATTTTTTTTTGTGACTCTCGTACTTTTTCATCTCACCATCTTAAAACTGCTACTTTCAATAACTAAACACTATTATCAATCTATTTTTGAAAAATATGAATTTCAGCTGCAAATTCAGCAAGAAAAATGTCTTTTCTTTAGAGACTACAAGTAGTTTCTAACATAAAACGATGAAAGTTTTTTTCTATGATATATTCAATACAAATTTTCAAAGACTAGATTTAATGGACTAATTGTTCAGATAGCTGAAAAAATTTGTTGCTATGTTGAATAGAATTCCAACAAACCTCTTCAGAGATTAAAAGAGTGTAATCTAATATCAAAACAGAGTTTCAAAGACCAATTTTCATGGACTAATAGTTCTGAGAGATGAGATAATTTTGTTCTACGTTGTTAAAAAGAATGGATTTTTGACTACGGTCTACAGAATTCTTGGCACCTAAAACGCATACAAAGTTTGAACTTATTTCTCAAGACATTTAAATGATTCCTACAGTTAACAATGTTATGGCAAAATTTCCCTCATTGCACACTTGATTGCATTGCCTTCATCATGAGCTGAATAGGAAAAGAAATTTAAGATGAAAAATATTCAGTTAATTTGATTTTTTACTGCAATACATGTAGGTCTAAGCTCAGGCAACAAAATACTTATAGATACCCCATACATATCAAATTGTTATAATACAACGTAATACAAAAGAGGTGCAATACAACTCATATTGACCCCTTCTTAAACGTATATACATCTTCATTATATCCAATGACAGTTATCTTAGTATTACATTTTGCATTATTCCAGGGCATTATAATGAAAGGCACTTAGATTTGTAATTATATAAGGATTAACATACAACGACGGCTCCATCAAAGCGATAAAAAATGGGGTCAAAACTGACAAGCACGAGAGGGTCGCGAACTCACAAGCTAAACATGCTCCAAGGATAGCGAATGCATGAAAAAATCGTGCATCTTTTCCAACGAAAAATAAATGTAACGGTTAACTTACCGTACAATATTGTCCAGACGGAGAGAGCCGTAGCTACAATCCTCATGGCGTTTTTAAATTAGTAAACATGTGGTTATGACAGCTATATTCCGTATTTTACTACATCAATATAATGAGGGTCACTACTTCTGTGTTGTTTTGTGTATAGTTGAATGTAAAATGTGGAGTATTTCTATTTATAAATCAGCTACTGTAGTTGTCTTCACTCACAGGCTGAAGTTCCTCTACTTATCCGCGATTCGCTCTTCGAATAATGCGCTTGTAGACGGCCAAATATTTTATCAAATATTGATTACGTCAAATTGTTTATCCGCAGTTTTTTCTTATCGAAATATAATCATGGTTATCTTTTGTTTCTACTCTGCACTTGAAATTGTATCCTTGGCAGTATGTATTTACCACGCGTGACTTATGTGTCAAAGATAGTGCTTAGGCTATTTGCCACGCCAAATGTAGAGAAATTAACCGATTGTTTTGTTATGATGAGTTCGAGTCACATTTATAAAGTTTGAAAGCAACATAGGTAATTTTCATCACACCCCCCGCCCCCACCCCTCTTTCTCGAAATGAAATTCAGCGCGACGGTTCGTCTGAAATTCGGTAAAGAAAGCGGTGTGGGGATGGAGATGATTTGACAATATTCGATGTTTTTGGGTCTACGTTCCACAGAACACGATTTAAAGAAGAATCGTATCAGATAATGGATGAAAAATGTGGTAACCTACAGAAACATACGAACGAAACAATTGTCGAGATCTGTATTTTTATCAGATTTGGTGACAACGGTTTTAAAATTATCTTCAGTGTAGACTGTAGGCCTAGTTTCCAGTCATGCCAATATCACCAATGAAGTGATAATATATATGCAACGAAAACATGTCCCGTAATCTGAGATTCCATTGTCTCCATATGGACTACGCACGGTTTTATTTAATTGAAGAAGAACAGGTCGTCAATTTGTCCATATCAGCTCCAATTTGGTTGTTTAACGTTTTGGAATATTTCTTGATATAAAAACGAATATCCAAATTTTTGTCAGCGAATATGTATAATGTTACAACTTCTAATTTTTTGGAAAAGATTAACAAGTCGTTTATTTTAAATATCATTACTGCAAAGCTTGAATTTACGTCTTGATAATCAAAGGTTATTATTGACAAAATGGCGTCGGGCACCTGCTGAATTAAACATTCCAAATACGAAATAACGATTTAAAAACAATTGCTCTCAGGTATTATTATTATCAGGAGTGCAATTCAAACGAGGAATACTTATGTTGTAGGAACTATTCTTTAAAGTGATTTGTTTGTGGACAGATGAAGATATAAGTGGACATTAAAATCTTGTTGCTACAGACGCCATCCGTCTGCTGCTTGGTTGGGACTAACTCAAGTTTCCCTATCTGCTCCCCTTTCATAAACGTTTTATTCCACATCCCGACCCTATTGTACATTGTCATGATGCTTCAAACTGTCAAATCCAATAATTTAAACTATATTGGAAAGAATACTCAAGAGCCAAGTGGTTATCCTCTTAGCTTTTCAATTTCATATCAGACAGTTATCTTCTCTCATTTGAAAGTGACAAAGAAAATATGATAGATTATTGTCATTCCAGATATTGAGATAAGCTTAACCGGTACCAAATTAAAATTGATACACCTATTTGAAGTCTGTGAGAAAATTGTCAAAGAGAAGCATAAATGGAATTCATGATTTATAAAATCTTATTAATTTTTAGTTTCAGATTTAAAACATGTCTTTATTTACTGTCATCTGTTGAGAAAAGTTATATGAAAAATTGTCAGTATATTTAAAAACTTTCTAGATGGCTGTAGATGATAGATACTCTATGTCAGCAGACAAATACCTAGGTAAGATTTTTTCCAAGGATATTTCAATAAGCATATTAAAGGGACAGATGTGCCATTTTGTGGGTTGATTTGAGTCTTGAATATATGTTAATAGTCTTTAGAAGTACAAGAGATGCATACATAATTCCCTCAATAATATCTATCAACTAGGAATTTCTTTTCCTATTTCTATAGATGTCTATTATATATATGGCAGTGTCTCAATAAAAGAACTTTGAAACGCTAATAATTCTGGACACACATGAGTTTGAAGCCTCAAATTTCGATGGTGAGCTGTGAACACTATTACTATTACTATTACTATTGACATAGCTAGTCAAAAAAATGACGCATTTGTCCCTTTAACACCTCTGAATAACTAGATGCTTTTTCCATGTTAGTTTATCTAACCTCCATTACTGGCAGGCTAAACCAAGTTGCAAAACATGAATGAACTATCTTGATATTTGCTTTCTCTGTGTTGAAAAAGAAAATTTTCAACTTGCTTAGCTCCTGTAGGTCCCAGAGCAAGCTAAGAAAAAGAAACAAGAATACAATTGGTTCTGATATCTTTTTTCAGCTAAACATAATATTCTGGTGTACTTAGAAGATTCTGTAGCACAATTGCTAGAACATAAAGAAGAAAATTCTAAAGTGAATGCTGTCAAATTTCTTAGTGACTAGTAAGTTTTGATTGAAATTTCTCTGTATTAAAAATGATTGAAGACAACCATATATCAATTTAAAGGGTTAGGTCGAACGATTTAGGTGCTCAAATTAACAAAAACTATAGACCAAAATCTAAAAATATCTTATCTCAAAGTTTTAACCCAAAAAATCCTGCGATTAATTTTTAGAATACCAAACGTTTATCCTTAAGAGTTCCTATGTTTTTTGATTGCCAGTGTTAAGAGTGAAGAAGTTCCTAAAAACTTCTATGTAAAGCACTGGCCAAGGTCACAAATAAAGAGATAAATGTTCAATACAAGATAAGGTGAAGTTAGCATAGTTAGTATTAAGTTAAAAAAACCAATGTAGGATAAGTAATGAATGGAATCAAGCAAATTAGACGCCCAATTGTATTGTATTGAGCTTTCAATAGAAATTACCAACACACACATCAATATCTTGAAGATTATTTGTGGTATATCCCTTTAATAATAATTTATAATATTGTAGTTTTAGCAGTGTAAGAGATGGTAACCATACTATGTTTAGAGAATATACTTTTATACATTCAACACCACATAATAGAGCATCTTTTGTCAGATTATTCTGGAAATGTTATAGACAAATAGGTAAAAAGGGAGGTAAGAGAAAAGCTTTCTTTAAACTGGACAACAAAATCACTGTTGTCTTGCATTGTTTTGCTTTTAGTTACCAACAAATTTATCTTTTTTTTCTTATTTGTCTTGAAATTAGTGATATTTGATTAACTTATCAGGGCAACAAAAAGAAAATCTTGACCATAATTATTGTTAAAAGCGGTGGATGTACAAAAAAGTCAAGGGTCACCAATGTTAGCACTGATGTTCATGCTGGATTGAATACAAACTGTCAAAAAAACCTTTTCTAGCTTTTGTTGAGAATATGACATCATTTAACATTGTTACAAAAAGCTCGAATTCAGAACACACAACAGAATGAGAAAATGATGTATGGTTTGTCTGCAATATAAATATATACTATATAAAAGTTCTCACAGTTATTGCTGATGACTGTATCATTATGTTAATATCTGCATAATAACCTTGAAGTATTTCTAAAACTGAACACAAACTGTTACAAAACAATCAGAAAAGAATTACATTATTTTATTATTATAGATCTGTTAAGTATTCAAGAATATCATTCCTTACTTGGTTTGATTTGTCCTGATTTTCCTTTTGATATTGTTAAAAAGACTGCCAAGTAAGAATTTTATCTACTTTATTCTCAAATCAATGAGCCCATTAAAGTTTCCTGTTGTTCAAATGAGATGAAAATCATGGCCCTTTTCGATACAGATTGTAGGGAAACTTTGTCAACAAAATCCATTATTTTCAATTAAAAACAGCTTGAAAGTCTATTATCTTCTGTCAATAAAACTTTGTGAAATATCACTAAAAACAAGAAAATTGATAATGACTTCTTTGGTAATTGGAGAACAAAACAGTTATAATTTAGATATATGATCATATTTTTCCCTGAAAGATAATTTGATTTTTTTGGTTTTCAGAATAGTTTTGATAGATGATGCTTTAGATTGTCTCATTTCATTCACTGATTTTGTTTATGCATTTCAAACACAACTATATTTTGAAGGTAAAAATTATATATGTTTAGCTTTACATGGTTATTAGTTCAAATTGACAAAGGTTTGGGTCTATTATTTTCATCAGTTTATTTGATACATATAATGCTGTATTTGTTACCTCTGGGAAATATGGAAAATACAGTTTATTTTAAGGGACAGGTAGGCCATTTTTTTGACCAATCATACTTTAGTCTTAGAAACTGGAATTTTTTAACTGATAATAGTGTTCACAGCTCACCGTTGAAATTTGAGCCTTCACATCCATGTGTGTCCAGAATTATCTGCGTTTAAATATTAGATACTCTGTGATATATAGAAAAGACCTAGTTTGAAGTATTTTTAAAGAAATTTGGTGATTTCCGCACATTTCTAGTACTTCTGAAGACTATTTACATATATTTGAAAATCAGCACCCAAAATGGCACCACTGTCCCTTTAATACATCATACATCACTGAAAAAATGACACTTATAATGTTTGGTTTCCGTTCCATTATGCCAAATTATGAAAGTTAATTTTGTGCTTTCAATATTTTATTTGTGATGTTGTTATTTATTTAAGAATTTGTAGAGAAATGTTCAGGTATATATCAGTCATTACTACAGAGTTTTAGAAGCCCACGTGAACCAGTTGTGGTACCTACGTCTGGTCTAAAAGAGGACTCTGGTATACATCTTAATAATCATCAACCTACAGATGATGTTGATAGTATGCAATTTTTTAGAGCTATATACCCTATCTGTGATAAAATACAGTTTAGGTAGGTAAATGGCTTTTTTCTGTTGATATTTGACCCCTTTTCTTGAAACAATTTGAGGGAGCAGTTGTGACTTCGTGAATTAGACTCTTCCTTGCTTGAAGGTCCAGTGTTCAAACCAGGCATAGGTTGAGATAATGCCTAGCGATTTTTAAACCCAGTTTCCCCACTCAGTGATGCAGATCAGAAGGGCTGACATGGAACGTTTGGATAGGACAATAAAACAAAGCCCCATGTGTTACAGAATCAAAGAGCCTTTGACAGTTTGAAACAAAAAAGAATAGAATGCTGTGGTCCTGGCAAAGTTTTCCTCATTAAACACTGCATGGCATTGCCTGTCTTCATTAGCCCAAAGTAGGATGTAGAATTCCATCAATTTCATTTTTGTTTCAAAAGAATTCCAAAGACTTGAACAGTTGTTTAAATTTTGAATTCACCAACAGATTAAGCTCAATTTCATTGAATTATGATTCAAATTGGTTTTAATGTTTCATTATACCAACTATGTGTAGAAATTCAGATGTAAAACTCTTTATATTTTCATTTCATTTTAATGGGTATGTGTATATGTCCTCGCAAAGTGCAGAAAAATGCTCTTTTGATAGAATCCTACCTCCAAAATTGAAGAGCAGTAGTATGTTTAAGTCTTGTCTCTATTTTATTTCAGTTCACCACCAATAAGTTCATTAAAAGAGATATTATTTCATATTCCTAGAATCTCATTCTATGGTTTTATGATTGCTATAGCTAAAAGTGAATCTATTAATTCTTCAATAGGTAAGTAAGTTTATTGATGTCCGTTGCATAATGGCTATCAAAATTGTAAAACCACAACCATATAAGAAGTCACTGTACTGTCATTGTCATACTTTAGTCACAAAAACTGGAATTTTTTAGCTGAGCTAATCAGTAATAGTGTTCACAGCTCATTTAAACCTTCAAATCCATGTGTGTCTAGAATTATCCGTGTTTGAATGTTAAATTTTCGAATTGTCAATTTAAGATACATGTACTCTGTGATATATAGAAAGGACTTTTGTAGAAATAGTGTGTAAAATTGCTAGTTTGAAGTATTTTTAAAGGAATTTCGTGATTTTTGTACATTTCTAGTACTTCTGAAGACTATTTACATATATTTAAGACTGAAATCAACCCACCAAAATTGCACATCTGTCACTTTATATGGTCGTTTTGGTGAAATTGTTTTTTAGATATCTCCATCATTTTCTCTGCAGGACGATTGCCTCCGAAAATAGAATTATTAGAAGGTGGAGATACAGAGCTAACATCGTAAGAAATTTTTAAAATCCTGCATGGTGGTTGGTTCATTGTTATCGTAACTCCTCCCCTTCGTTTTATTTAACGGCATGTAACAAACCAGTTAGTCCTGTACAAAATTTCAAAGTTACTTTTTTAATTTTTTCTTTTGAAAACTTGATGCCTAAAAATCTAAAGTTTTCATTCTGAAATACTTTTTTTGCCAATCCGCATTTATGGATTGTTTGTTTCACTTAATTTCTATGGGTAAACTCATTCATTCTAAAAAAAAAATCCTCCATTTAATGAAGTTTAAACTTATGTGGTATTTGTCAAAATTTATTGACTATTACAACAAGAATTCTCCACTGGGAGTGATGATTGGTTGAATGCGGAACACACCTAAATAATGTTGTTAGATCTAACATGGTTGAAGAAACCCACAGAAAATACAAGAGATTATAGAGTTTCATATTAATTATATCACTTGTGTACAGGACTAACAAATCTTATCACTGTTTTTTGAACTTGTTTTAACTAACCAATCATATTGTTGAATAATGTTGATCCAATGAAAATTTGTGAAAATTGATTGAGCTAGCTTGAAGATATATCATCTCTTAGGATGACAATAATAATAATGATAATAATAATAAAATCTTTAATGACAAGGGTGAAAATTAGGTCAAAGGCCTCTTTACAATTTTGCCCGGTGAAATTATAACATGAAAATTATAAAAAATAATAAATTGAAATTTTTAAACTTGGATAAAATGAGTCTTTGTTTATCAGTGGACTTTCCTGGTGTCATAACTATACAACAGAATCCCTCTATAATCTAATAAATCTATAAAACTAAGTAATAGTCCATTAAACGAAGAAATTTGAAACATGTTTAAAAGCTTGCTATAATAATTATTTAGTTTAATGGATATATCATCTTATATATAGATTCTATTCTTTAGTAATAGCACCTGGTAAGTCTAACTGATGAATATAAACTTTTATAGACCAAGTTGGAGAATGTCCATTCTAAGAGGTAGTATCCTTTTAAAACAAAATACTAGATTTTCAGTGGATCAATTTGTATTTTACCTTCTTAACACTGGTGATGGTTTAAGATAGATTAAAGATACCTGTAGGAAGAATAATTACTGCACAATATGAACACAAGTCACAGACAAAATGCGCTAGAATTGCTTATTAAGGTATCTGTGTTATGTCAACTTGTTAGTTTTTTCAGTTAGAATGGCTGCGCATTGTATTCACAATTATATGGTATAGCCCTAATTTCAGGCATTTAGAATCCTGTCCAGCTAGCTTGTTAAAGAAGTCCACATTTTGAAAAGTTTGAATTAGTCATGTCACTTAAAGTGATACTACATCTTAGAATTAACATAAAATTTAAGAATTTTAAACTTGACGAATAAGAGCTAGTAGATATACCGGGTGTCATAAATAACATAACAGGATCCTTATATAATCTGATAAACTTTATGACACCAGGTAAGTTCACTGATAAACATAGACTAATATTGACCTTTTCCAGAACTTAAATTTTATATTTATTCTAAGACGTAGTAGTATCACTTTAATAGACAGACAGTTTTAACCTGGCAGTGACAAATTCAATTTATTAAAGGCCATTTCATTGTTTGACATTTCTATAATTTGAAGATATCAATACCACTGTCAATTAAAAATGATTATAAAATTCATTTTCATTTTTTTTTAATTTGGTAATGAATTTGTTATCTTATATTTTTCACCATTATTTTTCCTCATTCTTGGTAGGAATAAAGATAAATTTATTAGATGTTAATGAAAAAATGAATAAAAAAAACATTTATAATTGTACTTTATTTTTTGTATACAATCTTAAAAAAAACATTTTATTATTTTTCAATTTGTACAATTTTTATGAAATTTATTGTTATTATTAAAGCATCATAATGTTATTTTGTTTTATCAGTCAAATTATTTTTGTCAGTCATTTATATTTTCATCTGTCAGCCAAGTTGTTATTGTACATAGCTGAGTTATTATTGAACATAGCTAAGTATGTACATAGCTAAGTTGTTATTGTAAATAGATGAGTAGTTATTGAACATAGGTAAGATTTTACATAGCTCAGTTGTTATTGTACATAACTAAGTTTTTATTATATTAAGCTTAGTTGTTATTGTACATAGCTGAGTTGTTATTGTACATAACTAAGTTGTTATTGCACATAGCTCATTGTTATTGTACATAGCTCATTGTTATTGTACATTGCTGAGTTGTTATTGTAGATAGCTCATTGTTATTGTACATAACTAAGTTGTTATTGTAAATAGATGAGTTGTTATTGAACATAGGTAAGATTTTACATAGCTCAGTTGTTATTGTACATAACTAAGTTGTTATGGTATCCAGCTAAGTTGTTATTGTATATATCTTAGTTGTTATGTATTCAAGTTTAGTAACTGATGCCATACCAAATATAATTTGAAGATTCTTAACTTAAATCCTGTGTTGTCAATATGGCAACAGTAGATAAGATAACACTGCTTTTAGTATTCACAGTAACTGGAATTTTAGGAAAGAATTAGATTTAGAAGTCACAAAAGAAACATAGTAACAATAATGTGGTAGACTGAGATGGCTTATCACTATGTTTTTGTTTGAGCATAGACGTCTGCATTGCTTCCATGTTTTTCAAGCAGTAAACTTGGCATAGCTATGTGGCTGCAAACACAATGACCAGAAACAATTGGATAGTAATAGTAATAGTATCAATATTCTGTATTAGGTTATCCATTTTGATGTATGATCAACTGAAATTATGAGAAAATTTTGGAACTTACTCATCCTTATTTCTGTTGATATTGTTGTACTGAATGTTCCTATATATTTTAACAAGTTTGATTTTCCCTTCTTTCCGTTATCCAATTTTGTTAATCACATTAATCCTATTAACAGTTGTATTAATCTTGTTAATCTATGTTAATCTTCTTACTAACAACTTAGATTTCGCCCAGCATATGATATTTATGTGATGGGACCTCTCCTTGGATTGAATAAAATCAAGTAAAGTGAGTATTCAGAATCTTGACTTTATTTTATGCTAATTTCTTATCAGTGGGTATTTTTTATATGCCTAGGAAAAATTTGAGTACTCGAAAAATAGACTGAAACTGAAGTTGACTGGTAATTAAAAGCATCTAATAAGGTCTATCATATTCGACACAAGCAAAGCACCTAGCAGCAACCATTTTTTTTAGTCGTTAGTCATATACAGCAACCGATCATGAACCATTATAAATTTCATGGAAAGTAGCTGTTTTAGAAGCAGATGGTATCAGGTATAATTCTATTTCTGCAATAGAAGTTAACTTCTGTGATAAAGTAAATAATAAGACAACCATATCCTGTTAAGAAGCTCTTTTATTTTTCTTTGCCATATTATTCGAATTTTGCGACTGTTTTGTAAGATTTTGACTCCTAAATCTTAATCTATTTCTAGGTCCATATCAAAGAATGAGAGTCCATCCAGAAGTAATCCACCATCTCGAATTGGTACAGCACTAGTTAGACCAACAGTTCATCTTCCACCACGCTCTAAATCAGCTCATGGTACCTCTAGTACTAGTAATACTAAACTATCACGTAAAAAACCTGCTGTAGTATCTAGTTCATCAGAGACTGATAGTAGTACGGAATCATCAGACAGTATTTAATAGTACTAGTAATACTAAACTATCATGTAAAAAACCTGCTGAAGTATCTAGTTCATCAGAAACTGATACTAGTACGGAATCACCAGACAGTATTTAATAGTACCAGTAATACTAAACTATCATGTAAAAAACCTGCTGAAGTATCTAGTTCATCAGAGACTGATAGTAGTACAGAATCATCAGACAGTATTTAATAGTACCAGTAATACTAAACTATCACGTAAAAAACCTGCTGAAGTATCTAGTTCATCAGAAACTGATACTAGTGCGGAATCATCAGACAGTATTTAATAGTACTAGTAATACTAAACTATTTCATAATAAAACCTGCTGTAGTATCTAGTTCATCAGAGACATACCAGTACGGAATCATCAGGCAGTATTCAATAGTACTAGTAATACTAAACTATTACTTAATAAAACCTGCTGTAGTATCTAGTTCATCAGAGACTGATACTAGTACGGAATCATCAGACAGTATTCAATAGTACTAGTAATACTAAACTATTACTTAATAAAACCTGCTGTAGTATCTAGTTCATCAGAGACTGATACTAGTACGGAATCATCAGACAGTATTTAATAGTACTAGTAATACTAAACTATTACTTAATAAAACCTGCTGTAGTATCTAGTTCATCAGAGACTGATACTAGTACGGAATCATCAGGCAGTATTCAATAGTACTAGTAATACTAAACTATTACTTAATAAAACCTGCTGTAGTATCTAGTTCATCAGAGACTGATACTAGTACGGAATCATCAGACAGTATTTAATAAAGCTGTAACCAGTTGACGTACATGAAAGATTTCCTCAATAATTCATTTTGTCATGAAACCGGTCACTGATCTGCATTTTTTATTTATGCATTTAAGAATATTAAATTTATTTGTTATATTGTTAATCATTTAATAAATATATATTAGCTTGGAATAATGAAATGAATGGAGTTTTACGTCCTACTTTTCTTTACCATGTGGGCTAATGATGACAGGCAATGCTATGCAGGGTGCAATAAGGGAAAGTTTGCCAGATCAGCGGCATTAGCCTGCTCTTTTTCGATTTCCAACTGTCAAGGGATCTTTAACGTGCACAGTCTGTAGTACACGGGGCCTCAGTTTATTGTCCCATCCAAACGACTAGATGCCTTTTCAATGTCAGTCCCTCCTACTTGCATCACTGACAGAGAAACAGAGTTGCAAAATCTGAAGGCATCATCTCAACCTATGCTCTTGATTGAACCCTAGTTATATGTTAACTTGGAGCTCTTGTAATAATCATAGAACTGTATTAACCAACACTTGTGATAAGACACTTTAAGTTTGTGTTAAAAAATGAAAAAAAAACACCTCATAAAGTAAGGAAATATTTTATTCAACAGAGCATTTGATTGGGCGAATAATAAAAAAGCCAAAATAGGAGCTGCATAACAATGTCAACAGATCATGGATGGCATGTGGAGTCACCCACAGTTTTTACTGGTCATTCCCAAGTGTTAATATAGTCCATGACTCTTAAATAGATTTTATTATAAGCCTACATTATAGATCTATAAGCACTGATTCATGATAAATAACATGTTTATAAAATAATATACAAGTATTGGGGAAGGAATAATTACATGATCTTATATACAAATATACACAATTTGATTTGAGCAACCTTATTGAGGAATCAAAATGAAAAACATGCATCTTGGTATCAAAAAAAATGAAAAATTCTGAGAATTGATAGTTAATGCTGAACGTAACACGAGCAAATGGCATGAAATGGGGAGAAAAGGGAATTTATATCTTTGAAAATTTATCATGTATATTTTTGTATAGCAAAAGTTTGGCATCTCTTTGGATGATAATTTTGTTACATTAACTGATGAAGGAATGGTAAGATATCTACACATTAACAAAATCTACCTAAAAAATAAAGTGTGTACCTTGTCTTGGACAGGCCGCTTAATAAGAGATATTAAATATAAAGCACTGGTACAAGTTCATATGGCTTTCATAAAATTGTGAATTCTGATAAATCTGATGAAGATTATTTTTGTTAATTTATTTTACTCAATTTTTGTAAAAATAATAATAAAAGAAACAGGCATGCAATAATATAACAGAAATTTGAACATTATTTTCTTCTCTTTACATCTATTATAATACTGTATGTAACTATTTATATCTGCCATCCACCTCTATTAAGACTAGACATTGATTTACTCTTTGATATTCTTCTGAAATAGATGTAATGTAATGGCATTAAAATTGTAGTGTCACCAATTTATATTGGGTAAAACTTATTTTTAAAATGATTGTAAAGAGATTTTGTATGTTTTTTTGGACACGCAATGCTATCACAGCATAAAACCACAACGTTCCAGTTTTCAGTCAGACGTTTGTGGTTCCTGCAATTAAACAAAAACTAAGAGTTTGATGACGTCACTAAGTGCACAGGACCCCATCAAACACTTGTTTTTTGTGGAACTTGTTTTTTTTTTTTGTGGAACTGCAGGAACTGCAGATGTCAGTTATCATTGTTTAAACATTTTTAAGACTAATAATAAAAGTGTATACCTACCCACTAGTTAACAATGATTTACTATTTATTGGTACTCGTCTAGCTGTTGTTATAGTACCAGTATCATCACTATTAAACTGTAATTTACTTCTGATACTAGATGACTTAGTCATTGACATATAATTTGGTTTGTTTCGTCGATTTTCTGAAATAATTTTAGTTCAAGACTAATTTCTATTGGTTTTTTAAAGGCACAAGCTAAAAAAAAGTTTCTGCTAAAACCGCGTCAAAATTTTGAAAAGAGATTTTTTAAACTTTTTATATTCTTCGGGGACACTGATAGCATCAATTTGTACCATTCCAATATGCTCCATTCCAATATTCAATCAGAAGTCTGTGGTTCCAGAAATTCTTCTGAAACTAAATGTTTGATGATTTCACTTATTGCAAATATGATAAAGCACATTTAACAATTATTGACATCATCAAACATTTTTTTTTTTTGGAATTGCAGGAACCACATGCATCTGACTGAAAATTGGAAAGGTGAAAATTTATGATATCAGCGTCCACGATACACATAAAATTTTTAGAAAACCTCTTAACCATACCTTTTATGTTCAGAAGTCTACATATTCAAATCATATCAACCATAAGCTTAAATCATATACATATAATAATGCTAGCGATATATTAGACATCGATGTAACAACTCAATTACAAATTCAGTCACAGTGGCACCAGGTGTTCTAGATAGTGTGAAATGTAAAACATTATGACACTTACTAAATTCAGACTCTGTTTTCTCCATATTTTGACGTAATTTCTTCAGACTTTCTTTACATTTAGCACTAAGTTTATATTTCGGTGTATCTAGATTTATCTTAAATTGTTCTGGGGTCACTTGGGAATTCCTGAAAAAATTGATTTCACATTATTTAAGAAAAACAATGAATGCCAAATAGTCCTGATCAATTTACATAATTGACCACTTAAGTACACTTCTTATATCAGTTTCACACAGAGAAAGAGTACCTAAGCAAATTACAGTCCAAGGTCTAAAAGCCGTAAAATTCAATGATTAGAAAAGAAATGGACCATTTGCCATCCTTGGTCATTCAAGTTAATAACAATGCAGGTGAAATAAAGCACTCTTTCAAGGTCACCAGATAAAAGCTTTCTTTAATATACTATTTGACAAATGTTCATCCCATACTGGTGAAACAGGTTTTTAGATATATTTAGTCCAACAACCGGATATTTGGCTAAAAAATGGACATTGAACATCTAAAATTTGTGCTAAAGCAAAGTAAAGGAACTTTCTCAATATAGGCTATGTCTTACTTAGTGGAGTTTTACTTCCTCAACTTACCTATTTAAAGAATGAGTATTATTGTGAATCTGTTCTAGAGGTGTACGAACAGGAGACGGTGTTTTAACAGCATCAGCATACGACATACCTAAAAACAAAATAATATAATATAACAAAATAATATAATATAACAAAACAAAATAATATAATATAGCAAAATAATATAATATAACAAAATAATATAATATAACAAAACAAAATAATATAATATAGCAAAATAATATAATATAACAAAATAATATAATATAACAAAACAAAATAATATAATATAGCAAAATAATATAATATAACAAAATAATATAATATAACAAAATAAAATAATATAACAAAACAAAATAATATAATATAGCAAAATAATATAATATAACAAAATAATATAATATAGCAAAATAATATAATATAACAAAATAAAATAATATAACAAAATAATATAATATAGCAAAATAATATAACAAAATAAAAAAAAATAATATAACAAAATAAAATAATATAACAAAATAATATAATATAACAAAATAATATAATATACAAAATAAT
>NW_008706957.1:122369-123226 GCF_000327385.1 Lottia gigantea
AATAAGGCATTATGGTTCAGCTTCATACCAGACAACATAAAGTACGGCATATTGGTACTTTAATCAATCTAATAAATGGCCAAGAAATTGTAATAAGTACCAAGTCTCTAAGGTAAGAAATAAATAATTGAGAAGTTACCATGAACATCATCTTCTTTCCACTAAATGTAAATAAGCAAACTCATTGGAATCTTTGGAGAAACAAATTCAAGACCTCATTTGCACGAATCCATCATTTGCATTTCACTTGTCTGCCCTTAATCCCCAAGGGAAATAACTCTAAAATCCCCAATCAATTTAGCAAAAGTTGTTGACATTTATTTCTCCATTAGCAGTAAGCCAAAGAGAGCAGTAAACGATATTTAGATAGGATGAAAATTAAACACAATCTAAACCAAATTAAACCGAGAGTAATTACACTTTATATTTAACATAAACAATGTTTTTCTGATCAAATTTCATCTAGGGTTGACATTTAAATCAAGTGCTTCTATTAAATTGGTATACATTTATACAAAATTAGTGACTGAAAGACTTTTGAGTATAAACTAAGTGCAAATTGGTATAACATGTACATTAATCTGCCAATTTTCCTTCCTTTTTTAGGGCTGTTTTTACATATATTGCCAAGAAAATGGTTATTGCCAGCTTTTTATGACTGTAACTCAGTCAGTTTCATTGGAATTTTCACCTTTTTTGCTTATTGATGGTGCTAAATTTGAATATGAATATCTGGTAATCAGATTATCTATATGGAAGGTGGAATGGCTTTTTATTCAATGTTCTTCATTGCTATTTCTTAATTCTTAATTCTAAATTCTTATCTTGAACATTTGTTGGTAGAGTTTTGTGTTTTG
>NW_008706957.1:123276-124773 GCF_000327385.1 Lottia gigantea
GAGGATCCCCTTCGTTTTATTTAACGGCATGTAACAAACCAGTTAGTCCTGTACAAAATTTCAAAGTTACTTTTTTAATTTTTTCTTTTGAAAACTTGATGCCTAAAAATCTAAAGTTTTCATTCTGAAATACTTTTTTTGCCAATCCGCATTTATGGATTGTTTGTTTCACTTAATTTCTATGGGTAAACTCATTCATTCTAAAAAAAAAATCCTCCATTTAATGAAGTTTAAACTTATGTGGTATTTGTCAAAAATAAATAATGTGTAAATGATGTTGTTAGATCTAACGTGGTTGAAGAAACCCACAGAAAATACAAGAGATTATAGAGTTTCATATGAAGTATAGCACTTGTGTACAGGACTAACAAATCTTATCACTGTTTTTTGAACTTGTTTTAACTAACCAATCATATTGTTGAATAATGTTGATCCAATGAAAATTTGTGAAAATTGATTGAGCTAGCTTGAAGATATATCATCTCTTAGGATGACAATAATAAAAATGATAATAATAATAAAATCTTTAATGACAAGGGTGAAAATTAGGTCAAAGGCCTCTTTACAATTTTGCCCGGTGAAATTATAACATGAAAATTATAAAAAATAATAAATTGAAATTTTTAAACTTGGATAAAATGAGTCTTTGTTTATCAGTGGACTTATCTGGTGTCATAACTATACAACAGAATCCCTCTATAATCTAATAAATCTATAAAACTAAGTAATAGTCCATTAAACGAAGAAATTTGAAACATGTTTAAAAGCTTGCTATAATAATTATTTAGTTTAATGGATATATCATCTTATATATAGATTCTATTCTTTAGTAATAGCACCTGGTAAGTCTAACTGATGAATATAAACTTTTATAGACCAAGTTGGAGAATGTCCATTCTAAGAGGTAGTATCCTTTTAAAACAAAATACTAGATTTTCAGTGGATCAATTTGTATTTTACCTTCTTAACACTGGTGATGGTTTAAGATAGATTAAAGATACCTGTAGGAAGAATAATTACTGCACAATATGAACACAAGTCACAGACAAAATGCGCTAGAATTGCTTATTAAGGTATCTGTGTTATGTCAACTTGTTAGTTTTTTCAGTTAGAATGGCTGCGCATTGTATTCACAATTATATGGTATAGCCCTAATTTCAGGCATTTAGAATCCTGTCCAGCTAGCTTGTTAAAGAAGTCCACATTTTGAAAAGTTTGAATTAGTCATGTCACTTAAAGTGATACTACATCTTAGAATTAACATAAAATTTAAGAATTTTAAACTTGACGAATAAGAGCTAGTAGATATACCGGGTGTCATAAATAACATAACAGGATCCTTATATAATCTGATAAATCCAAAAAACTTAGTAATTATCCAAAAAATAAGCAATTAACTATTATTGAAAAACGCTTAATATCAAGATTAAGCGTTTTTCCATAATTACTTATTTTTATGAATTTTCCAAGTTTCCTGATTTTACAGGGATTCTGTTG
>NW_008706957.1:126877-252277 GCF_000327385.1 Lottia gigantea
ATAACAAAATAAAATAATATAACAAAATAATATAATATAACAAAATAATATAATATAACAAAATAATATAATAGAGCAAAATAATATAACAAAATAAAATAATATAATATAACAAAATAATATAATATAACAAAACAAAATATAATATAACAAAACAAAATATAATATAACAAAATAATATAATATAATATAACAAAATAATATAATATAATATAACAAAATAATATAATACAACAAAACAAAATAATATAACAAAACAAAATAATATAATATAACAAAATAAAATAATATAATATAGCAAAATAATATAATATAACAAAATAATATAATATAACAAAATAAAATAATATAATATAGCAAAATAATATAATATAACAAAATAATATAATATAACAAAACAAAATATAACAAAATAATATAATATAACAAAACAAAATAATATAACAAAACAAAATAATATAATATAACAAAATAATATAATATAACAAAATAAAATAATATAATATAACAAAATAATATAATATAACAAAATAATATAATATAGCAAAATAATATAATATAACAAAATAATATAATATAACAAAACAAAATATAATATAACAATACAAAATATAACAAAATAATATAATATAACAAAACAAAATAATATAATATAACAAAACAAAATATAATATGACAAAATAATATAATATAACAAAATAATATAATATAGCAAGGCTCAGTTTTATTTTATCATGTTTTATTAAAGGGACAGATACTCCATTTTATTTTACCAATCATACTTTAGTCTCAAAAATGTGAATTTTTTAGGTAAGCCAATCAGTACCTGTAATAGTGTTCACAGGTCACCTTTGAAATTTGAGCCTTCAAAGCCATGTGTGTCCAGAATTATCTGCGTTTGAATGTTAAAATGATGATCATTTTAAGATACTCTACATAGAAAAGACATATATGGAAATAGTGAGTAAAATTCCTTGTTTTGAAAGTATTTGAAAGGAATTATCTGATTTTCAAGTACTTCTGAAGACTATTTCCATATATTCAAGACTAAAATCAACTCCCCAAAATGGCGCACTGTCCCTTTAACATCATATCCTGCCTTCACTTTTGGCTCAACACAAACAGCAACTAATCAGACATGCTTAGACTAGTCACATAAACTATACATGGGGAGATTCTAGCAAAAGAAAAGATTTTTATATTTTTTTTACTAAATCTTAGTTACCAAAACAGAAGTCCCCTGTTTTCAATGGTGCACATTCATTAGGTGTGGAATGAGATAGGGTAAGGGCATGTTCACAATGTCAAGACATTACAAACTTTGTACTTATACCTTGACTGCAATCAATAGTCACCTTTCTTGTATAAGAAAGTTTATGAATAAAGCGAAATAATTGGATTATACGCTAGCTAGTATGGCCAATCAGAGGCCTCGACAGAAAGTCTGTGAACACAAAACCCATCATCTTTACAGCTCTGATTAGCTGCATTTGCTGGCATACAATCCCTGCATTAGGTGGTACAAGAATAGTGACTATTATTAGTTCGTACAAGCTTGACATTGTGAAGATGGGGTAAGGGTTAAGCTTGGTTCATCCTTCAACATCTGCCCCCTCCAAAAAAAAACCCCCAAAAAAACAGGCTCATATGTCAAGTGCACTTGTAATGATACAAAATCTTACCTTTATCTGAGGGAGGAGTTGTTTCAAAAACAATAGATCTAGCTACAGTTTTCTTACATTCTTGATTAGGTAAGCTAATAACTTCAGGTACTGTTTTAGTGACTGTTTCAGTATGTACTGTAGGTGCAGTCTTAACTACTGTAGCTGTGTTTATTTTATTATCTTTTAACACTACTGGACTAGAGAGTACTATTGTATCATTACATAACTGAGTGTCAGAACTCTGAGACTTGGAATTTTCAATTTTGGCGCCATCATTGGCATTGTTTGTCACCGGTTTTGTGTAGGTTGAATTCAAAGATTCAGAATTTCCACACAGTTCATCGTAATTTTTCCTACATTTTATGGGTCGTTCCTCTTTAGCTGCAAATGGAGTAAGGGGTCCTGAAGCTTCAGGATATGAGCTGACATCGTAAGAAGTTTTTGATTTGATTGGTCGTTCTTCACGTGCAGCATAAGGAGTCATGCAATCCTCGACAGTATTGGGTGAAATGTCGTAAGAATGTTTGGGTTTGATGACACGTTCTTCTTTTGCTGCAAATGAAGTTAAATTACTTTTAGCTTGTCCTTTTGGATCACATTTTGGGTTTATTTTGACATTGTCTTTAGTTTTCAATTGAGTCATTTCACTGTCAGATGTTGCTTTATGGTTTGAAGAGTCTTTTTGGAAAGCATTAGCACTAAGTACAGCACGTCGTAATGATGCATCTTTAGGAATGTTTTTAGCATTGTCATTTTTCACTCGCTGAGGTTTTGAGACATTTTCTTTGTTTTCTGAGCGTAAATTTTCCATTTCCCGAAGTAAGTTTCTATTAGGTTTATCTAGCTGAATAGAATGATTAGAATTGGAGGTATTCTCAATGTTAATACGTGGAACTCTTTGAGCCATTATTGGTGAATTCTTTAAAACAGATGCTGAAATAACAAGAATTAAATTAAGTGTATTATTTTCATTGATATGTTCAAGAATGAATTGAAATAATAAGGACAATCTTAGCAGTTCAATTTCATTAGATTAACCTTTTGATCTAACCTGATGATGTTTGCTTAAACCAATCAAATTTAATTGGGTCAATTCCGAACATCCAATGAAAAGGCATGTTTTCTATTTTCACTTTCAGTAGACCTGATAAACTAGGACTATTGCTCCTGAAAATGCACCTTTTGATCACGTCACAAAACGCCAGCACTGGAGAAGGCATCAATTTGATTGGTTAAAGCAGACTAGGTCAAAAGGTTAATTTGACGAATGTTCAATCAATTATAATAGCTAAATATATGGTTTTAAGCTTGAAGATCATCTACCTGCTTTTTTGGTTTGAGTATTGGTTTCTATAGTAACTGGAATGTTCTGTGATAGTCTTCTTTTATTTCTAACTCTACTTGGTGTGGAACCTGAAAAATTATAAACAATAGGAATAAATAAAATTTCCTTATACAATAGCCATAACTTTGATTCATAACTCTAGGTTTTAGCTTATAATATGATGTCAATGTTATGTTACTTGACAGGGGTTCACATTAACTGGTCTGCCATTCCATCTAATCCTTTGTCTGAATGGTCCTGAGGTATTGTCACCATGGCATTGATTGCCTTAAAAGATTTTATATTATAGGGTTTATCATTAGTTATTTATTAAATTATATATTACAAGGATAGCAAATTAGGTTCCAGTTAAGGATCCTTTCTACCAGCTGGTCCTTGGCCAAACCTGCTGACATTGATCTTTCCCGGATTATCCTTACCCATTTACAGCTGTGTCAACTGGAATTTTGAGTGAAGATGACTTATTCAAGATCATCGAACCATCACACGCCGATCGAGAATTGAACCTACAGCCGCCATTTGCTTTCCGTAACCATGCAAGGTACAGAAGGAGAATCTTTACTTTGTGACCTTAGCCAGTGCCTTTAAGAGACTATGTTCTCATCACCATCTAACACAAAATCAACTCCCATGATGCACAAGGTTCCCATAGTTCAGTACACTGACGGCAGGATATAGGCCGGGCCCTAATTTTGGCTTTTCAGGCCCATATTGTTTATATGACCAGAGTTAAAAGAGTTGAAATACCTTTTAAAGAGAGACTGTTAACAACAGGTAAATTAAAGATATCAGCAATATTAAATTTCTCTACAGTATTATCTGATTGTATAGTTTCATCAGCCCACTGTACTTCAGGTGGGTCCACCTCCTCTTTAATTTGATTATACTCATTCAATATATCTGGTGTAATGATATTATGGCCTTTTAATAATAAATATTGTTTCTTCACTGTTTTCAATAATAATGATATCAATCTGAAATATAATAAAAAATATGTGTTGAAATCTTGGAGTAAAGATCTATACTGCGATCTTATTAATATTAGATAACACTTTTGTTCTTATATTTATCATCTTCTCATCTATTGTAATCTTACCATTTATCTATCATAGTTCCATTCAAATGGGGTTATTTCTTTCAAAAAGAAAGGGTTTCATGAAGGACCAGATTGATTTGCCGAGTGAAAAAGAAATTGTTCTGTGAAAAAAAACGCTTTTAAACATCGTTACCTGTCATTAGTTTCTGTCTCTTTTTCTTGATGTTTAACTAATTTCTTTAAATGTTTACAATGATGTCGAGCATCACCTAATTCTATTTCTAAATTATGCATTCTCAAACTTATTTCTAATAGCTACAAAAAAATAAAACATCAAGATGAAACATATTTAAAAACAATCTTAAATATAATAGAGAGTAATAATATACAAGAGTTACTAGTTAAAATTTAAATGGATCTCTATAGCTCTTTATACTGTCAACTCGTAAAAGCCACTTCACAGGTAGCTCGATACCTCAATTTATCACACAACAGTACTGTTTCCAGGTTCATAAATCAGGTTCAGAAAGAATTACAATCATGTTGACTTTACCTCTGGCATTATTTTGGAATCTCCACCAGCAAGTTTCATCTCTGTTTGAACTCTATCTAACCAGTCAGTATTTTCTAGATATTTATTATTAGCTATATCTATCTGTTTTAACACACGATCTAATTTATTCTGATTCTTATGAACTGTTCGTGTTAATTTGTCTGTTACCTAAAATATATCGAAATTACATCATAATGTGATTACAGTAAAGAGGTGTAGCTGTCTACTTTAATTTAAAGCTGACTGTATCACCTTTTAGAATGCAAATCTGACATCCAGTTCAATTATCTAAAAAATAAGAACATTACATTTCAGGTGTAGTTATAATTGATCACAATTTATTAAAAATTTAAAAATGCAGGTGATAATGACTTTTTACAAATAACGGTATAACAACTCAGGTTTTTAACGATCCTTGGCATTGAATCTTACCTGGATTATCCCTACCCATTTACAGCTGGCTTGACAGGAATGATGAAGACCAGACTTTCACATGTCAATCAAAATTAGAACCAACGACCACCATTAGTTTGAAATAATCAAGCACATGACAATATCTAAAACGTTTTCAACACCCTTACCGATTCTGCTATCAAGAACAGGTAAGGTCATCAATTGCAAATATTAAGTATAAATTTGACTATACCTGGGTATTTTGAGGTTCTAAAATATCCAATCTAGATTTGATCTTTTCTTTTTTATAGATCTTCCATAATATATCTCTTTTACAACTTTCTTGATCTAGTATATCTTTTCTTATACCAGATCTACTGCTAAATACATTGTGTAATACATCTTGTAATCTACAAATAAATATAATCAAATACAGGTACTTAATTCAGCAAGACCAAAAAAATATGTCGAATTGAATTGACAAGAGTTTTGGTACTCGGATGTAGGAATTCAGAGTACACTGTACAATCTTCAATACGAATGCATACTGGATTCATCAAAACAGGAAATTTGACTAAATCATCTCTCTCATTGGGTTTTTGTTTTTTTTGTGAATTTAAATTTTTCAGTACATAAGAAAAAATCCTTGTTTTATCATCTTCATATGTTTAAAAAAAAATTCAAAAGCAGTCAGATTTTCACATTTTTTTTCACTATTACCTGTATTTCAAACGGTTCAATATAACCATGAAATAAATATTTCAAAATATTCCCAGTAAATTGGTAAAATGAATTAAGTTCCCATTAAACAAAATGTTAAAAATATGAAACAAAATTGAGCTTGATCTATATATCATACTGTTTTTATAAGACTATATCACTATCTAATACAAAATAAATATGTGTCTACCTTGTAATTTCTTGATGTTGAGAATGTTTTGATGCTCCACCAGATAATATTTTACCTTCTTCATAATCTGTTAGTTTGCCTTTTAATTCTATAATCTACAATAAAATTTACAGAACATTAAGTTTAAAAATAAAACTTTTCATTTAAATCTATTCAAAAATATTTCTCAAACTGTGAATAAAATAAAACCTCATATACCCTGAGATCCAAGTAATTACAGCTTAAAGGGTACTAGTATGACATCAAAGTTATATGACACCAATTAGTAAGGACTGGTTGCTCAGGTATAATCATGTCGGCTGTAGAACCGCTGCTAGTGTTAAATGCATGAACGTTTAAAGACCAGATGGATTTTTACTGTCACTTACCTCTTTTCTCAAATCTTCAACAATTTGACCATATCTACTTATATGGAAATCTACATTCAAAATATTCTTCTTTAACTGAAATAAATATCACATATAGCCTTAAGTAAATTAGTTCCAACAAAATTTGACGTAGATCTCTTGCTTGATTAGATATCCTCTGAGCTCTAAATAGATGTTTTTTCACTTTGCTTTTTAACTAACAGAGGTCAATATCAACTAAAGTTATAAATTAATATAATATCGAAACTTTTAAGATAAAGTGTTTAATTTTTTCCAATTACACCATATCACTTGTATCGCAAAACTTATTGTATCATGGCAGGATTTACTTACTGTTGCTTTAATATTTTTAGCTCTATCAGCATATTTTAGAGTGTTATATGTATCATCATATGTTTTACTTGAAGGACTAAAACACAGAAAATAACAAAAATATACATTTCTTGATGCAGACAAATTTACAATTCATCAAGTTTTTGTCTAATATGGGGACTGTCACTGCATAAGAGTTTAAGACTATACTATACAGAAAAAAAAATTAAATTTGAATTGCAATTCCAACAATCAGGAGACTTTTTTTGAAAACTAAAGTAAGGTAAAAATCTAGATTTTAAGAAACAAAGTAATCTGATTGGATAATAATTACTAATTAGTATCAGACTGAATATTAAGACTTACCTAACAGCAGCTATCATAACAGTTCTACAATTACCACCTAGTGAATCTTTTAATAACCTTGTTAATTTACTATCACGATATGGTATATGACCTTTACTCTAGAAAGAGAATAAAACGATTGAAGATTTTATTAGAATTTGAAAAAATTCTAAAAAAAGGTTTATAGTACCCAAAAAAAAAAGAACTGAAACATAGAAACACAAAAAAAATATTTGTCATTATCTACTGTCATTCAACATCTTGCTATAAACAAATTGATTTTTATCAAAATGAAGAAAAGTAGAGGAAAAATGTCTGATAAGTTCAATTTGCCACCATGCCAGACAACCAATATTGTTATGCAGGGAAAAAAGGAAAAAAAATAATAGAGGAAATGGAAATAATCAGCTGAGGTCAAGGGGTGACCCAGGCTCCAATGTAGGGTACAAGATAATGGAGATTTTACTATTTTAAGATACTTTGGAAGCTATTTCCTATATAGAAATATTTTTCATTTTTAGTGGAATTATTCAAAAATAAAGCAGATCCCTGGTTATGGAATGGGCATATAAACAACGGACTCATTAATCACTACCATAATGTTTTTACAAGTAGAAAGACAAACCTTATTTTCTGCTAAAGCATTAATAACATTGCCTAAAGCCAATAAGGATCGGTTTATGTTGGCTCCTTCACGAAATCTAACTCCACGATTAGCTGTAGCTGTAGCTCTTTCTGATCCTGCTAAATCAACCAAACACATCTTAGCTACTTTTACTTCAGCTGATACATTAGCTGTTCTATCTTTCTGTCTTACATATACCTACAATTATATTATACATCTAATTTGAGCAATATTGAAGAAAAAAAGAAAAGTATATCTATATCCACTATTTGACTATTGTCTTTTATTGCATTTATAATGATTTCATATGAAATTTATATCAATATCTTAATGGAATTGGAAAGGAGTTTGAACTTTTTATGTGTACAGGTGAAACTAAAAGTATTGATTTGCACCATTGCAATAATCAGGCAGTTATATGTAGGGCTGGGTATCGATTACCAAATTGTGATTGATTATCGATGACAAACTAGCGACGATAATCGATTGTTTCGCTCTTGCAATTCAGAAACAAAGGGGAGCTTTAAGAAGTATATGTAATGGAATTTAATATCTGCACCATTATGACTTTTGATTGCATCATTTAGTATGCAAAAAAAAAAAGAATTTTAACCTAAATTAACTGAAAACCAAGTATTTCAAACTGGTTAGAATTCAGTATCATGATAGTTTACCTGAAAGACAGCATGTGATCTAGAAGATTCAGCATTAGCATCAGTTGGATGTTGAGATCTATTTTCATTACCATATTGTAACATATATAATAATTCTTCAGCTGTTTTAGGCTGAAATAAAGATCAATATTGATAGGGGAACATGAATTAAGTTGTGAAAAATAAGTAACCTTTGTACCCAGATATAAGCTTAAGCAAATGTGCAGTAAAAAATTCATATCCTGCCAATTTGCATCCTCCCATCTGACAGAATAAACATAAGGAACACCATGCAGTGTGCAATAAGTGAAATTTTGCCAAAGTAGCAGTAGCTCTCAAGAGATCTTTAACATGAAAAATGACATATAGAAGAACAGATAATTCGACATGATTTACCTTATGTAAAGAGAGTCCTGATACAATCACACCATTAGTGTCTTCTCTGATTGGTAACATACCTTTTGGTAATAATAGATCTTTAATTTGTTCATTATACACCTATAACATACAATCATCAACGTAGATAAAATAATGACGCAAATTATCTCATGTAAGATAAATAGTTCATAATATCCATAAGCTTATGATATTGAAAAAAAAAAAAAAATGAATTATCAAATTGTATTTTTCTGCCTAACAGTCAGCATTTTAATGTCTATAACTAACACTGCAAAAAAACTTTTACTATTTAAATGGTGAATTATATAAGATTACCGTACCTGGTACCAACAAATCAGGTAACAACAAAGGAAAGAGAAGTCGTGAAAACTTTATGATTGTCTTCGAGCAGCTATGACTTTATATGTCCATTGCCTACTGTACTTTCCCACTTTATTCCAAATAAATAGATTATAATTCCATTTCTAATACTATATCTTATATAAACTTAAGCTTAAAGGGCTTGTAAAGAGCTTTCTAAATTTTGTATGTGTATCGGGGACGCTAAAAGCTTCAATGTGCACCATTCCAATTTTCATTCTGCACTAAAGGTGAGCTACTATTGATATCTATGCAGTTCCCCCTCTAGTAAGGTCATAAAATGCGTTAGTTTTAGTGGAATTGCAAGAACCACAGACATCGGAATGAAAATTGGAATGGTACAACCCGATACACATAAAACAATTAGAAAATCTCTTTACAATCTCTTTAAGCTATTACAAACTAGCAATTAAAGATATCAAGGTAAGACAAATTTACCTCTAAATATGAAACAGCTACTTCAATAGATTTTTCCTCTTTGAGAGCTTCTATTCTATCATATAGATCTATCATAGTTAAAAACATAACACCAGGTCTATCAGCACTACCTAACATAGTATGAGTTTTACCAGCTCCAGTTGCACCATAGGCAAACACTGAAATATAACAGAAATAAATGGGACCCTAGCCTCTGTAAGATTATACTACTATATATTTATAAGCTTATATGCAAATCAAGATATCTTCTGCTAATATGTGCAAGGATTAATTTATGGTAAAATATTTGGAGAAATTGGGGTCTTTTAAGTAAATTTCCTTTGCAAGTCTTATAAAAATATTCATCATTGTGAAATTCCACCCTTTAGCAAAGTTTTCATAAGATTTTTTAACAGTCTAATTTAAATTATATAAAATTTTTGTTCTGTTTTTTTTTGCTCTTTTTTTTAATATCCACTTCAGTTCGGATCTAACAACAGTCTTCGTGAACGTTCTACAAATTAACCTTTTGACCTAACCTGATAAGCACTGCGTCACAAGATTGAGCTCTGTCACCTGATAATGCAAATTATTAGAAGACTAAGGAGCTTAATCCATTGATCAACAGTTTTCATACGTTTAAAACCTAAGCTTAAGATTACCTGAGCAATTGTAGCCATTCAAAAAGCCATCTAAAATAGTTTTAGTTGTATGCTCATAAACAGTTTGATTGGATGTATGTGGACCAAACACATAGTCAAAGGCAAACTTCAAATCTTTTCTAGCTTTCTTTCTTATATCTCTTGTAAATGATTTCTTATAACCAGGTGTATGAAGATGTTCCTCTGAAGGATCAAAAGCCAGAACATGTTCATTCATTGTCTTGACCACAATTCTAGATGATCCATCATGTTCACTTTTATTTTCTGGTCGAATTCTTACTACAACTTTAACATTACTGGATGTTGATTTATCATCTTGGTCTTGTAGACGCACACGTCCAGGTGTTTTACCTGTACTTGCTGCTGATAATGTCATGATCTGGAAAGGAAGATAAGTCATATCAATGATTTCAAGTCAAATGAGTAAGCTTACTAGTATGTTGTTATAATACCTCAGTACAGTGTCTTGGCATTTGGCTTAGATCAAATTCTACCTATTAGTTGTATGACAATATGAACAATAGCCTTAAAAAAGTAAATTCTACTTTCAGTTTTGAATCTTAAAATGCCTTGATAAAAAGTAACAGATATTTAGCTGTGTTGAACTGGTCAGGGCTGTTTTTGCTTTTTCGTTGTCACTTCTGTTTGAGAAGTCCAAAAATTCAATAAACAAGGTGATAATTCCTGCCAAGGGGTCATTAAGCACATCAAGACTGTAAACTCCCATAAATGCAGAAAAATTTTGGTAAAGAAAGGCAGCTGGACCTTGTTCAACTTTTCACCAGTACCTTGCACCAAACTGACTGTACCTTGCACCAAACTGTGAACAAGTCACTAGGTTAGGCTAAACCCCATATTGATACTAGATCTAGTAAAATATTTTGATTTTTAATTTTTTTTTTGATTGTGCATGGCATAGGTAAACAGAACTCAGAAGTGACTGTGAAAAAGAGGCCTGTCTTGTTCATAGTTTGAAAAGAAACTGAAAGCCAAAATTTGGGATATTTTTAAAAAGTACTTATTCATAAAAATCGTCAAACCTTTTTTGGTAAGGTTAGGCCTACCAAAGAATTTGCCAATCAAGCAAGAGTTTTGACACGACAGTGATTCCTTTGGTGAGAGACATTTCATTCAGTTAAACGTATTGATACAAACCTTATTTAACTTAGTTCATAATCTTACTAAAGAAACTTCATTCAATTTTCATCAAAAACGTAAACAAACAGTTCAGAGAAATTTTCTAAACGATTCAAATCGCCTCCATTCGAAATTGCGCATTTCGATTGGTTTAGAGTGTTCTCATTCAAAGGGGGGTAATCATTCAATAAACTCGGACCACAAATAGATCTTTATTGAAATTATTTTGAATGGGAGGTAACTCGCTATAGAGACAATCTGCCAGACTACGAAAAATTTGTATCGGCTACTTCGGTTATTTGATGAAATGGCTGCATTACAATTCACTTGAATATTTTCTGATGTGTGGCAGACAAGAACATTTTATTTTTATTCATTAATGAATTTAATTATTCCTAATAGAATCAGAAGACACATTTTTCCTAAATCAATATCGGGTGGTATTTTTTTTAGAACAGGCCTACATAGGCCTAATGTCGCTCGATATGCCGAGATTTAAACTTTGAATTCGAAATTGGATAATTAATACCTACAGCTATTCAATAGAACATATTATTAAGCTTATTGAATGAAAAAAATCGCCCCAAAGTCTGGAATATTCGAGACTATTTGCAGGAAAATACTATAGACTGGTACTGTTACTAAAAATAGACAGACTAGTCATACAGAGATAATCAATATCAAAGAGAAATCTACGGCGTACATCTGTTATACGTGGAATACCTGAAATAGGCGATATTAACGTATATTTCCTACTTTCTAGGTAAGTGAGCTTTGATATTTAGAAAGGAAATGTAGATAATCTTTATAGAGCATTACAGAGGGTATATCACAGTAAAATTAAGTATATAACAGTAAAATACTGATATACCACGGGATGTATCTTGTTTCTGCTATTATCGGTTAGGTTTCATTGTATCGTCTGCCAATAATAATTGTGGTGTAGGTCATTGGGAGAAAAACATGCGTTTTGTATAATATTTTAGCTCGGCTGTTATCAAGTGATAAGAATTTACAATAAATACGTTGAATTCACTAACGTTTTTATTTGCTGCCAAACACCGTGCAACTGAATATAATGATCTGTTAAAAGACATTCACACTCGTGTATTAATCATTTTGGCGATCTTTGATGATAAAAATATCAGAAGAAATTTATTAATGATGAAATATGCAATATCCGTTGGTCTACTCTACTTATAACAGAAGGCTTATAAATATAATAATCTTAAAATAATATTTTGATTTTGATACAATACACCGAAATTCGAAAACATTTTTTGATACACCGAAATTCGAAATAATTTTTCCATTAATATCATCCCCCAGTATTTGAAAGGCTCGACACACAACATTTTTGTACTCGTGTGAAGTCTGCTATCCAATCTGCAATATGCTTAAACAATATCACCAATATTCTCTCACTAGAGGTTAAGCCTGCATGCCTGTGTCTGTGCTTTCGTAACATTATTTAACCGCAATGTTACAACCTAAAATTCCTATTCGTGATTTATTACGAGTCAGGTCAACTTTTTTAACCCTGTCTAAACGCTTGTTAAGCTACATAAAGTAACTCGTTGATGAAAACAATATTTTTGACTGATTATTACTTTTCTTTTTTCATTTTTCTACAAGTTTCGCTTGTTTCATTTCATTTTAAAAGCCATTTATTGCATCGATGATTGGACCAACGAAACTGAATGCTTCTTTAATGACATGAAACATAATGTTTTGCCAAGGGAAATATCAAGTTTTCTGTCGGTATCTGATCATTGATGATTATATAATCTATTGTAATTATCAGGATATGATGTAAAGTAATTAGTATTAAATCTACAAGTTTATCAGTGAGGCCAAGTTGCAGTTGATATCAATTGTTGAATATTATAACATTATTATCTATTTTGTCAATAGGTAGGCTACTATTTTACACATACATGTAGGAGATTTTCGAATTTTCGAATACCGACAGAAAATTTGATATTTCCCTTGGCAAAACATTATGTTTCATGTCATTAAAGAAGCATTTATTTTGGCTGGTGCAATCATCGATGCAATAAATAGCATTTTTACTTTCGGTGAGTTGTTATTGCTATAGTTCGGACTCTATTTAATTGGACCCGTCTTCGTTAACACACATAGTGCAGAAAAGTAGGACGTAAAACTCCATTCATTTCATTTCCAATGCATTAGATTATGAATATAATTATATTTCCATCACCCGACATTTTCGTGTCACTAAGCCTTTAAATAAGACTTTCTGTAAAAGAAGCATTCGGTAATACTTTCTGTAAAAGAAGCATTCGGTAATCCTCGGCAGTTTCCGTAAAGCTTAATCTGTTGCAGGTCCCCAAACGTAGACGATAGGCCGTTGTTTGTAACAGTAGGCCAACAGATTAAATACATGATATAGGTCATTTATAGACAATATGTTAGTTTTAATTCATTTATAGGCCTACGGTATGTGACGACACAAATTCGGGCGACCTCAGGTATTTCGCCCCCACGCCCCTCGGACGTAAACCTTAGTTATAAGATATAACTCTGAGAGAAACAAACCAACCTTTGTTAAAAGATATAACTCTGGGATAAACTGAACTTTATTCCAAGAAATAACGTTGAGAGGAACCGTGATTTTAGTCTTCAGGAGTACTAGAAATGTACGATAACCGCTGTTTCTATAGATTATTTCTCTATATATGGCAGTGTCTCAAGAAAAGACGACTCGGCATAGTTTACAACAAATCCCTTTTCTGAGACTAAGGTACAATTGGTAAAAAAAAATGGCGCATCTGTCTCTTTAATCAACTGTATATAGCTACAAGATGTGAAACAAGAGAAATCTAGACTCTATTGTATAGATTTAAAGTTGAAATCTGACATTTTATCACGTTCACTTTATCATTATTCATCTATCAAGTCATATATAATATAATATGATTCACTTTCAATTATCATCTCATTTGAAATTAGACGAATACGGATACTTATATTATTTCATTTCAAGGTAGGCTTGTTTTACATTTAAACATAAAACAATTGATCAATAAATTGATAAAATGTTGTCAAAATAATTGCTTTCCAAACTGATATAGTGCTTTTCAAAATGGATATTCCGACGTTGGACTCGTCTTTCCTTAAGAAAGGAATCGGGAATCAGTTCCCTTATATGGTATAGATATGTACATGTATTCTTTTTTTTTTGTCATGACTGATTCCGACTTAACATCACTGAGAAATTTAGCAATTACGAGTAATGTAATTTCAACTATACGCCATAGAAATTCTATAGAAATTCTCTACTAAGAATAACTCTAGACTGAGTAAATTGTTTTCTTGGTGATAATTTAATTGTTATAATGCACTCTACTTCATTTTAACAACACATTCTTGGCATCTGGTTTATATATTATATAAGAACAACTGATAGAAATTACAAATAAACTTGTCTATAGCATAAGCGTTTAGTATTAGGAATCGGAGATAACGTTAAAAAAACGTGTGGATTTGTGATGCAGTGATGTGATTCAGAGGACTGTTAAAAACAATGACTGGGAATCAGAAATGTTGTTTTTCAGAAGATTTTATGGTACCTGATCGAATACTTATCTTATTCTCTTTAGGGGAAGGAAATGTTTGTTTCGCAAGAGATAAACCCCTCTGAACTGATATATCAAATAACACCTCAGAGTTTTATCTTATAACAGGTTAGTTTGTTTTCTTTTAGAGTTATCTTATAACTGAGGTTAGTTTGTTTTCTTTCGGAGTTTTCTTACAACTGAGGTTAGCTTTTCTTTCAGAGTTATCTTACTACTGAAGTTAGCTTGTTTTCTTTCAGAGTTATCTAACAACTGAGGTTGGCTTGTTTTCTTTCATAGTTATCTTACAACTGAGTTTAGCTTTTTTTCTTTCAGAGTTATCTTACAATTGAGGTTAGTTTTTTTTTTTTCAGAGTTATCTTACAACTGAGGTTAGCTTGTTTTCTTTCAGAGTTATCTTACAACTGGGGTTAGTTTGTTTTCTTTCAGAGTTATCTTACAACTGAGGTTAGCTTGTTTTCTTTCAGAGTTATCTTACAACTGAGGTTAGTTTGTTTTCTTTCAGAGTTATCTTACAACTGAGGTTAGCTTGTTTTCTTTCAGAGTTATCTTACAGTTGAGGTTAGCTTGTCTTCTTTCAGGGTTATCTTACAACTGAGGTTAGCTTGTTTTCTTTCAGAGTTATCTTACAACTGAGGTAAGTTTGTTTTCTTTCAGGGTTATCTTACAACTGAGGTTAGTTTGTTTTCTTTCAGAGTTATCTCATAACTAAGGTTAGTTTGTTTCTCTCAGAGTTGTTTCTTATAGCAGAGGTTATTTTGTTTCACTCAAACTTATATCTTATAACTAAGTTAGCTTGTTTCTCTCAGAGTTGTATCTTATAGCGGAGTTTATTTTGTTTCACTCAAACTTATATCTTATAACTAGGTTAGCTTGTTTCTCTCAGAGTTGTATCTTTTAGCAGAAGGGTATTTTGTTTCACTCAAACTGATAACTAAGGTTAGTTTGTTTCCTCCAGAGTTCTATCTAACAATGAATAAAGTTTATACCAGAGTTATATCTTATAACAAAGTTAGAATAAAGGTTGTTTTGTTTCTCTCAGAGTTATATCTTATAACAAAGCATAGTTTGCCTCTATCAGAATTCTATCTTATAACACTATTCAGTTTCTTTAGAAGTTAGAAACAGTTTTTTCTCGTACTGCCTGGTTAAGACGTCCTCGCTTCTTATTGTAGAATGGGGTAGTTTTTAATAATAAAACGACTGATTCATCTTTTATTGTAGAACAGGTGTTTTGTTGATAAAAGTTTATAGGTTTATAGGATATTAAAGCCAGAAATTAGATGATTACATCCCTTTGAATACCAACATTAGGTCAATATCAGCAGTTGGTACACCTGTTTTAACTGTTACTGTTGACAGACTTAGTATTTATTTGATAAAACAGGGAAATAGTAATTCAAATAAACACTATGTTTAGGTCAATAATAAGATTTATTTAGTTAACCTACTCTCCTTACAAGAACACTTGGTGTATGAATTCAGACTTACAGACTGTAATGGTTGCTTCTGCTGGAGCTTGAAACGTGTATGATGGTTTGGTACGTCGTCGACCTCTTCAAGATTTTTCCGTCTTTCGGTCTCGGTCTCTAGATTTGCCGTTCTCCCCTACTAAGTTTCCCAACGTCTTTCGACGTTTTCCGAAATTCTGTCGATCCTGCTATATTTCCCTCATTTTGTAATGTCTTTCATTTCTATTCCGATATCGAATATATAACATATTATATCTCTGGCATTTTCTTGCTCAAGTTTCGTCTTTCGCCCCCTGGTATTTGACTTGTGTTACATCCTTTGATCACTAGTTATTGTCTTTCGACCTTCTACGTTTCCTATACTTATACTACGTATTCCGACCTCTGTCTGTCTTAATCCCACTTTAGTTCCCTCCCTCGGTCTATTTACTCTTTTTTGAAACCTTGAACCTAACCTATCCTTGACTTTCTGTCTATTGGTTTTTAATTGGATTAAAAATTTCCCAACCAATCGGCGCTTTGCTCTCAAGAACTGAGTTAGAATTCATCCGGATTAACATTGATTGGCAATAATTGGTCTAGTCAGTCGGCACATTCGAGGTACAAGAGTCACGGTTTGTTCGGAAATACTCGTATCTAAGTAGGAAAAAATCACCAATTTTCTGCAAAAAAATGTTCATTTTGAACTTGAAATTTTCATGTGAAATTTGTATTTCATTCCTTTTCAATGTTCTAAACGACTAGATTTTGAATGTGTTTAGTTTTGGAGATATAAGACTAAATGTGATATTTGGTTTCATAATTGTGCGCAAGTTGCTGTTTGACAGAATTCCATGAAAGTCGCGAATAAACTTTGTAAAAATTACATGGCTTGGGATTGAATGAGTTGTAGGCTTGATCATCAAAACTGAAATCGTCATGGAACATTATTCGGGTTTTGCAGGTCGCGAGAGGGTCAATGATCGAACTCATTTAATATCTGCAGTGACGTATTTTTCTCTCGATTATCTCTCCATTATGCATACTAAGATTACATTGTAGTATTATTAAAATACTACATTCATAATCGCTCTGCACTTTGGACAGGAAAAATTAATTTTTGACGACACAAGTTGCAGACGATTAGTATAAACAAATCCGGAATATGTGTCATATTCGGACTTTTGTGTGCAGTACCCTTTTCATCGGGTGACATGAAGAAAGTTAAAGGTATTATAAAGAGATTTTCTAAACTTTTAATGTGTATCGGGGAGACTGATAACATCGATTTGCACCATTTCAACTTTCAATCAGACGTCTGTAACAGACGTCACTATCGCAGGGTCCGTTAAAAGGAATTTATATTGGACCTTGCTATAGTGACATCATAAAACGACCAGTTTTACTGGAATTGCAAGAAACACAGTAACTGACTGAAAATTGGATTGGTAGTAGTCGACGCTATCTGTGTCCACGATACACATCTAAAGTTCAGAAACCTCTTCACAAGGGTGTGAAAAGAAAGCAGAAATATTCAATAAATATTACAAACTAAAACAATGCAATATTTTAACTTTTCATGTTGACATTTCACTTTTCTCACGCCTCTCTAACACTATTATTTTGAAGTCGTAAGTGTGCAATTGAAATTATATATTAAAATATACACCCATTTTAAATGTCATGAAAGGGGTTGTATCTTAGAACGATATTCACACAACTTAGCCAAATGCTGCATCTAATTGGTCACTATCAACTATGAGGACATGCCGATTGAAATACCGATTTACAAGGTCTGTTTGACATTTATATGATTTTGGAAATGTCAGCATTCGGTGCCTCACGGTGAATACTCACAAAACAGGAATACAGTATTCGACATTTCAGATGTTCTGTGTTACATGGAATTTTTTCGATATTTAATCTTTAGTGTGCCTTAAAAAAACAGGGATCAGTAGCAGTGCCAGCCTCTCGAGACTGGGGGTTCAAATAGGGGACAGACTGACAAAATGGGGACAACTATCGAGGCTGAAATTCAATAGGTTGCAACTCTGTGGAGTCGTCATAGTCGCAAACCTTTCACAGAGCGTCTGAAAGTGTCTCAAAAGAAAATTTTCGAAAATTGAATTGATTTGATGAATTCTGATTCATATTTTGGGGTCAAAAACGAATAAAATACTCTTGTAACCTCACTGGCGCCACCACTGCAAAGGATTAGAACCTATCATTATAGTTACTATATCCGGCCACATTAAAGGTGTTGTAGAGAGGTTTTTCTAAAAATTTCATGTGTATCGAGTACACAGATAGCATCAATTTGCACCATTCGAATTTTAAATCCGACGTGTGTAGTTCCTACAATTCCACTTAAACTAAGCATTTTATCTTTATCACATAAATCGCCTAGTTTGACTAAGTTTTAGTAGAATTGAAGGAACCAAATACGTCTGATTGAAAATTGAAATGTTGCAAATTGATTCTATCCGTGTCCCCGTTAGGCATAAACAATTTAAGAAAACGTTTTCACAATCCCTTTAAGGCTTATCGAAAATCAAAATATCGTATAGAGATTTCCTGTGCGTTATCTTTATAACAATGCAATTATATTATTTGACAGTTGACTTGTAGATAGTTGAAAGGCCTGAAGGTCATCAGTGCAAATAACTGTTTTTGTTGTTGAATATTTTATTGTCATATTGTATTTGGTACAGTAGTGATAATAAACAGTTGGGTGTTACAGTTTCACGTTTTGATGAATTTACCCTTTTTTGAAGGAAATTTTTGGTGAAAAACGTAAGTAGTAATCTTAAAGTGTTCTAATCGTCATTACTTTAACTTTTTCAAGTGAAATTGCTTATTTTTGGCTATCTGCATCACTTTTCTGAATGCCAATCCGATATACCGTTCGTCTACATTTGTGTAAAACGTGCAACCGAAAGTGGACAACGTGTTAAGTTCTACTAAAACCATTATCCTGAGCTCAACACTGATCAATGACGTCTTCATCGATATCTGCGTCTCAATGCTGCTTTTAAGCTTTTCGTCACTTACGGTATGCTCTCATTGTAGACGAACCGCACATTTAGTCTTTATTCTAAAATAAGATGTGGGTTGTTGGATAGCTGAAATTGGCATCTATATCAATTAGCAAAGCATACAGGTGGATACATATTTGTCCTTCTGCTTTTTATCGAATTTATCACTCAAATTGCTCGTTGAAATATCAAGATAACTTGAACAGGCAGATTTCGGGGAATAGACATATTCATCCAAATTGGGAGTATAACAGCTGGTATAGTGTTTAACGTTTGTGTTAATACTAAACATATTTTCTCAAGAACTAGTATCTCAAGTCTCAAGGAATCTCATTAATATATTTAATTGAGCATATACGACTGGTCAATCTAATATCAGTGTAGATATAATATACCAGACTTTTTGCGTTTCTCATTAAACTTTTTCTATAATAAGAGATTCGTAGTCTATATTTAGAGGTGGTCCGTTGTGAATCCTAACGTGTATGCATTTGGGATATGCATTGATCTTTATCGTGTGTTTACACTTAACTGCCTATTCAACACCCTGTTCAGACCAAGTTCAATCTTTTATTGTTCTCTTATCACTGGTGCCGTTTATGGTTTCCGGTTAATTGATGGGATATTCATTTAGGTGTCCAAAGGAGGGCTCAGCTCGATCTTGCGACTGTCAATATCTGAGAGCAACTGAATCTTTCCACGAGTGATAGTATAGCAACTGGTGGTATCTGGGAGAATTTAAATTTACATATTTGCACCATTGACTGAAATATCGCAATTGCTTTTCTTTATAAAATTAAAACCAGTCTGATCGCCATTATTGACAGTCTGTTCATTTGTCTATACATGTTGATTGTAACAGATTCACAGTGGACCCTTTGCCTTTAATCCACACTTATACCTCTATTCGCTCAACTGTTATTTTTTTTAACAAGATCATATATAGCTATTCAAAACTGCATTCAAAACAAAGAAGCTAAGTTTACATTCGTCTGTATTAATGTACAATTAACAATTTCCTGTAGAGACAGTTTATACAGTAAGGGATTTGAATTTTTTTTCAGTATTCAAAAGACATACTAGGACTTTATCACGTTTATAGTAAATTTCTAGAAGATTCAATGGTTTTTAACAACGGTATTCTATTTGTGAACGAAAACTTCGTTTGACATTATATAGAGTAAATATCGTATGAGAAATAAAGACTGGATAACAAAGTCGACCACAAAATCACTGGATAGACTAGTTGAGCGAGACTAATATAGGTAAAAATACGCCATGGGCTATTAGAAAAGCTTTAGGCCAGTGAGAAAACTTGGCAATACCTTCAATAGACCATACCTTTAAGAAGTGAATATCACTGATATACGCTAGGTCTGAAAATTGCATTAAGTTTTCACTTACTGGAATTTAACAGTATTTATTACAAAGTTCTAAACATCTGGCTAGAATTAGATATCCTAGATTTTGTTTAGTTTTGGTTTTTGTGTGGTTTACGTGAACTGAATAAATAACTTTTAAGTTTTAAGGAGAATTTCGAGAAATCAAAATGGGTAAGTGCATTAATGTGATTATTTTATTATGGATGAATGAAAGATTGTGTGAATGAAAGAAGGAACAAAATAAATGAATGAAGTCAATTGGTAGTAAGAATTTTTGATTATTATATGCATGGTATACTTTTGCCAAGTAGACATGTGAAAAAAGAACAAGAGAAATAAAAAAGTATATAACTGTATGAACGTGCTTTTATCTTTAATTTTCATGCGTTTTTTTTAATGAAACTTTTGTTTTGAAACCTTGAATTTTTTTAATCGTTGTCGTTCTTACTTTGCGGTAGTTTTTAAGATTAAAAGACAAGACTGAACGAAAAGTCTAATAAAGAATGAATGAATGAATGAATCTATGAATGAACAATGATGAAATGTTGAAATACAAATGTTATATCGATATCTTGGAATGGATAAGTTCATAAACGAAGGTTGCGAGAATAGAAAGCGTTAAAATCAAATATTTAAACTATTTAGGTTGAATCTAAGGTTTCAAATGATATAGGCTAGGATTATATGCCGATTTGCCACCACCCTTTAAACAGTACACATGGAAAACAGAGAGTATTTTCACATACTTATACAAACATGAGAAATTAATCGATATGTCTACGTAAGTTCAGATAATATCTTATAATCAAAATCGATCAAATAATGTGACTCACTTAGTCAGCTTCATATGTGCACTGTATTATGTTCATTAACGTTCGATATAGACTCAGTGTGATTTGGTTTACGTATTATTTGACGGTTGCTGCGATAGCTCAACGAGCTGAGCACTCGCTTGCTAACATGACTGGTCAAGATTCAGGCCCGGCACAGGTCAAGATATACCTACGGATTTTTCAACACTGTTTTTCCCTGTTGTACATCTGAGATCTTGACATGGAAAAGGCGTCTTATCATTTTGACAAGGGTCTATATGCTATAGACTCATCCCTTGACAGTTAGAAAAGGTGCAGAAAGGAATGACATACATAGTAGCCATCGGGCCATACCCCCCCTCGGGCCTGTGACACGTCTTATTTTGAAGTCAGCATTAAGCCCCCTGAACATATAGCATGATATTTTATTTTCATTGTATGATTTGGCAGTACGGCAAATTTCACTCACCGACTTTCAGACATCTTAACGTTATCAATGATGAGTCATTCAGAGAGAAGCTGGCAGTATCTTATCATCTTAACAAGATGCAGTCATTCTAGGATAGTCAAACTGGTTTCAATGAATGTTGAACTCTATCTAACTTAGTAAACATTATGCGCCCAAAACTGTGATAAAAAAATTACTCATTTACTCTAACGTTATTTTTTATAACCAAATACGGTTATACGTGTAATTTTTTGAATAAAAATGAATTAACACCCTTTCCCTTCATTTTGCTTTGTCATATTAGGCTGCTAAGTGCCATAGGGTCGAACCGATTGAAGCTAAGAAAATATATAGTTTCGGGGAATGCACCCATTGTGTTCGATGCTCGGTCCTGGATCGACACTCCAAATTTTAACAGCTTTGACTTTAGAAATATTTAACTATGCTAGAAACATTTCTAAATATAGAGCCTTGAACAGGTGAACGTTTTAAAGATGGTTTTATCAGCAGTAACAGACAGTAACACGAATGGAGTTTTACGTTTGAACAGTGAGCGTGAACAATAGCAAATCTACTTTTTCAATGAACAAAAAGTGTGCTAAATTGCCCTCTCGTATTATTTGCTAATTAGCTCTGCACCGCCTTTTGTTTATTTGTCCAAAACGATGCAGAACAATAAGACGTAAATTTTTGTCGTATCATCTTTTTCGACCAGGAAGTCTCAGTAATAAAACTACTATAGGTGAAAGGAGATATACATATAGTTATTATAAAGATCTATGTTTAACTTTAATGATTCATAAATAATTGAAGTTTAAGTGCAGTAGCCTCATTATCTGATCTATTTATAGAACGATTAAAGGGATGTAATCATCTAATGATATATGCAAAGCAGAATGTGACAGAATTTATCTACCCCTATCTTCCCTATGAAATCAGTAGGCTTTAACTGCTGTCCTGGAAGAATTTCCCTCATTACACACACATGGCGTCACAATGAATTGCGTTGCCCGTCTAGCCCAATTAGGGCTAATGAAATCAGATGCTTGGCATGTCTATGATTTAACAGGCGTGATGACAGTTCAGTCGATTTCAAAGGCTTCGAATCTTCCTAAACGTTTACAACGTCGTGGATCGACTCCATACTTTCTACAAATCAAAGATTTAAAGGGAAATATCCCTTGAAGCTTAACAATGTGTGGTCTTCAGTAAAACGGTATACTACTCCAAACATAACATGCATTTATACTAGATCTCTTAAAACCTTCACTATGTACTCGAGTATACAAATCAGTACCAAATGTAGAAATACATTTAACTGCAGGAATTTTATGATTTTCTGTGTTACCAATTCTTTGGTTTGCTTGAGGTTATATTTCAGCTATCTTGAAAATATCGTAATCTAGGGCAATAGAACGCCCGTGCCCGATTCCTTATTCTTTGAAATCCTTTGGGAACGCATCACGTATCTTGAATACGATTTTATACCGATCAATAGAATGAAAGTGCAAAAACTCTGCCTTTTGGTTGTAATTGCACTCAGCACCGTAAACGTAGAATTGTAGTCTGTCAAAGTTGTTGACGGATGTTTTAGTTTAGGTTGGGTGTAGACCACCATTTGCTAATTTTTGACTAATATTATTCCTGGAATATTCAATTTCGATCGGTCTCATTACCCTTTAAAACTGATTATCTAGATATTGGCGGGTGTCGTGCACGAGACAGAGTATGCCCACTCTTTCTGGAACACCTGATACTACCTCTCTTGTGAGGTCCACTTTTATTTAGTTCATTTCCTGGATGTTGTTTACCGATTGTTTTTTCACGCGATTTTTTCCTGTTCATGGATTTTCCGACTGGCTTTGAGACTTTGGTATTCTTTGTTTCGGCTTTATCTACATTTGGGATAGTTATTTTGGTAAATTCGGATCTAATTCGATGTCACAAGAAAACTATTTGAGAAAAACAACATCTACAATAAAGCTATGATAAGCAAATGAATAAGTGTTCTAAATGTTCTCACACGTGGAGTAAAATAGGTGTAATACAAGGGCCCTCCTTTTACCGTTGTTTGTTTTCATTCTTTACTGATAGTATGTGTAAATGCGGTGTTGTTATGTTGGTTGGAATGCTATAATTAAGTATTTACTCTATTGTCATTTTGAAGGTTGAATTGGCTTTATGTAGCTACTATTCGATTGTGAAGGGTCCTATTTATCAAAATCTTATCAAGTTTGAAAAATAACATACACTTATATTTATCCCGTGAAGTGTCGTATATAGGTTTGTAATTAGGGGCAAATACAGACTGTTTTTGAAAGTGGAAGCCAATTTACTACTTTCTCGTTTACATTACTCTATCTTGCAAATTTGGCGCTAACGGACCATCATGCAAACCACAAAGCAAAATTTAATTCAGTGTCTATTCCATTTTATGATTTGTAGTTGCTTTTCACCTTGACCTTGTCAAATTGTGGATCCCCCAAATCAAATAAATTATGCAAGTCCTATTCATTATATTATATACGAGTCTCAGTCGGAATCGGACCTAAAGGATACGCAGAAATGCAGAATGTAGGCCAACACACTTTAGGTGCAGGTGTGTGGAATTTTGAGGTGGAACCATGACGGATTTTTAAAGGTGTTGATATGAATAATAATTTGGCACCTTGTCAAGAAACAATCTATAGAATACAGTAATAGGCTAAGAATGTTCTAAGGTGAAACGTTCACTTATTAACCTCATTTTCAACATTGGTGATTGATTAGCTCATTTAGGCGGATCATTAGCTCTTCTTGGCGGATCATTAGCTCATTACGACATTCATTATGGGGCATCAGCTCACATTTGTCGTTCATGAGTTTATGATCCTATCGTCGGATCACCAGCTTACACTGGTCGTTCATTAGCTCTTATCAACGTATTTTAGCTCATCTCGACGAAACTTGATGCCCCACGGTAAAGATACTTGTTAGCATAGTAATTGCTAATTAAAAAACACGAGGGAAATGTCAATTTGATAAGGTCATTAATTGTTATAATCCAGATATATAACCGAATGTCACATACCCATGAAATAACCATTGAGTTATATAACATGTCATGTCATAACATAATCTGCTTATATTCGTCTGTGGTCTGCGGTGATTTGAATTAGTTAGTGACTATACATAATGGCAGTGGCTATTTACCACGAGCATGGTTAACAGCCACAATATGCCATGTTTACATAATACAATTATATGTATACAACAGTTTTGTCTATATGTATGGAAATTTCGCAGGACAGAGAGATGAAGTAAAAATGTTTTGGACCTAGATGTATACAGGCCACTTAGCAAACGGTAGCCCCGAATTGATTTTTCAGGCCTTTTCTACGAAACCTCGTATCTGAGCCATCAATTCATTAGATACATTTTTATAATATTATATTATGATATAATACTAAATGATATAAACTTGTATTGTTATCTGTAAATTTTACTAAAGATAATTGAAGATATAAAGTGTGTTGTAAGGATGTCAGCGCGCCCTAGAAAAGGAAATGTTCTGCAGGCTATAAGTATGTAAGGTTAATGAGTTTAAGGTGATTTATTTCTTGGTAAAGTTAATCTCGGTAACTTGTTTTACATGTTCAACAAGTATCATATCATCATCACTTATTGAAATAAAGGAATATTTCGTTTCGTTTATTTTTTACGGGTACTTCACCCATTTGTAAGTAGACTTTTGTTAGTTCAATTATGAATATGCAATAAGGTGTCAAAAATGTATTTGATTGGTTGAAGTAATGAACATGAGTTTCTTGTGAAAGTTAGTAGATCAGGAATGAGTGAAAAAAAAACCCACAGAAATTAGACCAAAATTTGCGTCTTTTTAAACATTATAAAAGAAAGGAATATAACCAAGAAAATAATTCAGAGGTGCTGCGCTCATGAGTTATCCACCGAAATTAAACGAAACAAAATTTCATGATCTAGACTAGTGATTGATTAAAAAACGACCAAGAAAAATAGTTCAATCATTGTTATATGATTGTTAGTTTTGAGTTATAGTACCAAAAGAGTAATGGTACGAGGTGTTCGCTGAGTTTTCACTAGAACTATGGTTCTTATGAAAATGATTTACTCTCAGAAAAGAAATGAAACAAAATTTCATGATGCTAGATTTTTAAGTTGGCAACCGTGCCATCGAGTCCTTCTAAAAATATAGGCTAGGAAGCGAGCAATGCCAATTCCAGTCATCGGTATCTCATCATTTTTAAATGAATAACTCATAAGGGAGTAGTAGGATATGACATGATGCTTGCTGTGTTTTGGCTAGACCTACAGTGTAAAATCTATATTTAACCATTAAGCCTGCCAAATTAGAGCTGGTTATCAACAAATCTTTTACATACTTCATTAAACCTTCATTAACCCTTTGAACTATAATCTCTCAGATGTTCAATTAGAACAAACGGTGAAAGAGAATTTCTCAAAATAACTGACCCAAATTTCAGGCCACGTATTCTCGAAACGATCTTAAAGCTAGGTTGCCTAGAATCAATGTTAGAAGATAAGAACCTAGGACATCCTAGCGCTTAGATCGTTTCGAGAATACGTGGCCTGAAGTATAGACTTTATCTATGATTCATCGAGATTTCATTATGTGGATTATTTGTGGTACAGAAATTTGATCACAGGATATTAGTTCACCGCTTATAAGTCACAGTAACAGCTCAAGTAAATTGGTAACAAGGTTGTAAATGCGGTCACCGGAAATTTTGTTACAATAATTTGATCACAATTTACATCACGTCGAATATAAGCCACGGTTACACACGTGTATCACTAATCGCAAAATAATGCTTTATCACATATTGACTTCGCGATTAGTGACGTCATTAAACGCTTAGTTTTAATGGAATTGCAGGAACCACAAACGTCTGATTGAAAATTGGAATGTGCAAATTGATGCCATCAGTATCCTCGATAAACTTAAAAATTTGAGAACATTTTTGAAAGAGCAGATGCTTTTTTGATGAACAAGTTTTATGGTTAGTACATGTAAGAACATGAAAATCCGTCACATGTATATACAAAATTTAGAAAACCTCTTTACAATCCCATTAAAGTGAGACGGTCACAGTGATTTGATCACAGAGTAAATTGGTCACAGAGATTTGATCACAAGGTAAATTGGTCACAGAGATTTGATCACAAGGTAAATTGGTCACAGAGATTTGATCACAAGGTAAATTGGTCACAGTGATTTGATCACAAAGTAAACTGATCACAGTAATTTGATCACAAAGTAAACTGATCACAGAAATTGGTCACCAAAACCCAAAAAGTAGGACGAATTACTCTATTACATTTGGAACTAAGAAATTTAGAATTTTGTTATATAATGTCACGTAATGCTGGAAGTCAAATTCTTGATCAAAATCTCCTTCTTTCTCGTAGAATATTAATTGCGACATATCTACTTGACAATAAGATAAAAGCAGCATGTCTGAGGTTTAGGAATATGAATAATTATTCCCTGTGGTATATATATCTCATCTACTATTCAGAATATATCGTCTGTGTCAACAAACGATTCAAGCATTTACATTTACACTCTTATTTGAACATTAAAATCAATATTGTTATACAATACTAGAGCGTGATAAGAAAGAAAGAGCAAAATGAATACACAATATTGCGCATTGATGTGGTGAAATGTTATAGAGATTATAAAGAGGTTTTCTTAACATTTTTATGTGTATCGAAGACACTGATAAATTTGCATCATTCTAATTTTCAAACAGACATCTATGGTTCCTGCAATTCCACAAAAATAAGTGTTTTGAAATCGTAAATTAGACTTGTATCAGAGCCCTCGATAGAAAAACAGTTAACACTGTGAAGATGACCAAATACAAACTATCAAAATTTGGTTTCATCTTGGCATTGGATTAGATTTTGCTTCTTAAGATGAAATTTTGAATCGCAATTATCAGAATTGAGCCCTTTGAAAAAAATAGCCAACGTACACGATGTGTTATAGGCTGAGATAATGCCTTCGGACGTTTTCAACCCAGTTTCTCCCTGTGATGAGGGGCTGACATGAAAGGCGTCTAGTCGTTCGGATGGGACAATAAACCGAGGCCACATGTGCTACAGGCTGTTCACATTAAAGATCTCTCGAAATCCCTTGGAAATCGAAAAAGAGCAAGCTAATGCCGCTGTCCTGGCAATATTTCCCTCATTGCACCCTGCACCGCATGGTGCAGACAGGAAGGATGCAAGACTCCATTCATTTCATTTTCCAAGAAGTGTTCCATGATGTTCTGAAAATTTAAGAACAATGCTTATATTCATGAAAGAATTGTTATTTCGTTCTTTCGATAGTGTAATAAATGTTTATGGGAAAATGTTAGACATTTATATTCCAGCAGATAATATCAATGATGATATGTATAGAGATAAGTACTATTTATATCTTTTGACATTTACTGTCAGTATGTTTATTAATGCCGGTATAGCTCTATATTTCACACCTGGTAGTCTAGCACTAGTGGATATTGGTATATGTGTAAGTGATTTTGGTTTCTTGGTACCAATGAATACTATATTCAAATGTTATATATAGGGTCTACAATTGGATATTATACCACAAAATTACGACTCAAATATACATGAAATGAAGTTTTAAGTCTTCATTCTGCTTCGGTTTGGGCTAATGAACAATGCTATGTAGTGTGCACTGAGTTAAATTTTACCTGGACAGCGACATTAGCTTAGTCTTTTTCGATTTCCAGCTGTGGATTGGATTGTAAAGAGGTTTTCTAAATCTTTTATGAGCATTGGATCACTGATAGCAATTATTTGCTACGTTCCAATATTCAGTTAGACGTCTGTGGTCTTGCAGTTCCATCTGAATTATGCGTTTTATGATTTTACTATCACAAAAGCTTAGACGTTTGACTGAAAATTGATGCTTTCACCGACCTATGATAAAAATTAGCAAACCACTTTACAATCCCTTTAAAGAGCATTCTAAGTGTTGCTCAGGTTAATTCGGGTATACTTTAGGCCGGTCACTTTCCAAAATTAAAAATGAGTTAGTAAGTCTATAGGTCTACCAGTTAGACTAGTTTTTAGCCAACAAATATAAATATTTCTTTATTTGTCAGACATAGTTTATTGTCGACAGCTGTTTTCTACTTTTCAATCTTTAAATAAGATAAAGCAGAATGGTTTAAAGAATGTTGAGGTGGTGTAAAGATGGGGTTCATTTGATAACTGGCCTAGTTAAAGAGAAAATCAAAGAAGATGTGAGGTCAGATGTTGAGGCTTTAATTCACAAAATTTGTATGTTTGGGAGAGTATCTTGACTCCCTCCCCCTCCCCTATTATGGTTTCTTGGTTTTGTCGTAAACGTCGGTTAATTGATGGATGGTTGTTTAAAGCTATCGCAAACTAAGTAGTTGTTTGTGGTCATATTAGTTGGCTGTTGAATTCGTTCAATTGGATGATTCTAAGCTGTTGATTTGGTAGTTGTATCGGTAATAAATGAATGATGTCAATTGATTTTTCAAATCGACCAATCAACACACTTCTATATAGTCACTTTTACAGTTTGTTTTGTACATATGAACACACGCATTTCATAATGTCCTTATCGTGGATTAGTTATATACACAAATACCGTATAAAATATATCCGGTGATGCAAACGAATTATCCGCGCATTTTCTTTTTTCTTTTTACATGCGGTAGGATCGGGTTGGCTATCTAAAATGATTTATATCATGTCTATAAATTATGTTGAAAGAGGGTTATCAATACAGACTTTGCTGAATATAGAATTTACCCTGACGTCAGCAATATTTGAATAGCACATCTGTAAAACGGTTGATGATAACCTTTACCAGTTTACCATCTTCTACTGATTATTTTGGTCTGAAAATCTCCTTCTGTTAAGAGTACATAATACTTCCTTAATTCCTAGATTATATTGCATAAAATAAAAGATAACTTAACGTCTTATTTCAGGAAATTGTTAGCTTCTAATTAATGAAAATAACTGTACATGTCACAAAAGAGGAGCAAAAATTGATTTTAATCACAAAGAAAAAATTTTCTTGTGATTTCACGAATTAATTTCGATTTCAGAAAAATATCCATAATGAATGTACAATTTAATTTAAGGTTAAGCTTTGTATTCATATCAGAAGTTATGACAAATTTGGTTCTTTTCTCACAAATTAGCGACCCAAAATATGTCTGAGCAACTCCCATAAAAGCGACATTAGATGTCTGAACCTTCCTGTGACACACCGTGACGATATCTCACCCATTTATGTCACGTTTAATGAAGTGGGTAAGGACAGATATGACGGACAAGCCCATGAGCAAATTGAGCTCATTCACTGTAACCTAGGCCATTGCTCTCACTGGGACTCGTCTCAATACACCCTAACACTGAACAGGAGAAAGTTCACACAAAAAAGACTATTGGAGGCTGCATGTATAACACTAGAGAAATACTTTGCAGTTTGCTGCAACAATCATTGGTATGCAATCCATTCTAAAGACGGTTCTAAATAGCATCTGATATAACTATAACAACACTAGCTAGCTAACTCGCATGTATTCACAATATCGCTCAGAGACTAGACTAGATACAAAAATGTCAACGAGTTCTATACTAGAGTTTCTAATGAAAACACCGATTTTTTCAAAAATGAAAACGGATATAAAAGGTGATTACATGAATTAAAAATAGATTAAACATTCTAAAACTAACAGTGTTCACACAGAGTTCTTATCTATCACTAACAACATTCTTTAGATTGAGTAATTACCCTGAAAATTTTTAACGTTTATTATCAGAAGAACATCTTTTAATTGATTTAAACGTAAAAATAGATAGAATCCGCTTTAAATAGTGATAACGGAGAAATATCTTGGAGAAATAAAGTTTTTTATATTAAGGTATCACGAGGGTAAATGGCATCTAATCCTTGATTACAATGTCCAAAAATTCCAAAATTTGAGAAACCATGGTGATGAAATATATAAATTTCAAATGCAAAAAAGCAGAACATTCAAACCTTCTATGGGAAACAGTAATATGTAATGTCAAAAAAGTTAATTTGTTTTTTTAAAAGGGAAATATAGCCTAGTCGTATTCATTGTTGCTTAATTAAAAGAAACACGGACGTAAAGGTTCTCCTTAGAGCACACTGTTTCAATATCATGCAAATATAAAAACAAAGTTACACTGAACTTCTTACTATACATGACGCAATTGGAATTGAAATGTTATTACATGTACTTCTGAAGACTACGTATATTCAGGACTAATTTTGTATTTTATTGAAGAAGAGTTTATAAAAGATACACTGCTTGTAACTCCACAAAAGCATTTTAATATAATGCATACACTGCCATTCATTTCATTTGAGAATTTGTGGTTTAAAAGTTCATAATTAGCCTACAACAGAGCAATTGTGGTGTACACTGTTCTTAATTCCATTATGTTCCATGTTGGTGAACTTTTTGAACTCCATGCATTTGTTACACTTACACAGCAACATGTTTATCTTTGTTTCCTTTCTATCTTTTCAGGTTATCTGTCATTATTTGGTAACCCATGGCTACAAGGATTCCAATAACTAAAGAAAAATTCGGTTTAGAAGATAATCGAAGTAATATTTGGGACGATATGGAACGAGATATGGAATCTAGACGTCGAGAGTGGGAAAATGAAATAGACAAAATGAGTAGTGATTTTTTCTCACTTCGACCAGAAACTGATCGCCGATTTAACACCCTTTCGGATAAATTCAGTATGGGTATCCCCGAACGAACGTCAGCAGTATCTAGCGTTCGAGATGATGGTAAAGCAGTTATTGAGAAAGATGATAGAGGAAATCCAGTTTTTAGAGTACGTTTTGATGTCAGTGATTATAAGCCAGACGAAGTGAATGTAAAAATGGATAGCAATAAGATGCAGGTACATGCGCGCCATGAGCAAAAAGATGGCGGAAAGAGTGTAAGTCGCGAGTTTTCGCGGGAAATTAATATTCCTCGCGAGATCGATCCTATGTCATTACAATGTGCTATATCAAAAGAGGGAGTTTTGTGTGTTGAGGCTCCGTACCCAACACCACAGTATTCAGTCACTAGTGGACCTACACCAACGCCTGCATCAGCCATCTCCCAAAATCAATATCAGTCTGCTCCAAAATACCAAAGTCAACCTCCTACTTACCAGCCTCCTAGCTACACACCTCCTTCTTACCAACAAGCTCCCCAAAATCCACCACCACCTTCCCATGTCACTTCTTCTTATCAATCTTCTTCTCCTCAACCTCCACTCTCAGTTCACCAGGATCGACCAATATTTCAACAACAACACCAACAACCCTTTCAAAACGTACAGGCTCCTCCAGGAGCACCTTTCCAGTCTTCAGGATTCCAAAGTCAGTTTCCTTCAAGTGTTGGATCTCCTAGCAGAGTCACATCAGTCAGCACTCCAATTATCATCAACAAAGAATCCAACTTTAAAGTAGAGATAGATATTGAAGATTTTGCTCCCGAGGAACTAACGGTTAAAACATTGGACAAGAAGGTGGTAGTCAGTGGACGACGAGAGGTCAAAGAAGCAAACAGATCATCCACGAAAGAGCTGTCTAGGGAATATAATATACCAGAAACAGTAGACCCCATTACTGTTAAAGCTTTCTTTACTGATGGTGGTCGTCTGATTGTAGAAGCTCCCTACAAAACAAATACTAATGGTGGATTTCACTGAGAGAATAGTCTTATCATCAGACGCAAGTCGTTTTGAATCGGTTGAGATTTCCTGATCCAATCCCGAACAGTAAATGAATCTCATTGCCTTTATGGAATATCTTTGAAAAATCCTTTTGTGTGGAGGATACAAGTTGATGAGCCTTAGACAAAAGTTTTCAAAATATTATAGATAGTATTTAAACTGTAGTTACCTGTCATTATTACAAACCAAAGAATCGTATTTAGAAGAATAATTTAGTTTTGTTTGGATACTCGTTGCCTGTTATTGGTCATGGTCTGATGTTTCTACCAAAGCCGTGGATATCCTTTGAAATTGGATAAGTGTATCTATCAAAAAAAGTGCTTTTTCGAATTGAAGTTGAATAATGAACGAAAACACTAACAAGTGAAAACGGGCTATTGCATGCGGAAAAGTGTTATAGTAATTGCATGAACTAATTTATTGCGCAAACTGTATATTACTTGATATGTGTCTAATTCTACAGTATAGCATAGCTTACACTGTCGTATCATAATACAACTTTATTTATAGCCCCATCACACCGGACAGCGATCATTTGCGATCTTAAAGCGACTGGAAATGTATTAAGGTCGGGATCAACCGTGAGGAAAACTAGATTTTTACCACGTGTGCCAGATTTGTCAAACCTTGGCGTTTGTTTGAACATGTCCAAAATAAATGCCATAGCTTGGCGAATAGTGGCGTCAATAGCGTCTATATTGCACGATGTCGAGCTTGTTTTACACGATTGTGCTATACGAGCGATCTTAATACATTCTGAGCCATTTTCCGTCGGAGTAGCAGCATAGTAAGAACGCCTTTCTGGTGTGACGGGGTCTTTATATTAGCTGAACCATTTGCAATTTTGCTTTACGTGATGATCAGATTGTGCGTAGAATGTAATTTTTTTTTATCTATATTCTAATAGGCCTTTGTGATGACTCTCACTGGGATTGTATGTTTGTAGAGTATCGGTTGTGTTTTGCCTTTTGATAATTTGTCTATAAATGAGATTTTATTGAGTTTTAAATTGTTCTGTTATTAAAAGATTCATTCATGCAACAAACATTATTAACCCTTTAACGTTTGCCACGATAGCCCATTACTGATGTTTGTATTAAAGGGACAGTTGCAGCATTCCCGGAGATTGATTTGAATATATATAAATAATACCAGAAGTGTACGAAAATCGCATGATTCCTTCAAAAATATCTCAGACTAGGAATTTCTCCTTTTTCAATATATTACAGTGTCTCGAAATAAGACGACTCGTCATTTTAACTTTCAAACATGGATAATTCTGGACACGCATGTATTTGAAGGCACAAATTTCAACAGTGAGCTATGAATACTATTACTGATTGGTTTAGCTAGAAAAAAAATCCCGCTACTGAGACTGGTGCGATTGTTAAAAAAAATGGTGCATCTGTCCCTTTAATATTGAATTTAAATGTCATTTGTCTTAAAATTTGAGCTTTTAATGTTAATGATGTATCTTATTAGAAGTCTTAGCCCCCAATGGGTTGATATTTATATGCATATGTTCATTTTTGTTTGTTTATTATTATTAAATCATGAAAGCAAAACAATTGATAATAATGATAAATGTAATATAATGAAGCTGTAATTACACAATGCTTATATTTAATGGAACGTATTGACAGTCATGGTTGATAGTTCTATAAAAAAGAAAAAATTAGTCATATTTGTATTAAAGTTTGTATTAATTATGTGTCAGGAAATCTATTATTAATTGTCTTATATTTAAAGCTATCATCAATTGTCTTATTTTAAAGCTGTAATTTATATGCTATATTTAATAAGTAGTATCTACACTTAACCGCTCGACCTCGTGCCTCACTTATCTGGTGATAAGGATTCTTCGACGTCGACATTTTTCGACAATCGAGTATATTATATTGTCGAGCCGTTAAGGGTTAATGTTGTATAGTTATGTAGTTGTTATTTGTGTTATTTTTGTATGAAGTAGACGGATATTAAATCACTTTCATATCATTTCTCTTATTAATTAATACGCTGTTTGATGACCATGGCTTGGGAATGACTCGCTGGCCCGAATAATCTCAATTTCCAATTAATTAGAATAAAACCTATCTTTCGTTCCGTTTTTTTATTAGCTTTTATTTTAATATAGCCACTTCAGTTAGGGTCTAAAGACGGCCTTCTTGAACATTCGTCTTTTGATGACACCGTCAGCTCCGAGAGACATTAGACAATGAACCCACCTTTTTTGCGTCACAAAATCCCAGCGTTGGAGAGGGAAGAAATTTGATTGGCTGACGGTATAAATCATTATTTCCATGCAAATCTTTTTCATTGAAACCGAATCTAAAATCTGAAACTAATAGTCTTTACCATACCACTAAAATAGTCATTTGACAGAAGGATTTTATGACAATTTAATAATGGTCAAGGGGAGACAATAACCATCTTACAGGAATATGTTTTGTAAGAGTTATCGGACTTATTACACAGTTTTGGAAGAGCGCAAGTTATCCAATGTTATCCTATCCTTAGGTATCGCCCACCTTTGTTTCAATGAGATGACACACGAGGCTTTAACATCAAACCTTAAAAGATAAATAGAATCGAATTGTATAATATAACAAGAGAAATATTAGTAAAGCAAAACCAAAGTGACATTGTGGGTATGCCCTGCCCTAGCGAGTTTTTCAAGAGCAAATAACTTCTACTTAAAGTATAGCATAGGCCTAAATTTTTCGTAATTGATACCAAACTTTTTTGATCATCTTATTCCAATTGTTTAGAATTTCAATCATAGCAGCAGTGATGAAAGCACATATTTATTTTTTGTGCGGTTTCCATGACAACGTTCCATGATGTAAATGATCAGATATTTCAACAAGTCAAACCTGGTCTAAAAAGTCGAATGAGTAATAAAGTAATCAATGTTATAGTACTAAGTTAGAATCACACGGTTATCGGCTGGAGTAGAGTCAGTAAAACTATGCCCTGTTTTATGGGGATTTTCCAGACCTCCACGCCTATCAGAGGCTGGAATAATAGAGGCAGATGTTTCTGTCTAGGTGACCTGGATGCTGGTTCAATAAACTGAAAAAAAAATGAAATGAAATTAATGGAGTTTTACGTCCTGCTTTTCTGGCTCGCTAAACTGATGGCCTGGGGTTTAATTCCGCCATAGATAGATTTTTCAAACACTTGTCAAAGATGTAGGACGGAGGGGTTGCAATGGAAAAATAAGAGTACCTGTGTGCCAGTGCTCGTAAGGTGCAAAAAGGAAGGACATATAAAGCATCAAATTTCAATCTAGTCCGTGATGGTCCCTTGCCCGCTTCGGTCAGATATCTTTGATTAGAGCCAAAACCTGTTTGATTTTCAGTTAATAGGAAATTTGCAATACACTCTACATAGCTTCTGGAATTAAGCTCCAAAGCACAAAAATTGAGTCGCTGTAAAAACTTTTGAAAAGTGATATGAAGAATTGAAATTCAGTATTATAAATTGATAAAGCATATATTTAGTCGACTGTATATCTTTAAAGTTATATGTTGGCTCTATTAAATGGTCAATAAAATCTATATCAGTTTTGATTATCAATATTAATATCATATTATATTTGATAGACATCATAAAGTTCAGAGACCAGAACTTTCTAGAGTCAGACCACCTAGGTAACAACGTATGTTATCGGATAGACAGTTGGAAAAAAAGAAGGGTTGAAGAAAGTGATCCCAAACTTAGGTATAATTGTCATCTTCAGCTCTGCATTGTCACGAGCAGTAGCGGCGCCAGCCTTCCGAGACTGGGGGTACAAATAGGGGGTAGACTGACTCAATGGGGGACAACTGCTGAGGCTGAATTCGAATTCGAACTCTGTGGTGGTGTCAAAGTCGCAAGCCTCTCACAGAGTGTCTTAGTGGGTTCTCTCAAGAAAATTTAGAAAAAATGAATTGATTTTGTGCATTCTGACACATTTAGATTGGTTGAAAATAAAGTGGGGGTACAAACCACTTTTCTATCCGTTATATCCTTTCGTGACTGCGGTCCGAGAACACCTCTACAACCTCTGTCGCCTCTGTCGAATCGAGATACGAGTTTATCCTACGATTTGACTTTGGTATTTCACTTATTTCGAGAAATAATTGCTAGGTTAAAAACAAAGAGTTCTGAATTCTGATAACTTCTCAAATTACATTCTTGAAAAACAAAGAATCTTTTATTATTAATAGAATTATTATTATTAAGAATATTTTTCACTGAATGTACACGTAGGCCTTTGCTGCGCTGTCTTTTTAGTCAGAGGTGGCTAGTGCATTTCGATCTGGTCTGAATTCTGATGGGAATTCTGCGATGCCAATATAATAAGTCTAAGGTACAGGGTATTTTGTATAACACAGGTGTAATTCTGTTGTATATCTCCAGGCAAAAAGTCTGGTATTTATCATTTCCATGGAAACAGGTTTATATTTTATTTATTTACCGAATAAATGTCAGTTAGTAGTATAGGTGCCAAGTTTAGGTTAAAATAAATGCATTAATATCCGACAGTAATTACTAATATCCCTTTAAATTGAGTAAACTTAAAGTGATTTCTACATTTTTTAAGTGTTTTTGATAATCGCAAAGGGCTTAATGTGATAAATTAGTGTTTTATTAATGTCGTCATCAAACACTTAGTTTTAGTAAAATGTCAGGAACGACAGACTCTCTGATTGAATATATAAAATAAAAATTGGTGCAAATTGATGCTATCAGTGTCCCCTATACATATAAAAATGTAGAAATCAATCCCTTTGATGAAAAGAACCCTCCTTGTCCCAGACGTTTTTCTGTAGTTTCTAAGCGATCCACGTCAAATTCAGCTGCCAAAATCTAAAAAAAAAAAACCTGTCTGTAGAATATAAGATATTGAAAGATATCAGATTTATTAAAGAGGTATAATGGTATGTTATTATCTAATATTAAATATCATCAAGACAAGATATCAAAACAATATTACTAAAATAACAAATACATTACTTAGTTATATCTTAATAATATAAAAATCCGAAACAGTGAGGCTCATAATATAATATACACCAACACGGAAACTTTTTGTCCATTAATATTTTTCAAATTTTCTCGATTCCCAATACACAGAAAAAGATTAACACGACAACCATCATCTTTACAATATCAGGTTATGAATTACGTCTTATAGTAATACACCGACTGCAATCGTCACCTTTCTTGTATCATGTAACGTTGTAAAAAAGCGATTTAATTGGATCGTACGCTGGCGACTACGACCAATCAGAGGCATCGACAGAATGTCTGTAAACAATTAGCTATAATTCTACATTCCATGATACAAGAAAGGTGACTATTGCAGTCAAGGTATTAGACGTAGTTCATAATAGTTTGATATTGCACAGATGATGGTTGTCGGGTTTATCTTGTTCTGTGTATTGGGGACACTTTAAACATCGATTTGCGCTATTCCAATTTTCAGTCAAACGACTGTGGTTAAACTGAGCATTTAAAGCAACTTTTGCGAATGTTTTGTCATAAAACAAGTGGTATTGCTAGAACCACGGTCATCTTGAAAATTTGAATGGTACAAATAGATGTTATCAGTCTCACTGATACAATTTTTGCCGTCCCTGTTCAGGAGCACTTTATGCCGCTGATGTTCAGATGTTCTATACACCAGTTTGTGCTGAAAGTGCTTGATTATATGATTTAAGTCAATATCAGAACTTTCGGATTACTCTAGTTTTGTACTTGGAAATTTATGGTTAGAAGATTGGCAAGGTAAAATGGTGATGAAATGTAATATGAATCGTTTTTTTGTGGTAAATCGTTTGTTTTTTTGAAGGTTAAATGTAAACTTGCGAATATAGATGTCGATTTCTTTAAGAACTGGAAGAATTGGGTTCCAGATTATTCTCAAAGTTATGGAACATTGACGCATAAATAGGCTAACTTTTATTATACCCTGTCATTGTTTTGCTGAGTTGGCTGCAGATATACCTGTGAAGGGTTTGGGTTGGGACATACATTTATTCATTTAAGACGTGTTTATACATTCCTAAAGCATTTTAATTATTAGAATGAATCTCTTCTAGAAAATTATGGTCGTAAGTTCTAATCTCAGTCGGTGTGTGAAAATCCGATAACCTTTAATAAGTTATCTTTGTTCTTTATTTCAGTCGAGCCAGCTGTAAATGGTTAATAGATAATTTGGGAAAGATCCGTGCCAAGTGTCGTTTGGCCAAAGACCAGGATTCTCGTGAACCTAAGTTGTTAATGGTCGCCATACCATACACTGGACTTGAATATTATATTTACAATATCCAGATAGTAATTGTAATAACGAATTTGCATTCAGCATGGTACGGATTCAGCGATCAGTCTTCTCAAATAGTTTATACCATCCTATACTCATTCGTTTAAATAATTGCTTTATAATTACAATGATATTCAAATCAGTTTCAGACTGAAAACCCGGCATCTAGCTCGTCTACAATTAGCTGAATACGTTGTGACAGAAATGACGAGAACTAGAAAGTTAAAGGTGTACTATCTCTTAGGATGACGAAATATATGTTTTTTACACTTGACTAAAAATGTTTCTAAATTCATCAATGGACTTACTGTCAATACTATACAACAGAATCCCTTTATATGACGATTAACCGATAAAAGTAAGTAATCATTACAAAAACTATAGGTAATTATTGAAAAACACTTAATATATTCCAATTGCTTTCCATAACTACTTTCTTTTTTCTTGGATTTTATCGTCATATACAAGGATTCCCTTGTACAGTTATGACACCAGCCCACTGATGTACATCATATTGGCCATGTTTGAGACTTTAAATTTTATGTTCATCTTAAGATAATATTCCTTTAAGTCTCTTTCATACATATAGCTGTTACGTGTCTCAAATGAAAACAAAACTATCAGTACAAAATGTACATATAATGTGCTTTAACAAAATATTATAAAATTATATACAAAATGCTGGAATCTACCTCATAGTTAACAAATCTCTAAAAATACTACAAAATAATTCAAAAGAAAGCCCTATAATTATTAAAGGTGAGTACAACCTTCATACGTAGGCTATAATGTCCCAAAAAGCAGAATTTTACAGTTCCAATAACCAAAGGAACCAATTTCGATTGATACCGAAAAAAATTTCGAAGTTTTGACCATAGTGTTGCAATGTGCAATTCGCATGTAACATATTTCTTAACAATACAATATTTAATTAAAATGGAGAATTGATCGAAATTCGTATGGTTCTGCAAGAGCAAAATTTTGGCAGTTTTCTAAATACATTGCTGTTAGCGTTATGTATACTACGTCACTGGAAAGGTTGTACTCACATTTCCATATTTGGTATTACTGTTATTCATTCACATGTATACTTATTCAACTGATATTTACACTAAATGTCAACTAAAATCAACAATCAAAGCAAAAAGACATACGAAATGAGCAAGCATTGTAATGAAAGACAAAATAAGTGTTTCAGGATTCAAAAATTGATGGAAAGGTTTTTAGAAGCGATAAAACGACTGTTCTGCAAAAAAAAAAACACTGTAGGCTTATGCTTACTATACTATAATATTTCATCGGAATAAAAAAAGGGAAAATCTTAGAAAAAAAACAGTCATTCTCCATTGCACCATACGGATCACTTCACAATAAAGGTTAGCTTATTCAAAAGATTCAACGTCACGGCAAATTGGCACCAAAACATACATTTCTCGTTCTCATCAGCACTGGCACGGAATTTTCAATCGTTAACACACAAATGACAAAAGTTCATTGGAAGTTGGTGATCAGCTTACAACCTTTGAATGGGTAGGATTCTTTCCTTTGGTGCTTCAACTTCGGCAGGAGCTGGAGCTTGAATACTGAGAACACCATCTTGAGATAGGATTGATTCTAACTTAACGGGGTCGATTTTGTTAGGAAGAATGTATTGTTTGCTGAATTCACGGTAAACCTTGCGACCAGGGGATTCTTCTGTATGTTTGGCTTGGATCATCAGTTTATTGTCCATGGTCCTCACAGAGATCTCTTCCGGTTTAAATTGGCTGACATCAAATCTAATGGAAAGTTTCTTGTTGCCATCAAGATCTGTGACGAATGGTTGATCAATCTTAAGCAGAGAGTCCATACCGGAAGCACCAAAATTACCCAAATCACCAAAATCAGATTTCATAAAGTCCGACTTCATTAAATCCATTCCTGATCCCATTTTTGGAAAATCTAAGGCACCTGCTCCGAGGCCACCAGATTCAATGGCTGGAGTTAATTTAAACATATCCTTGCGAATTTTCTCCAATTCCATGTCAAAATCTTTCCATTCCTTTTCCATTTCCTTATGCATGGAACTGAAAATTGTCCTCTGTCGTTCGAAGAAGCTCCATTCCGATCGCTTTGTAGGAACGAGATGCTCAAACACCATTTTGACTGTTTATCGGAATAATTTCGTTTCCTGCAACGAGTGAGTAATAACGTCTGCTTCTCTCAAGTATTTCTTGCGTCTGCAGAAGAAAATGAGAAAAAGATGTTTATAGAAAACCGTTATCTTTACTCTTCGCGTTTAAATATCACACAGCCTCGAATTGAAGTAGCCGTCTGACTACCACAACAGAACTGAATTACTATAAATGTCAGAAATAGTTGAATATTTTATCGGCTGTTGAGATATTTGGCGCGAAATAACTTACCTGTATCGTACGTTATTGCTTATAGCACGTGTAATCTCCCGCCAAGATTTTTCACACTTTACCAGACCGTTTAATGTAAAACTAATGTAATTTACCTTAACTCAATATATAATGTAGCTTTCAACATACAGCTTTCAACATAGATTAGTTACCAAATTATGTGATTCTCTATTTATACTTGCGGTTAACCCCACTTATTTCTTAACATGAGCACATTCATTCGGTATTTGTTTACCAAATCTCTACTCAGTGCGAGAATCATTAAATTCTATGTTGATGAGTCAAGTTTTGATGCGTCATGTAGGCTTGGAATTGGAATTCTATTGGTTACATACCCAATATGAAACTTCCAGATTATCATAAAATACAATAGGCTAATATATTACATATTTTTTTGATATTCTCACTGCTAAAGAATTAACTGATTCATATTCTTATCCTCTAACGCTGCAATAAACAATTTCATCCCAGTTCTGTAAAGTATTAAGAAGATTATTATCTCGTATTTTGAAATCTTGGAATTATATTTGGATGGTAAAATCATGTTACTCAGAACATAAATGTGTTTCGTGGTTCCACACCCTGTAAATATAGTCAAAGTCGGGAACATAATAAATGTAGTAGGCAAGCAACTCCAGTGGAGTACCCTTCAAGATGAAATAAATGAAGGAAGTCTATTATGGAAACGGACTCTGGATGAAGTTTTTAAATGATCAATTGCATACTTAAAAGAAAATCAACTTTCTGACGAAACCATAACAAATGCATAAGACAAATTTCATAACAATATTTATGTCTGGCCAAAAAGAAAATTGCAGTTGGAATGATTGAGTTGAAGACTAACTTTAACTTTAAGCCTGATTTTCATCAGTCGGAATTTATTTTTTTTGCTCAAAGTTATGAAAACTATACACCAAAATCTCGAATAGTGTGCATCCTAACTTATCTGAAAGTTTTAACTAAAAGGAGCGCCTTCACTATCCGTTCGATCATACCTTAGTTTCAGAAACAGGATTTTTTACATAATCAGTAATAGTGTTCACAGCTTTCATCGTCGAAATATAAGCCTTCAAATCCATGTGTATCCATAATTATTCACGTTTTAAAGTAAAAAATTCGACTCAAATTTTAGTGAGACTAGGCTATGCCATATATAGAAAACACATATATAGGAATAGACAGTGAAATTTTTGGTTTGAGGTATATTTGAAGGGATTATGCGATTTTCGTGCGTTTTAGTACTTCTTAAGACTATTAACGCACAATAAAGACTCAAATCAATCCCCGAAAAATGCGGACTATTCCCCTATAAAACATCTTGCGGTTTAGTTTTGCCAAAACAAGATAAAAGGACTGGAGCAAATGTTTTAGAAGAATTTCACAATAAAAACGAGACAGGGTGGCAAGACAAAAATGAGACGACTTCCTGAAAGTTATGGGGAGGTAGGTAATATGAAATAAATTTAGACCAGATTGAAGGGAGACAATTTCAAAATTCAACGTAATAATTTCAGAAACATAATGCAATTTAGATTGTGTTTTACAAGATAACAGCAGATTGCAGACCATCGAGTTCAAACTTCCGTTAATAAAACCATGTCAAAACCCGTATTCGTGATACGATGACTGCAGTCCACCTTCTGGAACAAAACCGGGATAAGTTGCTCGGAAGTGACAGCATACTCGATTAAGGCACCTTTGAAACCACAAGTTCATGGACAAAATCTTGTTAGTGTATTGGATAACTTGTTTTGTCAGTAGCTTTGTATCAAAACTTGTTTGATGTTAATTTTGTTGTCTGACTTTGTGAACAGTCATACGCATTAATCTCCCTTAGATAAATCTTTTATGAAGAGTTACTTTTGGTCAGTTTTATAGTCGTTGTTGTCAAGGCACAAAATTTATTAACGGTAAATTATAGAACTCTGGTTATCCGAGAAAAAATGTAAACACATGTGAGATTCCAGTTCCACCTTTTTTCTTCGCTTTTCATGTATTATGTCAGATAAAATATTTGTATTTTATGTAGTTGGACAAAAATAGGTTTAAAACTAGTTCGAGTAGACTATTATGAATTCTATTTGTTTAAGCCTAAATTGAGTAGGCCATTCATTCTTTACTGAGAGGGAGAATGTCTTCTTTGCCTGTTCGCTGTTGGATGTTCAGGTCTGCAACAACAAACAACAACTCAACTGTGCTGGCCAAGCCTTTTCCATTACGTCATTGGTGTCTGGGGCTTCAGCTTTCTGGTTTTCTCTGATTATCTGGATTGAGCTGATGAACACAGACAACATAATTTTGTCATCTTTGCCCATCTAAATGTATCATCACATTGAGAAACCCTGTGGAGATATTGTATGGCCAGATCAAATTTGTATCCTGTTTTGGCTCTCACACATTAATTAGCTAAATTAATGAATTGGGTTATATTATTATAACCTGTATTTTGATACCGTACAAAAAGAAACAAGTTTAAGGCAATTTTTTTAAATCGGGAAATGTGGAAGGCGACTCATAATTTATCCCAATCATTTATAACACTTAAAATAATATTTTGAAATTTGACTACAGGAATAATGGAGAGATGAGGTAAATTAGTGATCAGAAGAAAATGATGTCAGTCTAGATATACATATAGATTAGTAAAATGAGTTGTACTGAGCTTCAACAGGTAATCTTTTTCTGAACTATACCATAGTCAAGCAGATAGGAATGATCACTCCATTTTTGTGGAGGATAAATATTATTGGAAACTTTATAAACTGTACATATATTGGCTTCATTTCAAAGTAAACTACCTAAAAATAAACTAAGACTGCTTGTGTATTGTTTGAATCAACACTGAATGTGATTAATCAGTAACTTTGCTGGATTTGATTTCAACATAGCCTACATTACATTGTTAAAGCTTGATATTAAACCCTTCCAACCCCAGCGACTGGTCTACTAGGCACATAATTATATGATTTGATACCCGTTACCAACACAACACATTACAGATAACATTACAACATAAGCCTGGAATTTAGGGTATTTTATTTCATTTACACTCAGTGTTCAAATACTAGAAATACAGATAGAGCTCAGTAGTCTCTAGTACTTTTCAGAATGAAAATCAGATATCTGATTCCAAAACAATTCAAAGATACCGATGACTTATCACTGGCAAGTTGCAAAGTTGGCATTCTCTCATTCAGATGTATAGTATCTTAGACTGTTGTCCCTTCCATCTCAACATTCAACATGATAACCAGATAATACCCTTTATAACGACATTTGATTCTACAGCTACCAAAGCCTCCATAATAGTCAAACGCCATTACTCGGAACTTCAGAACAAATTTCCCCATGTATACACAAAACGTTTGGTTGTAGCTTACAAAAGAAATCAAAATCTTAGCAATTTCCTCTTTCACGGTAGACTTGAACCATTGAACAATGTCCATTCATCCTAGGAGCATAGATTTCTTAATATAAATGTATCATGTTCTATCAATAAATTAATCTATTTCTAAGTTAGATTTCAGGGAATACTTATTTCAGGGCTGGTGCCATGGCTATATACAGTATATTATATAACATGCAGTGTATCTTTTCAACTAAAATCATACTAATGACTAACTAATTTTCACATAATCAATAGACTTATCTATTGCTCTGTGATACACCCTTACACCAATACATATTTAGTAGACTGACTGATTTGATTTTTTAAAGTCATATTGATGGCTGAATTAAGCTCTATCAACTGCTAAAGCTAATACTTAGATCACCACATGCTTTTTGTGATAGAGATTTTAAACAAAATTTCAATGAATGCAGTTAGATATTTTAAAAATGAGATTCAACTGAACAGAAATACTGAATATCTAAATATGGTAATAAATGTATTTTACAGGAAGAAATTGAAGTATTAGAATCTATTTATGATGGTGATGAGAATTTTAAGAAGATAGATTCAACTACCTATCAATATAAAGTAAGTATTATCAAACCTTTGGGAGATTGATTAATGCTTTCAAGGGTGTACCAGAAGTTAGATTGGCAAGTGATCAACGTGATTCATCCTCCAATTATATAGTTGTTAAAAGAGTTGATTCACTAACTGATGAAGCTCAATTAATGCTATCTGTATCACTTGTCAGAATTGAAATCTAATGTCAGGTTCTCCTGCAAACTGCAATTCAACACAGGCTAGACAAATAGCAACTACAGCGTGTTTATTGATATTCTGACGTGGATGATACACTGATAATCATGATGTGTGAGAATGTTTTTAAGGGCATACCATGGTCTATTTTGTATTTTCATTGCATTGCAAGAGAACTACACATGAAATTTTAAATCTAAAAAGTGATACAGATAGGTGAAATAGAGATTCCAGTTGAGCAACAATTTAGCCTACCATATCTGTCAAATGTCACAAATTGATTTCCAGAATAGCAGGGTTCATTAATCATTAGGGTAAACAACTGGTTAAAGGGAGGTAATGTAATATATTATAATATATACTGTCTTGTTTTTTAGTATGGTGAAGATGGTGATAATAAATCAGTTATAGTAGAAATAAAATGGGGAGAAAATTATCCTGAATCCTCACCTGAGATCAATCTAGACTTATTTTATAATAAACACATGTAAGTTCTTTAAACTTATTAGAACTGTGTGAACGTCAAAACTTAACTCTAACGATGTAGTGGAACACTGTCTTTTTGTGACAATGAAATAGCTCAGTCGGATTGTCGTCTGCTAGGTGATAAGGTACCCCGGTTCGAAGCCTCCTCAAGGTGAAAGACAAATTATGATGCTATGGCCAGTTTTAAGAGTTGGTCCAGTGTTAGCTTCAGCCCCTAATACTGAATCTCTAATAGATATCTTATTTGTTGCTTCTTATTAATCATAAAGACTTTAATGGAATATTATTATGATGTGTGGTGATGCTTAGTATTGGATTAGTCTTTCCAAATTTATTCAAATGTAAATAGTTTGAAATCATCTTGCAGGTGTGGAAATCGACTGGTATTTTAAATTTGCTTTTTTGATTTAAAAAAATTCTGAATTATTATTTACATTTTCTAGATGATGGTCTTTTAATATGAATTTTTTTTGTACTTCTTTGTTATTTTGAAAATATGAGTTATTTTCAGTTTATTTTTTGTAGACTTGAAAGTGTAAAAGAAAAAATAATAGAGCATGTTCAACAACAAGTAGAAGATTTGTTAGGGTCATGTATGACATATAGTTTATTTGATTCTATAAAAGATAATCTAGACACATTAATATCAGATCAACCAGACACTCCTCAAGTTACACAGGTAGGTTTTAGTTTTAGTGCCTTTTTGTCAACGTCTAGATTAGGTTATCCCCATCAGTGGCGTAGCCAAAGGGAGGGCGGGGTCAAAGGGGGGGCATCGTCAAAGGGGGGGAGCATATGGGGCAGCCGTCCCTCCTCGTAGCCCCAAAAGCAAGTTTTTTGGGCAAAAATCTCATAACTAGGTTAGAGATATCTCAGATAGAACACCTCTACTTCCGAAGTATTAGCCGTCCAATAATCGAATTTATATAAATAAATGAAAATAAGCGACCCATCTTAAATGTTTCTTTTGTTTGTTCATGATCCATTGTCTTTCCATACAGATTGAGAAAACAGATACTATTTATTCACAAGATGTAGGAAAGAAAAAAGAGAAAAAAGAACAGTTAACCAAGGCTCAGAAAAGAAGAATCATGGATAAATTTGGATCGGAGAAAGATCGGCCTAGAGGTTGGGACTGGGTTGATATAGTGAAACACCTTTCACAAACTGGTGGTCAAAAATCTTAGCACTAGTTTATAATTTCATAAGCTGTATAAAGACAATTTTGTAAAATAACTTCAACTGTCATCCATTTTGTTGCTTTTGTTGAAGAAAATGGCTAAGGGTAATAATATTGCTGTTAGGTAAAATTTTCTGCCAATTTGACTGTTCTTTGAAAATCTTAATGGGTTATTCTCCATTAAATGTTTCACTTAGAAATTCAAAATGAATTAAAAAGTAATCATGGGAAATAAGTTGACTTTACCATGGAATAAGCTGAAAGAATAGGTCTTGTAAAATTTGTTTAAAGGATTGTAAAGAGGTTTTTTATGTGTATTGGGGACGTGGATATCATCAATTTACACTATTCCAATTTTCAATGAGACGTCTGTGGTTCTTGCAATTCCACTAAAACTAAGTGTTTGATGACGCCTTTAAGCACAAAGGGCCGTATGTGATACAAGTTTTTTTTGGGAATTGTGGGAACTTCAGACGTCTGATGGAAAATTGGAATGGTACAATTGATGCTATCATTTTTCGCAGATACACCAAAATTTTTTCGAAAACCTCTTTACAATCACTTTAAGTAATATTTTTGTTGATTATGATTTTAATATGAATTATATTTTATTTATTCCTAAGAATGTATATTCATAAAGATTAAATTATAAGACCTTCGGATATTTCTCTATGTGGTCTCAATATCAAGATGAATAGTTGATGAACTCAATCCTTGAGTGACATCAGGTGATCTATAGGCATGAGCATACACAACCTGGCTGGAGAATCTCATTGCATTAAACATTATTATGGAGCTCAAAATCAAGAATTCAAGAGGTTTTCTTGCAAATGTGTTTGAATCAATATATGAAAAGGTGTCCAGCAGCTTGGATGGTTAATTAACCTGTGACAATTAATAATTGTCTTAAGCTGCTGTCGTTGCAAAATTTCCCTCACTGCACACTGCATGCCACCAACTGTATTTGTTGTTGTTTAATTTGAAAGTAACTTATTAAATGTAACAACAAAAAGGCACATTTTTAATCAACCTGTAACATCACAATATCAATATTATAGAAGAGGTAATGTTAAGTTAAAGCTAAATACATTAAAATATTATCATTTAGTAAGTGACTGTAGACCTGTTTATGGCACAACAAACATAAAAGCAGATGTATTTAAAGTAATCATTTGAAAGGTATTAAAGAAATAAAATGGTGACGAAAAGTTTGGCAAATTTAAGATAAAAAGATGAATTAAATTATAAAACCAAGTTCTGGTCATCGGTGAAATCAAATTTAGACATATATGCATGAAGGTACCAAAATTTGTAAATTTCTCTGCTTAAGGAACAGATGGATCTTTTTTTACATTGTGACATCATGCTAATAGACTGATACAAGGAGGCATTTTTGTTTGAACTCTTTTGGCCCAAAATGGCCACTTAAAGAAATAAAGACCTGTATCCCTAACAAATATTGAACAACAAATGACAGTTAAAAGAAATAAAAATCCAATTTTCACATCACTGGACTTTGGACTTGTTATTAGCTATACTATTATTAGGTTGGTAAATTTTACTAAATACTGTATCAAATACTAATAAAAATGGTATTAATAAATAAGGACTATAAATAGCTAGTAATACTAAGCGGTCAGACATTGTTTCTGGTCCTGGATTATTGTAAGTACTAAAATCAGCAAACAAAATTTCAAAAGCAATAGACCATACGGTAGTGGCTGTATGACAACCATATAACATTAAAGGAATTCGGCACCATTTGTTTTTCTCGACACCTGAAAAGACATGTGAAATGAAAATGAAATTTCATGTTGTTGTAGGTAATACTTTTTGCAACTTTGCATCTTCCAAAGTTTGGCAAAGCTATGCAGTGTTTAATAAGGAAAATTTTGTCAGGGCACATTTTCCAAATGTTGAGAGTAATTTAACATGGAAATCCTATAGCATATTCAATAGCCGTGGTTTATAGTCATTTTCATGCCAGTCTCTCTTTGTTTATCATTAATAAAGGGAAATAAAGTTGAAATATCCAAATATCACTGGCTTAAATAGAGGGACAATTGCTTCAAAAATATCTCATTTTTTAATTTAACTTCCTATTTCTATATCGTGGGTGACCGCTTAAAACCTCATATATGCCATATTTGGTCATTTTGACATTTTGGTACCGTTCAAAAGCTCGTAAAAGTGCGGATCTTGTGATCAAAACCTCTTATTCTTAGCTTGATTGTAAATAACCCCAAAACCACTAAATAAATAACACGTATAAAAACAGTCAGATTTAAAACCTTGTAAAATATTACATTATACAAGGTTCAATGTTCCTTTTTCTGTGGATGAAAAAGAAAAACCTCGTAAACTGTACTATTAAGCGAGTTTTCCAGCAGTTACCCACGATATATGTCTTTTCTATATGACAGTCTCAAGAATAGACCACTCGTCTTTTTAAACTTTCAAACGGGGACAATTCTGGACACACAAGGATATGAAGGCTCAAATTTGGACAGTGAGCTATGAACACTATTAAAATTCTGAGACTGAGGTATGATTGGTCAAACAGATGGAGAACCTGTCTCTTTCTAAATTCTAGAACTGGGATTTACTAATCCAACTCCATAGGACAAAATGAAAGACTTACCTTTATAGAATACATAAACCCCAATAAAGAAACATGGTAACTGTATAGTTATTTCACAGAAACAGAAAGCTATAAACCATGGTTTAGGATCACCCATTAATGGATCAGGTGTAACTTTAGTATACCATTTTAACAAATCTACACACTACAATAGAAAAATTGATATTTTTATTAACACATGAGTTAAGACACTTGCTCGCTGCCCTAGAGATACAGGGTTCAATCCCAGCATATGTCGTTTGGGATTTTTCAACCCAGTTTCCCTGTGTCAGTGGTGCAGGTTAGAGGGGATGACAAGCAAAAATTTTGTAGTCTTTGGGATGAGACCTATGTGCTAAATATCCTTTCCTCATGAAAAGAGAAGGCAAATATGCCCCTATCCTGGCAAAATTTCCCTCATTTCACACTGCATGATTGGCACTGCTGTTCTTCATTAGTGTAGAAGAGTAGGATGCAAATCTCAACATTCGTTTCTTTTAATATTTCTTCTGTAAATAAATAAAAAACTGAGAGTTTCCACTCAGGTACTGTACGTCCCCCATGAAAATGGATAAATTTCTCTTAGGCCCTCTCCCAAAAAGTGGCAATTCATGCAAATTATCTTATCTGTTGTCAGAGCCTAATCATAGGGTCAGCGATTTCTCGGAAAAACATAAATCTAGCTTGCCGCTTGAATCGATGACAGCCTAAAGCTAATACGATGCCGAACGAAAGCGGAGATGAGAAAGCGACGGCGATGAACAAAAAAGAATCACTGACCGGCTTTGGAAACATCCATTCTGGAAATAAACCTTGCATGTCAAATAACAAGGTAATGGGAATGTGAGATAGAAAATAAAAAAAGAAGACAACATCTAATATTCGAGCCATTTTAAAAAAAAGAAATAAACTTGTAAAAGAAAACTTCGAAGTTTGTTTACAACGCGTGATCCATTTTGTCCTAAAAATAGTATCATTAATCAGGTGATATCGTACCAAAAATACCTCCACTGCAGAAAACTTGATAATCAAGGGACACTACTTGTAAAAAAAACAAACACAGACAACAAAAGTCGTATTCGCTTTTAAAAGCTATTTCCACCTCCATTTCAAATCAAGAAAGGCCTATCAATACATTGACGATTTTCATATCACAAGCAGACAAGTTAAACTTTCGTTGGATTGCAAGAGAATTTTTAACTCTGAATAGTGACGTTGATAGGTGAAAAGGAGCAGAGAAAGTTTATTGCTGAATGATAGCTAGATTGAAGACTCCAAATCCCTTTTATTCAATAATTATGTCCAATAAAAAATACTCCCCTACCACAATGAGCTCAGAATAAATATTTTTCTCTTTTTTGACAAATATTCAAATTATACTTTCAAATATAGGCCTACGTCATTTTTCTTTTAAAATAGGCCTACCTGTATTCGAGTCCATAGAAATATAAGGTTTGATGATTTGACATTTGAAATAAAAGCATTTACTACCAAGAAATTTGCTATTGAAACTGATCCAAACTTTGGACTGAAAGTTCTCCTTTGTAGGCCTAAATTTATGTTTCAAAATGTGGATCTTATAAATGTTTGACATTTCAACTTTAAAATTAATCAAAGACTGTTAGAAGTATGGTTTTGTAGTTGATATTTCGAATTGAATTGAATTGAATGGAGTTTTATGATATTTCGATGAAGATGTTGAATCCGAAACACGTGTCGAAAGTCTAAGATGAGCTCCATAAGAAACTTTACATTGTGGTTCTTACATGGAAATAACACATACGAACTAAGTTCACAACCATCTTGAACCACTTCCTCCACTTACTTAAATTAATGCAACAATATCTCATTTGAAGCCTTTGTTGAAATATTATAGCGGTTTGAAAAATTCGATTTATTTAGTCGAGGAAGAGATTCAAAATGGTTTCGAACTACATTCATGTGTTTTATTTCTATGTAAGAACCATACGTATAGTTTGGATGTACTACTGTCAATTAGATACATTGTTAACTACTTACATATTTTGGAAATATCTTTTCAGGTAAAATTCCCTGACTGTTATAAAAGAAAGTACAAGGTATATGAAACGCAAAATATATAAGGAAGATAAAATTCAGAAATCCTCTCATTATTGTTAAACATACAAATTAAACGTGTCGGTATTATACTGTTAAATACCAATTCCAAAACTATCTGGTATTGCTGACGAAAATAGTTTTGTCACCAGCCTCCCACGCATTCACCCCACTCAATCGCTAAAATCAATAAATATGAGATATAAAGATAATGAAAAATGAAATATCAAGTTTAAAACCCCAATTATGGAATGGTTTCAGGTGTTCTGACGAGTGAACACGTCCCTCACTTAAAAGACGACAGTCCAGAAGTTTCAATAAGTAAAAAATAAATATAAGAATGAATTTTTAAAAACAAAAATTATGACGAAATATGTGTGAAATTTGATTTTATTCCACCAATTTGTGACATTTTCACCTATCTTGCCAAGGACATACTAAAACCAACACGTTTTTGTGTGATTTAGACCAAGGAACTATAGAATAGATTAATTAATTGCTAACAGTAGTTAATTATTACCAAATTCATTATAATATTCTAGTGACCTAATCGTACGATAAGATAACTATTTATAGACACCTAAAATATGGTGAAAATAAAGCAACGCTCGTTTTGGAGAGTTTCTCAGCCACACTGGTTAAAGGTTTGATGTGTAAATTGACGAAGACAAAATGAGTCATGTGATTTCTTATTAGGTGTATATTGTCAATAAGTCAGTAAATAGACTACACTATTTCAACAAAGCCTTCAATTCACATTTAAAGCCATTTCTAAAACTTTAAGTGTGAATTTAAGGCTTTGGATGAAATATCAAAACTTTTAAAAAATTATTTTAGATTCGACTATTTAAATCGAGGTAGTGATTCAAAATGGCTGGAATTATGTTCGTGTGTGTTATTTTTTTTTATGTAAGAACCATGTGAAGAAAAATGTTGACAATGCAAACTCTTGAAAAATGTGTTGTTTATTAAACTATTATGACTCAAATGCTCATACACAAATATCAAGCAAATTACTAACACCGATACTTACTGGTTTTGGAAATATCCATCGTGGTAAAACCGGTTGGGTATCCAGAATAATTGTTATGGGTATATGTGTTATGAAATAAAGCATATATAAGTATTCTATTGGGCGTCTTGGTGCTGTGGTACCAACATCAAACGATTCCTTCATTTTACCACAATTTCAATATGTAGCCTCGCACACCTTGTCTTGAAAGATTAATGCTTTGACTCTATAAAAAATAATCGAGTCCAATTAGCTTAAGTTGTTAATGAGATTTCAAGTTTTGCATTTATAAGTTGGTCGCAGTTGAAATTTTCGATCGGAATAGATTCGATGTTACGCGAGCTTCGACGTCTCTAAACACTTTCAAAATTTACAATTCTTTAATATTTGAAAACGAATTCAGCATAAATTGAAGATCGATGATCATCGACCAATTATATGCTAAAATTACCATTGATGAAAACGTCACACGATGTCACGATTAACGTACAAAGGGATATAGTTGTCAAAATATTGAATTAATCACTAAACTGCAGATGCTACCCGTAATACTTTTCAAAACTAAATGCGACGCTCAGTTCTTCTATAATCACATTGAAACTGGGATAAAATCACTGTAAGTGAACTTTATAGACATTTTACCCTTTCCGTATTAAGACCGATATTACTAGTCTTTATTTTGATCACGCACTATTTTGACAACCTGATGTCAGATTTCATTCTTAAAAGTGATACAGGTAAATGGTAATAACTTCTATGAGCTTTAAGATTAGATTTCAAAGGTAGACATACATATACCTTCACTAATAATGAACATGAAATCAAATCATGAGATAGATATGAAATACCGTAATGGTATATTGGAGAATTGTTGCAGTGTCTGAACCTGTAGGCTATTTTTCAATTTCCTGGTTCTCGTTTAAGGTTTCTGTAATTTCAGATAAAAACCACTCTGTCATCCTCTGCTGTTTCCGTGAAGTTGAATCAAAGCACTAGTGGAACTTTCACGGTAGACTGTCTAACGAAACTGCGTATGGTTCTTACATAGAAATAGCACACACGAACGTAGTTCACAACCACTTCTTCGAATTTTTAGAAAGGATACATGTTTCTCCAAAGGCCTCAAATCACATTTAAAGCCATTTCTAAACCTTTAAATGTGGTCTGAAATGGTTGTAAACTACGTTCGTGTGTGGTATTTCCGTGTAAAAACCATTTATGGGTAGTCCGTTTGAGACAAAACGAGTCCAATTTATGACGTCAGGAAGGGCAAAAAAGTTTCTTATAGCGTTAATAAAATATTCCAGATCTGAAAATGTCTCGAGTCCAAACATTCTGACCACAAAAATTTAAACTGTGGGCACCAAGCACCATTTATGAGCTTTTCAATTAACATGTTACGACAAAAGTAAAGGCAGCTTAACTATAAACCGTTTTTCGAGCCGGGTTTACTGTTTTTTGATGCGCGTTCAGACGGACTTAAAAGTTAGGCCAGCCTTGCCATTAACCTCGGAATATCAGAGGTCATAATACCATTACGCATGCGCATTATGACATAGATAATAATGGCAGGAATTTGTTTAGACGACACGTACCTGCAGACATGACAATCTGACTGAATGTTAGCCAGAAGCGTTGAGACGGCAAAACTAAGCTGGTTTAACTTCCCAGGCCAGGTTTTAAGCTACCCTCGAAGTAGGTGCAAGTTAAGGCAGCTTAAGTTTAACCGGTTGCGTTCAGACGACTGAAAAAAACCAGGCTCGAAGAACAGTTGATAGTTAAGCTGGCCTAACTTTTGTCGTCTGAACGCAGTATTAGAAACGCTATTGCAGTATTAAAAAAAACGACACATCATACGAAGTTTGTAGGCGTATATATACACCAATTCACTGAGTATATTTTGAAATAATTTTATTTTAGTCTAAAAGGATATTAAAACTGAATGTTATGATAAATTAAATCTCAGAAATAGACAGGATTTTCGAACAGTAATGAAGTTCAAAATTTTAGTAAATCAATATAATTATTATTTGCTATTGAAATTCATATTTCCTTTTTTAATGAAGCTAACATACACTCCCACTTTAATACATTGAATATAACAGCTTAAAATAACAAACATTTATTCGTTTATTTTGTCATCTTCACAATGTCAAGCTATAACACAGTCATCTTTATATTGTCAAGCTATTACGAACTTCGTACTTATGTCTGACTATAATAGCCACTATTATTTTTGAATCACTGAATGCACCTATTTGATTGGATTGTTTGCCAGCGAATACAGCCAATCAAAGCCCCCGGCAAAAGGCTTGCGTTCACATACTTTCTGCCGAGGCCTCTGATTGGCTGTATTAACTAACGTACAATCCAATAAAATCGCTTCATTTACAAACTATTTTGATACCAGACTATATTTTAGTCAAGGCTTGACATTGTGAAAATGTTTAGCACTCTGTTTATTATCTTGAGAATATATTCTTGTATCACTCGATATTGTACATGCTTCGATTTGACTGAATAGTACGCGTGATATAAGAAAAGATACTAATGATTTCAATTGCCGCATTTACAGACGCACATATATTGTTAGTTCACGATTGCATCTTTTCAATGTTGAATACAATCAAATCGCTGCATTTACAGACGCATATTATAAAAGAAAAGACTCTAGTGGTGTCAAGGTATAAGATGGAGATCGAAATAGCTTGATATTCTGAAGATGGTTAGCCCACGATCTTATCTATTCAATGATGAGATCTGTTAGAAATAAACAACCAATTATCTTTTGTACAACAAAGTTAATTGTGATCTAAATGTTATTTGAAGCTTAAGAAATAAAGTTATATTATTCTAAACCATTGTTAAATGTATGAAATTAAAGTAATTAATATATATACAAACAGTACATCAAACAAAACTAATTGGAAATCATGACTTATGAAAGATATTGAAATAGCAAGAAAAATGTAAGCTATACAGCCGTATAAATACTTGCTTCACGAGCCGATTATGGCTTTCTTCCTTTCACGAGCCGATTATGGCTTTCTTCCTTTTTTCTGGTTCATCTACAATTATTGATCAAACGATAATCTTATCATGCCCTTATAACCCCATAGGCACCAATATTAATACATCAAACATAGTATCACCGCAACTTTTAACTTTAGAGACGAGACATTTCATTGGTCAAATCATCTTCGGCACCCAGCGCAAAGTGACTTGTAATAAGCTGGTGGTGGAACTTCGACGAGGAGTAATCACAAGGTAGATTGGTCACAGTAATTTGATCACAGGGTAAACTGGTCAGGTCCGTAATTTGGCTTTCATTACAAGGATTTTGGTGGACTTATTTCATTTGTATATTTCGTCAAATTCTGCACGATGCATTATCTTATTTGTCTTGATTGGAGTTACGGCCGTAGTGGTAGGCTACCTTTAATTGCAAAGATACAGTTACGAGATTCATTGTTCACACTTGATCCGTGTCGGTTGCTATTTTTAAAAGCAAACGTGATGCAGTCATATGATGTGTATACGACTGCTGATTTGTTAAAGACGGATTTGAATATAATTCTAACTAATTGAAATGTTGCTTACATTTGTTGGGAAGACGAAACATGCAGCTAAAAATTTGAACAGCTTCAAACACGTTAGCCCATATTCAACGTTGTTGGGAAAGCCGTCCAGACGATCAAACATTTGTCCACAAACACGTTCATACAAATTTATGTACTATGACGATGATTTGAAAAAAATGTTTGATCGTGTAGTCGGGACGGGGCTTTTGTAATGCAGACAACTGGATGCTGGATGCCTCCATCACCAGTGATAGGTCGCTTGGCTCATTTAGACTAACTGCAGATTGAATATAGTAGATCTGTACCAAGTCTTAAAAGAACTATGTCCGAGGAGATATAGTATGATTTATGTTTGTCTTAAAGACAGTTGACGACGTTATTTTTGAAATTTGAGATTAGTACAAGAAAACAACCCTTTATACCTCAAAAGGGTCATAGGAATAAAAGAAAAGTGACGTCAACCCCAAAGAAAAAGTGTTAATTGGATTTTTTCCCTCGTCATATTTAGCACTGCTCTTAAATTATAAACAGGGCAGTAACTTTTTATATTTTCCTGTAATATCCCAATAGTCTTTAAAAATATATATAATGCAATTATTTGTAACAAAACTGAGATCCGCCCGTATTCAGATTTTTGTTAGTAGGTTAATGTGTTATTGCCTACGGCGCTTTGGATCATGAAATTGGTATAGAAATTAATAGCCCATGAATTATGACTCGTGGCCGTTATATAATGGTCATTCATATTCAAAAAGGTACAATTTAATGGCTGATTTTTTTAAGTACCAACATTAAAAGATTAACAGATTATCATTCCTGTCGATATGACGTATACAGTCGAGAGTATAAATATGAGAAGACTACTCTCTGTCTTCAGTACTTAACAGGAAACGTTATTACTCATAAAGTCTTATCTTTGGCTACCTTTAAGACTAGTAGGCATTCGAAATTATTCTCGACTAGAAATACACTTTAAATTATTCTCTTGATGCTATTCTATTGAATGTCAACTTTAAGAACACAACGTGAAGTCTGATATTTATATAAAGATATTTGAAAACTGTTATTCAACTTATTTACGGACGGGGACCACCAGCATTGGATCGCAAAAAGGGGATATCGTCATATACCTATCTTTTCTGGTGCGAGTGACCAGGATTCTGAACGGGCAAGAAGATCAAGGAACTAGGAAAAAGAACAGAAGAGGAAACGCACTCCTATCGTTAAGTTAATTTTGTTTCACTGTCCATTGAGCATAATCCGAGAACATGTCAACAGAAGAAGAAACCACATTCTTCCACACTTTATCTGACCAATTAAATAGACTTACAAATTCGATATCGACTAATGGGGTGGTAACAATAATAGACTCATTTGAGGGGGAGCCCAAAGCGTTTAGGGAATGGACGAGATCCATTGAAAAGTATGCGGTGTTAGCATCCATTCCAAACGATAGGATGAAATTGATCGCTTATCAAACGAGTAAAGGGGTGGTGTCTAATTTTATTAGGCGCTATCTCGATACCCATCCCGCAGCAGATTGGCCTACGCTAAAGGATGAACTCTCGGCACGCTTTGCAGAAGTAACTGATGCACAACATGCTTTCGCGTTACTCCGAAAAGTTAAACAAAATCATAATGAAAACGTACAATTTTTTGGTGAGCGACTTTTGGTATTAGCATCGGAAGCATATTCAGGAACATCGTCGTTAGAAATAGAAAGGCAACTAGTAGGGTTCTTTGTTGACGGATTGAAAGAAAATTATTTAAAATTGAAAATTCTACGGGAAAATCCCAAAACTTTGCAATTAGCGGTGACCTTACTATTGAGCAAAATTTGAGAACACGGTTCGCATTAAGAACGGGAAGCAATTTCCCGCGCAACGAAGATAGTTCTAGCCGAGACGAACCCATGGAGGTTGACCATTTCAGACCCAGGAAATGCAGAATTTGCTATAGACATGGACATGAGGCGAAGGATTGCCGACGAAAACCTAACAATAGACAGGTTAACAGTGCGGACACATTTAGGGCATCCCGTCCTCCAATTAAATGTTGGAGGTGCGGTAAATTAGGCCATAAACAAGTCGATTGCAAAGTTCGACTAAATTCGGGAAACCATTAGCCTCTCCTCGTAAACCGACTAACGAGGAGAGAAAGAAAGTAACTTCAACAAATAAACCTATTTTCAACAAAAATTGTAAGTCAAAACGAAATTCTAAAAATAAGAAAATTTTAGAAGTAACCTTGGCAGGTAATCCGAGTACATGTTTAGTAAAATTTGAAAAACAATATTATAGGGCATTAATTGATTCCGGTGCAGAAGTGTCTTTAATGCACCGGTGCGTTTACCAAAATTTAAAATATAAACCCAAACTCAAAAAAGAAAATGTAATTCTACGTTCCGTGAGCAGACAATCTTTAACTATTGATGGAAGTGCCGATTTCGAATTTAAAATAGGAAACAAAGAAATGAAGCATAAACTCTTTATTGTATCTTCTATGAATAGAAATTTGATACTCGGAAGAGACTTTCTAGCCGAGAAAAATGTGAGGATATATTTCGACCTCAAATGCCTAAGGATCTATGGAACGTATGTTCCGCTACAACACGACCTTCATATTTCATCCCTTGTACGGTTGACTGAAAATGTTGTTTTACATCCTCAAAGTAGTTGAATGAGTGTAGCAAGGGCAAAATGTTTAAACCCGAATTCGCCCATGCTACAAATACAAGGAACCGATTCTGGTTTCATGAGCAAACAACCAGGAATAATAGTGCAAATGCACTAGTTGCAACAGTAAATGTTGAACGAAACAATGGACGTATGCCCATTACGATAGTAAATAATACTAACAAAACTATGACCTTAAAGAGAGGTTGCTTAATAGGTCAAATAGACCCTGTCAATCATAACGACGTAAGTGAATTAGTCCCACCTTTAGATGTAAACCAGGTTAGTAATGAACAAACTAATGATTTAAATGTTTTAAAGATATAAAAATGCCAAACAACCATCGGTCACGCCTAATGAATATATTTACTAAATATAGAGATATATTCGCCTCGAGCGATACCGAACTTGGACAGACAGATACTGTCAAAATGAAGATTGATGTTGGTGACCATCCACCCATAAAATTAAGGCCATATAGGACACCGTTAAATAAAACAAAAATCGTTGACAAAGAGATTGATGATATGCTAGGTGCAGGGATAATCGCACATTCGTCATCCCCGTATGCATTTCCTATTGTAGTCGTAGACAAGAAAGATGGAGGGAGGCGCTTTTGTGTTGATTACAGAGCATTGAATAAAATCACTAAAATCAACTCCTACCCTCTCCCATTAATCGATGATCTATTAGCACAATTAAATGCATCTTCAGTGTACAGCCTCATTGATTTACGAGCAGGTTACTGGCAAGTGCAGATGCATGCAGATGACAAAGAAAAAACTGCATTTACATGTCATAGAGGTTTATTTCATTTTAATGTCATGCCTTTTAGTTTAGTTAATGCACCCGGAGTATTCATGCAATTAGTTGGACGAGTATTAGAAGGCCTCAGTGATTTTGCGGTCGCTTATCTTGACGATATTTTAATATTTTCAAAAACACCAGAAGATCACTTTAAACATATAAAGTTAGTTTTTGATAGATTAAGACAACATAACCTAAAGCTTAAGGCAAGTAAATGTTCATTCATGCAAGAAGAGACGAAATATTTAGGTTTTACTATTACTAAGAGTGGTATTTCGGCTGACCCAGATAAAGTGAGAGCGTTAAAAGCTATGACTCCTCCCACCACAGTTACCGAGACCCGTTCTTTTATTGGAGGGATGAGTTATTATAGAAGACTTATACCAAATTTCAGTAAGATTGCAGAACCATTAATACATTTAACTAAGAAATTTGCTAGATTTAATTGGACAACGGAATGTCAACTTGCGTTTGACTTCTTAAAAAATAGTCTGACTACTATACCGTTTATAGGTTATCCGAACTCTAATCTTCCGTACGTTTTATACACTGATGCAAGTGACACTTGCATAGGTGCATGTTTAGCACAAATTATAGATGGAGTCGAAACTCCAATTTACTTTTTGAGTCATAAATTGAGTTCAACACAGGTAAAATATAGTACTGTGTTAAAAGAATGTTACGCTATACATTATAGCTTGCAAAAACTTGACTATTATTTGCATAATGCAGAATTTATTATTAGAACTGATCATCAACCATTAAAGTACTTGTTAGAATCGCCGTTTCAAAATAAACAAATTCAGCTTTGGGCCCTTGGTATACAAGGTTATAATTGTAAAATTGAATACATTCCTGGCAAAAGCAACTCGATAGCAGATCTACTATCACGAGTGCCAGTAGCAACTTTTGACAATTTAACAGATGACGACGAGGAGATAGAACCTCGATTAAACGACAATGCATTCGAAATAAATGTGATAAATTCTAATAAGGTTAACACAGGTAATTTCGCAGACTGTGATATGAATGATAATGAAAGTTTAAGTGACCCCGAAGATGACCCACTAAAATTAGACTTAGTCAGTGAACAAATAAAAGATGATGAATTACAAAATATTAAGACTGAATTAGAAAAAGGAAACCTAAACCTGCGGTCAATAATAAATATATAGTTGTTGATGACATATTATACTATATATCTGACCCAGATGGTGATCTTAATTTAAGACTCTATGTCCCCAAGCATTTGACGAGTAAAGTCATTAATCAGTATCATGATGAGAATGGACATAGTGGTGTTGACAGATGTTATGCTCTAATTCGTACTAAATACTATTGGAAGGGTTTATATAAACAACTATATAAGTATGTAGAAAACTGTGTCACTTCTCAAGCAAGGTCAACAACTAAAAATAAACCAGACTTAGTTGAAACAGGTATACCACCATATCCAATGGCTAAGATCTCATTGGATCTATCGGGACCTTACCCAACAAGTTTATCAGGAAATAAGTACATCGCCAGTTTTGTATGTATGTACTCTGGTTGGATTGAAGCATTTCCAATTCCTGATAAATCGGCACAAAACGTCGCACATTTACTGATTGACGAAATGTTTCCAAGGTTCGGTTGTCCATTGGCTATAGTGACAGACAATGGAACAGAAAATGTAAATAAAGTCATGAAAGAAACGATGCAAACTTTAAATATAAAACATATTTGTACTTCTTATTATAGGCCTCAAAGTAATAGTGTAGTTGAACGAAGTCATCAAACGTTACACGATATCTTGTCTAAACGGTTGAAATCTGACATTTCCACTTGGGACATCCACCTTAATCAGAGTCTTGCAGCTTTGAGATTCAATATAAGCGCTAGCACAAAACAATCTCCATTTACATTACTTTATTGTAGAGATCCAGTGTTACCGTTAGACAATATTCTCAAACCTAGACGTAAGTTTTTAGGTGAAGGTGATTTCCATCAGATCGCACTGGAAAATCAACATCGTTCATTCCTACAAGTTTATAAAAATGTCAAAAAGGCTAAGAAAAGACAGGCTAAATATGCAAATAAAAATACTAAGAACATCGAATTTAAAGTTGGTGACCCGGTCTATTATAAGAATTTCTTAAGGAAGAATAAACTTGAAGACCGATGGACACCTTATTATAGAATTGTCGAAAAAACATCTTCAGTATCGTATAGAATTAAGAGTCAACTCACAGGCAAAAAAACGACCAAAGCTCATGCAGAGCAATTACGGTTGGCTAAAATAGACGAATGGGACATTCCAACTGATGAACAAAGACTTAGACAGGCTAAGTATGTAGAACCCCTCTCTGACTCGAATTACATAAAACTCCATTTTGTACATAAATATATTATTAATATTTTCATTTGAATCTACTTAAATTAAACATTATAGCAGGTGAAATCATGTATAATATATATATGATAACAGTCAAGTTATTGACCCATAAAACTGTCCGTTTGTGTGTAGAACTGAATAGACCCTATAGTATACTGGCGATGACTATAGCTGTGCAGAGTTCACGTAGTCATGAAAATACTAGTTGACAGTTTTAAGTGCGTGACTAGTTGACAAAGGCGCACAATATAGGCTTGTGGTAGCAGGCTTTCTGAAAGAGTAAAAAATGTTACAAAATGAGGCGGTATGTAGCGTTTTTTATTGTCTTTATTCTGAAAGATTTGTGTTACTAACAGGAAATTTCAAATATTGTCTCATATAGACATCCTATTTGACTAATCGGACGCTATCAAGTGAATGAAATGAATGGAGTTTTCTGCATCATGTGGACTAACAAAGACGGGCAACGCCATGCAGGTGAAATGCGGGAAATTTGAGTCAGGGCTACCTTTTGGAAATTTGCCAGTGGCATTAGCCTGCTCTTTTTCGATTTTCAACTGCCGAGGGATCTTCCATGTGGATAGCCTGTAGCACACGGGGCCTCGGTTTATAGTCCCATCAAAACGACACAACGCTTTTTTTCATATCAGCCCCTATCACCTGCATCACAGGGAGAAGCCGGGTTGAAAAATCCGAAGGTATTATCTAGACTTATCCCTGGACCTTCAGATTAGCGAGCAAGCACGGCGGTTCCGCTATCAATTGAATGACGACGAAAATGTAATGTGGCCCAACTTTCGGTTAAGGGCAAAAGCCGCCATGTTGTTAGTAAACAAATAATGGCAGCTGTTTATTTTTTGCATAATTAACTATCACATACGCCTCTGACCCCAGATTCAATCATAATATGGTTCTCAATCTCAACAAGGAAACAGCCAGTCATGGAATGGTAATCAACAGTATAATGGTGCCAATTTTAAATACCAAAGTAATCCTTATTCCAATCAACATATTCAACAAGCCCTGGCATAATGGATTTAACCAAGAACCTCAGAACAATAATCAATTAAGGGGAGACAACCAAAATTATCAATCGGCTCAAAATAAACAATCTCAAGATCCAACAAAAAATGGTGCAACTGTGCTGTATATGTGGAATCAATAACACCTGTTTTACTGCAGATCGCTGAAAGTGTTGTATTTTTTCCAAATCAGAGTTATAAGATATTCTTTGTAAGACATATAGAAGTAGGAAGGCAAAAAAAAAAAGAAAAAGAAAATAACACAAGATATATGATATACTACTTCTGAGTTTATTACATACTATATTTCGAAACACATAGGCTACCGGCATTATTTACTTGACAACGTTACCGGTATGTGTTTCAAAACGTAGTATGTAATAAACTCAGAAGTAGTATATCCATATATTTTGTGTTATTTATAGAGTTATAAGGAGGTTAAAATTAGACCAATTTTTGATTGTGGGATCCAAAGAACTTATCTCTCAACTAGAGTTCGAGAATTCCTCCAACTGCCCACAGTTGACCAGAAAGATATTTTAATGAAAACATTTGGATCTACAGAAGAGTCAACCAAAACTGTAGATGTCGTTTATGTTAATATACACTCCTCTTGTGGTAACAAGTGCCACTCCCTTTGATCTGTGACCCCTTGACATCTCAAAACATAACTCAAGCTAAGAGATATTTTCCCCACCTCTCAGAATTTGAGTTTGCAGATAGTTCAAATATGGAATCTGGTGTAGAGATATGCTTATCGGTGCAGATCAGTATTGGAGTCTGATAACTGGGGGTATAATACGGGGGGAGAATGGACTTTCAGCAATATGTACCAAGTTAGGTTGGGTACTCTCAGGCCCTTTACACACGGCAGATATAGATCCACATCAAAATACAAACATAATCACAACCCATGTGTTGAAGTTTAAAACCAAATTGAGTGAGGAGGTTAATCCTGTAATCCAAAATTCTGAACTTGAAAATTGCCTCCATAAGTTTTGGGACTTAGAATCATTGGGTATTAAGCCACGGTCAATCTATGAAGATCTCAGTGATTCCATCTGTTTTAAAATAAGGAAGATAATGAAGTCAAGCTGCCCCGGAAAATTCCTCACCCTTTTCTTCCTGACAACTACAGCACCAGCCTGAAACGTTTTAATAGTCTAATGAAAAGGTTGCAAGGAGAACCAGAAGTATTACGTCAGTACAACCAAGTCATAGAAATCAGCTGAAAAGCGGTATCTTAGAATGAGTAGATGAAAATGATCTAGGGGAAGCGGGAAAGGTCCATTATCTACCTTATCATGGTGTCATTCGGGCTGATAAGGACACAACAAAACTTCGTATAGTCTATGACGCGTCAGCAAAAGATCAAGGTATTTGGTATTGCATTATGCTATATTTGTGTTTTGAATTAGACATTTCTACATAGCAGTAGGTTTTTGCCGCTTTCCCCCGCCATACTGAATACCTTGAATTATTCTCAGATTACTCTCCTGTAAGACATTATTGTGTAAATCATCGTATAGAAACTTTTCATTCAATTTGGAAAAGGCACCCTGGTGGGGTGGCATCTTTGAAAGACTCATTAAATCAACAAATAGTTGTTTAAAGAAAACCATTGGAAATGCCTAGTTATCCTATATAGTAGTTGAAATAGAGACAATTCTAAATTGTAGACCCCTTTCATATGTGTCATCTGAAGACTGCGAGGAACCTTTAACTCCATCTCAATTGTTATATGGACGTCGTTTGTTAGGCCCTCTAGATAGTGAACTTTCAGATTTCAGTGAAGATTATAACCCAGAGCTCCCTAGCAATTTGAGAAAGAGACATTTTCATATGAACATGGTGTTGCGTCATTTTTGGTCTCGGTGGAAATGAAAATATCTCTTGGAATTCCGTAATGGTCACAGAACATGCTCAAGGCGATCTTCAAACACCGTCTCAATTGCTGATAAACATCAACCACTTACTTTGTTGAAGCTAGGTAAAGTCGAGAAACTCATTGCTGGAACCGATGGATTGTTGAAAGGTGCAGTCGTAAGAGTTAACGGTCATGGAAAGTCATTTACTCTTCATCGTCTTATCCAAATATCAAATATCAAATGCGGTAAAAGATCTTGAAAAGCCACTGCCAACTGAACCACAAGCAATTGTGCCAGATCCAGTGGAACCTATGCCAGGTCAACGTCCACGTCGTTTGGTAGCAATCCAATCTGATGCTAAGCGAAAGGAATGGATAAACATATTAGCCAATTGTGATGGACAATTTGACAGTCATTGATTTATCAATCCTCTACCAGCTGAACATAGTAAATCTAGTTCATTTTATATCATTGTATAATTGTTTTATTGTGATATCCATTTTCATGTAGGACATTCGAATGGCTATCAGGGGCAGTGTGAGAGAGACTTATTAACCAAGACTATAATTATTACCCTTTTACGAACTCTCTAGTTATCGAGATAGATTCATTCCGTTGTTTATGTATGACGTAATTCGATTCAAAGAAATCCTTAATAAATCCATAATATATCCATTTATACAGTCTTCTAACAATGAACCATCGCATTAGGTGCTACTGGCATAAGTATCCAAAATATCCTACACGAACCGTGACGGTTCGACAATTTACCCAGTAGTGGAAACACACGAAATCTAGCTTAGAACTAACTTAAACCAAAGCCGGCTTTTTCCCTTAGAAGATACTCAGTTAAATGTTTGGATAAATGTATATTCAAGTGTTGAAATATATGGAAAGTTCTTTATGGATAGTTTTTCAGCTCCACACCTTTCCCTCTCAGATTTTGACTGCTACTTCTATAATTCTTACATTTATATTTTAAGAAAAATATGGAATTGGTTAAATAGAGTTAAAACAAAATGTGCTGTCGTAATATTCTTGGTGATAGCATACCCTATGGTGAAAATGCTTATAAAAGAAGGTTTATTCATTGCGGATTATCACATTCTAAAAACAACAAATCTTCTGAAACCAATTCATCCAAGTGCGGGTTTTTCGCCTGTTGGTGATACGTTCGCATCATATGTATACTCTGCATATTACGATAATAGAAGTACTACGGCCGAGATACAGGTTTGTATTACTCCTTTACATCTAGCATCTGCATTAGTACTTCTTTTATTAAATGTAGCATCTGTGTTCATACTTCTTTCTTTAAATCTACCATCTGTATTAAATACTTTTTTTATTATTAAATCTGGCATCTGCATAAGTATCTTTTTTATAAGATCTAACATCTGTATAAGTACCTCTTTCATTAAATCTGACATCAGTATTAGTACTTCTTTTTTTTTATATAACCTAGCATCTGTGTAAGTATATTTTTTTTTTATCTAACCTAGCAAGGGTATAAATATTTCTTTTATCTAACCTAGCATCTGTATAAGTATTTTTTATATAACCTAGCATCTGTATAAGAATTTTGTTTTTTATCTAACCTAGCATCTGTATAAATATTTCTTTTATATAACCTAGCATCTTTATAAGTATTTTTTTTTTTATCTAACCTAGCATCTGTATAAGTATTATTTTTTTTTTATCTAACCTAGCATTTGTATAAATATTTCTTTTATCTAACCTAGCATCTGTATAAATATTTCTTTTACCTAACCCGTATTAGTTCTTATTTCTTTCAATCAACATTGTGAAATGCTGTGGAAAATGATAATAATATATATTTTCAGATAACAGTTTTATTCACAGCTTCGCCTGCTACGTATTTTTTTACTTGCATCGTTTGGGATCTTGACAACAAGCCAATTAAATTAAGAGGACGACTTGAATACATTCCAGATTTTAGAAAACCTCGGTAAGTCCTAATTTAGAGAAATTCAAATGAGAAATCTATTTCAAATACCATCCAGAATCCTATGTTTTTGGGCGTTTCCATTACAATGCTCTTTGACTTTATAGATTGTAAAGTGTGCAATCATCATATTGGTTTTGACTTAATTCAATTTAAGAATTCAAGATAGGTTTCCTTATTTTTTTAGTGTCAAATTAAGCAAGCTATTTGATTAATTGGTGTTTCTAATGAAATATCATGTATTCTTAATCATATCATTATGTTCTTATTGCATATTATTAATATAAGAGTTTTAACCAATATCCACGTATGTACAGTCTGGATAAACAAAAAAAAGGCTTTTTGACCTTTCTTGATCGGTCACTCATTAGAATTCTGCTGCTCTTCTAATTAAGCTAATTGTGAATTAATTATGGAAATGTGAGACAAAGTGGTATTTTTTCAAGGCATATGGACACCCGACTTTAAATATTCAGATTTTTTGTAAGATCTTATATCATTTACTATTTGCATGAAGTTTTAATTATTAATGGTCATTTTTTTCAAATTTGTTAGCAATAAAACCAAACTTGTCCCGGGTGAGTTTTGTAATATCGATCCAATGGTAAAGGTTTGATCAACAAATTTGACAAAAACAGCTTTTTCGTTTCATCGCACACAGTTTTGCTAATATTTGTTTTTACTCAAAGTTCATCTTAATTAACCATGCACTTGGCACAAATGGTTCATCTACAATTTAAGAATAGTTATTTGTATTGTAGACAATGTAGACTAATACTACCAGAAAACATAAGAGACACGATACTGGTGCTGTACAGTCATTCTGAACCTCAGCAACTAACTTTGGAACTGTTACTTAATTTTCCCCTGTTCACAAATTCGTTCGAAATTCCACTTCGGATTCAGTCATCAGTTAACAAAATAGTGCGTAATAAAAGTCGCACGTCTATAGGTTTTCATTATTGCTCTCGGGGCTTGGCGTCATGATATCACTCGTGTGCTATCTACACGTGTTATGCCGAACGCTGTTATTTGTAGTAAATATCGACAAATCAACTGTTGATTACTTAGGATTTACTTAGAATGTATGAAAGATCCTCTCCCTTGATACTCCATGACGCCTACGACAAAAAAATAAAGGGAAGTAACTCTAAAAATCACAGGACATTGTCGTTGTCTTGATCGTGATAAATTTCTAGGGCTTATTTAAGTATTATTGTGTGCTCTTTTTTTGGAGGTGAAAACGGATTATTGTTATTTTGAGCATGACTTGAATCAGAAAATGTGCAGACAAATATCCTAGAGTAACAAAACAAATATTTATTTGTTTCGTTTCATTTTTGAAATAATTTTAATTCCATAATAATGAAGTCAACAAAAATTTCGCCAAATCTAGTTTCGTTTCGTATTATGAAACTATACCCCTTTTAACGCATTTTTATTTATTTACGGTAGGGGTGGTAGGGCGGTTGGGTTTTAAAACCCACCTATTAGCCTATACGGTCTAGAAAAAAGGTAGTATATCTATAGAATATGTCCTATGATTTATTAGGATTTCCTCCCTTTTTGTTTTTCAGGTATAGCTCAGGATTTGTCAGATGTAGTTTAGGAGGCATTCAAGATCGTTTAACAGAAATATCATTAATTCCCACCTCAACCAAATACAGATATACCAATATGACATATCCACAGAATATACTAACTATCAAATACGCAGATTCTCATTTTAAACGTAATGTAACTCGGTGTATTCAACCAATGTACAATTATACCAATAGAATTAACATCATACAAATGATAGAATACGATCGTCTAATGGGCACAGATCATTTTGATTTGTATGATTATGAGAATAATTCTGCTTTAGATATTCTGGAATATTATAAAAAGAAGGGCATTGTGGAAATACATCCTTGGAAGCTCCCCATTCCGTCCAACTCAGGCGAGGACGTGCATCATCATGCACAATATTTACACATGCATGACTGCTTAATGAGAAATCTGCACGTATCCCGCTATGTTCTATTTGCTGATATTGACGAACTTGTGGTATCCAGAAAATATCACACTTGGAAAGAAATTGTCGATGATCATAAGGCATGTGACTCACTTTCATTTCAGAATGCGTTCTTTTTTCCTGGTCTGACTAAAGAATTGTTTCCTTTTAAGGAATTGGCTAAAACATATGATTTAAACACCTTCTTATGGACGAACCATTCGGAATTTTATTCACATGGTGAAAGATCGAAAGTATTAGTTGATCCACAACAAATTTGGATTTGTAAAATTCATGCCGTAAAATATTTCGTTTCTAGCTTTAACAAGGAATGTTTTTTGGATCCGAATGACGTATTCCTTCATCATTACCGACCTGCTGTTTCAGATTCAGTCAAATACCAAAATGTGGACATGTTAGGACGAAGTGAGCGACTTATAAAGAATATTGTGTTGGTAATTCGTGAAACAAATGTGGACAAAAACTAAAACCATCCATTGTTATGGAAAGTTCACTTGCTGCTACCAATGTCTTGACAAAGTGTAGGCATAATGTTGGATTTCCTGTGATGCATTTTGTGATGTCCTCTGTTATTCTTTTTAATATCAAGAGGATTTCAGATTAGGGAGTATTTTAGTAATACTTCATGTTGATCTGTAATAGGCTATCTGTCAATGTTGTTCTCATTGCGCACTACATGGCGTTGTCCATCCTCGTTGCTAAAAACTGGCATCATGTCAAGAATCCTTGTGTGCATAAAGCATAATTATAGGGGTTTTTGGAAAAAAATCATATGCAATAATGTTTTTTTTTCATTTTCAGTATGAAATATTCATCAATATCCGACAAGAATCGAGCTATAGTGTTTACGAGATAAACATTGATAGCGTTTTCAAGAACAAGGACAATAACTCATATTAAATATTTTTCAAGTTTTTTGATTTTCGATAGAGTTCATCCTTGTGTGATTATAACCACTAACACCAAGTTTCTACAGTGTTTACGAGCTAAAAATTGAATTCGTTTTCAAGAATAAGGGCAATAACTCGTACTAAGTATTTTTCGATTATTCTGATTTTCAATAGAGTTCATTCTTAGGTGATTACAAACACTCACCAAGTTTCGTCAAAATCCTTCAAGAATTTTGCCTTCTAGAGTGTTTACGAGCTAAAAATTTAACGCGTTTTCAAGAATAACGGTAATAACTCGTACTAAATATGTTTGGATTATTATGATTTTCAATAGTGTTCATCCGTACAAACACTTACCAAGTTTCGTCAAAGTCTTTTTATTCACTCTAAAACTCAACATGTGGCCTTATGTCAATTGTAATTTTCGCATTCTGCAGTGAAGTGCTGAAGAAAGAAGTTCACCTACCTCTGAGTACTTTGAGGAGGCTGGCTGGTTTGCTCGAAATTTTCCCAGAATATTTTTCTGTCCGAAACGATAATATTTGTTGATTACCGTGACGTACTAAGTAATCTGACTAATAAAATCCAATCAAAGTTTTAGTTATCTACTGGATTAGCACGTTCCGAGGTATATTGAATTTACGGATTATTTACTTTAATGATACATGCAAAAGTCGACTGACGAACTTGAAAATGGGCGGTAATTTACGACAATGTTCCTGGTGAACTAAAATGCTTGCATTGGCTGATATGCACCAACTAGCTTAGTAGTGATAATGCAAGTGCAATATATCAGAATAAATTGAAATAACTAGATGAGAGAATGTTGTTTTTATATATTTCAACCAACTCTGTCAGGTTTTACAGGATAAACAGATTCAGCTGCATCTCCGCAAGGTGGTTTCACTAAAAATGGCCAATCACAATTATTCTTCTCGGGGTTGAATAACAGATCTAAAATTAGAGAAAAGCTTTTTATGATAACATTTTTTTATTACTAAATAAACCTCAAGCTTTAACGAATCTGTTATCATGAATCCCCAACATCCCTAAAATCGTGATGGTGCTCGGCATTTTGACAGCAGAACGTGAGTGCTTTCGAGAAAATGTGGACAGGCGGACGGTGCCGGCAAAATAATTGAAAATACACATGCATATAGAAATAAGAGAAAATATCAGAAGGTAATTTATGTAACCAACGTTTTATCGTCATTGACCAAACGTTCATGTATTAATTTGGTATTATTGTTCTCAAAAGTCTGATAAATCTGCACCAAAGTGAATGACGTCCCTCAGATGATTATATAATAGCTTATCAATCCGCTTTTTCATGCTGAATTAGTTATACGGGGTCTAACAACTTCGAAAAATCAATATGAAATACAATCTCAATAGCAGAGCGGCAGTAGGTGTTCTGGCAGAAAAATGAGCAAGTATTCCTGCGCCAGGAACAACCTTCACCTTATTTAACATCGTGGTTCTCAAAAGATTGTTGACATCTTACATTTTCTACTAAAGGAAGGTAACGTGTACTCACTGGCAGCGCATTTGGTATAACCATAAAAATCATCATGTAAACATGTATAATAATACTGGCATTTCCGGGTGTAATCCGGATAGTTACCATCAATAATACCAGTACAATTAGGAGCTGTACCACATGGAGGTGGTACTAAATCTTTACTAAAATATAAACATTATCACAAATAATACAAGAACAGTTAATAATCAGTAACGATGGAGGTGTAGCTTGTGTGTACAGACGAAATCTCATAAGCAAATCGATATCTTCAGCACCTTTTGCGATAGTGATATCATAAAACGCTTAGTTCAATGGAAATGCAGGAACCACAGAAGTCAGACTTAAAGTCGGAATGATGCAAATAGATGCTACCAGTGTCCCGATAATCATGAAAAAGTTAAGAAAACATCTTTACAATCCCTTTAATACCAAGAATGTTAGTTCAACAAGAATTGCTATAGGTACTTACTAATCATATCAGATTTCGAGCAACGAACTTCGTCTAATACCTTGTCTGCAATAATCATCCTTCTTGTATCACGGAATGCAGCGATTTGATTGGATTGTTCACTAGCAGATACAGCCAACCAGAGGCCTCGTCAAAAAATCTGTAAACACTAATCCATAATGTATACAGTCCTTCTGTCGATGGCTCTGATTGGCTGTATTTTCTAGCGTACAATACAATCAAATCGCTCCATTCTATGTTACATGAAAGGCGGCTATTGGTTGCAAGGCATGAGACGAAGTTCGAAGGATATGGTTTGGTGTGCATACCAACTTGAGTGGTTAGGTACTTACTAATCACACCACATCTGTCTTTCATTGACAACCAGATTACCGGGGCATGGTAAGTGTTCGGTTGTTTCATTTTTACATCTATAGAAATTTAAACAATCGCCAATGTATAAACCGTCTACAATATCTGTACAGTCCCATCGAGGTTTAGCTGACTTTCTTCGGGGTTTACCTAGAATATTTTAAAGATGGGTTTCCTTATTTTTTAGTGTCAAATTAAGCAAACTATTTGATTAATTGGTGTTTCTAATAAATTATTCATGTATTCTTAATCATATCATGATGTTCTTATTGCATATAATTAAAAGTTTAACCAATCATAAATGTCCGTGTTTGTACAGTCTGGATAAACAAAAAAAAGACTTTTTGACCTTTCTTGATCTGCCACTCATTGGAATGCTGCTGGTAATTCTCTTCTAACTTAGCTCATTATGAATTAATTATGGACATGTGAGACAAACTGGTATTTTTCCAAGTCATTAAAACACCTCTACTTTCTATTCATAAAAGAAAATAAGGGAACCCATCTTTAAGGCTGTATACCTTTCACACAATGACTACAGTTGTGCAGAGAAGCATTGTCTGCAATTGCTTTTACTCCACAAAATCAATGATATTTGAAACCCAACAAGATTTTACCCACAGCCCCGTTATACGCAAATGAAGCACTTTAATTGGTTAAAAATCACGTCATCAGAACGTAACTGCGGTAGAATACTTGTTAGATTACAATAAATACAAAAAATACCAGAAAAAAAACAAAAGAAACGAAATTGTTATCTAATTTTATTTAGATTGGTTATCTGCTATCTGTGCTACATTAAAAAATAAAATAAAAAAGGGTTCGACTGATATCTAGCTTTCTTAGATGGTATATATCGGTATGTAAATATTCTTGTTTTATGATTTAAAATTCCTACCTCGTTTGAACTGTGCTAATACGACACAAACACAAATTAACAAAATAATATATCGAATCATTTTTACTATTCAAAACAACGCACAGACTATGATTCCAATAACCGCCTCCCTCAGAATCTTACACTAAAAATAACTTTACCACTGGAAAGGAAATAGCGAGCTCGTTCTCTTGTTTAAATTAGATGTGTCTGTGATTACTCAAGGTAAAATTAACACGTGTTCAAATTGACTTAAAACTTGTTTATTTACAAAAAAATGACTTAATGTTTGTTTGGTGTTTGTTTATATTGGTTAGAAAGAAACATATTGAAGCAAAACGTCGTAATTAATTGGAAAGTAGTTTGTCTCTGTTCAGCCTTAAAGGAGCCGAGTTCAGATAGTTCTGGACTCTTTCATTATGTACCATCGAATGATCCAGGCTATATGATTAAAAGCCGATTTCTGACATGTATCATCATATATCTACATCATATCTATATCCATTATATCTTTTCACATTGTTGTACTGTTTTTATATTTGTATGTCGCCCACAATGGGCAATAAATCTTATCTTATCATGAAGTGTCTCGCTTGAAATTTTCGTAAAATATAATTGACTTAGTGCATTCTGACACATAATTTGGTTCAAAAACATATCTTTAAATTTACAATTTACTCCCCTGGCGCCGCCACTGAATCCAAAGTATACAGGTGGAGCCTGAGTTGCTGTTCCAGTTTGTGTACGTACAAATAACTTTCTTGAGTATAATTGTTATTCTTAAGCTCACAAAAAATTGGTACTGATTCACCTGTACTACCCATAAACATTTGCTTATAATATTTGAGAAAACCAATGACAATCTCCTGAATACTGAAATATATTATTATAATTTTCTAGTAGAGTGAGAAAAATATGACGACTATAGCCATTCAAATTTGAAATAATAAACCTTTAAAAGACTTTTGATTCTTAAGTAGGAAGTTCAATTGGATTCGCATTATTGTTTATATGTGTCGTATATCAATAACATAATTACTGATTTTTGTCGGGGAATAACCAAATATTTTCTTAGATATTAACATTCTTACAACAGAATACTGTCATGTATCAAGAACTGTTCTCTGTATCTTTGAACATTCATACTTTCCGTTATATAGCATATTATAGGCCTATGCATTAAATGCCATGCTCACCATTTTCTGGAATTGATTGAGATCTTGAATACGTATTATATATTTATATGTAAATTGTCTTCATAAGAACTAAAACTACACGAATATCACAAAATACCTTCCAACATACCTCTAACTAAAAATTCACTTTCTATTTCTAACTAGGTCTTTCCTATATATGACAAAGTGTCAAGAAAACTTTTGAAAATTCTGGACACACATGAATTCGAAGGCTCAAATTTCGACTGTGAACTCTGAACACATTAACTTAGTTATGAAATTCCAATTGTTACAATTGGCCAAAAATGGCGCTTCTGTCCCTTTAAAACAAATTAGGTTCCCAAGAAGGAAGTAGATACATATTAAAATTAAAGAATTATTGTTTATTAATCTATATAAAATAACGACTCCAGGAAAATCGGGTGCTTGTATATAATGATCATACTAGCATGCCCTGTTATACTATCTACCATAGCATCCAAAGCCAATGTTAGGCTTAGTGCATGATATCATATAGCACAGGTGATGAGTCAAAGATCGGTAATAAATCGCAATAGAAGCAGTGGCGTTTCTACGAAAGGAGGGGGGGGGGGGTCAGAAAAGATGCTTTTTAGTACGTTAAATGGTTTTTCTATAGTAATTGTAGCCTATAGGAAGCAGGGGAAAGATCAGTCTAATAAAATGACGACAGATTTCATTCAAGCACTAAATAACCTAATTAAAGTAAGATTGTAGTCGGCAAAATGAATCATAAGCACAAATGTTTAAGGATCTTGATGCCACGTGAGCAATTATTATGAAAGTATATTTTAACACAAGACATACATTTCAGTAAGCATTACGCATAATTTGTAACTATTTCATTCAAAGACCACGGAGGCTGCATTTCAGATCAATGGTGGCTCATTGCTATCGTGTCACAATTTAGATAATTTCGTATGCCATGATATCGAAGATCTTTGTACCCACAACACTCGGTATGCTGCAGCTATGGTCTGATTACGTAACATTTGTGCTAACAAGTGACAAATCAAAGCCACTGTATAATATAGTCACAGATTATAGGTAATAAATCGCTAGAATTTAAGTGGAGACACTAGAACAGAGTAGTTGATTGGTGTATGTTTAAAGGAACAGATTCGCTATCAGTTTGAACAATCGTACCTTAGTCTCAGAAACGGGAATTTTTGTAGCTAAGCCATTCAGTAGTATTGTTCACAGCTCAGCATCGAAATGAAATTTGAGCCTTCAGTGCTACTATCCATGTTTGAAAGTTAAAAGACGACTTGTCTTTTCTTGAGAGTCTACCATTTAAAAGGCATACATAGAACTATAAAGAGAATTCCTACTTATAGTGCTTCTGAAGACTACTATATTCAAGACCCAAATCGAAGCCGGAAAATGGCAAACCTGTGACTTTAAAATAATCGTCTTCAAACAACAAAACGAATTGTCTAATCTCTTATCCCTATTCTTTATATTCATATCTATATTTATATTTATTTATTGCAAGTAGATTAAGATATTGCTTTTAGATTAAAGATATAAATATTGCATTTAGGAAGAAACACTCAACTTGTGACACGTGTGCCATATGTGTCGCGAATCAACGCTTGCAAAATGGCGCGCGATGGAAACGCAAAACCCTTCACGTGGATATTACCTCTGCCTAGTTTCATACTTTACAAGAATGATATTTTTTAATTTGGGTTCTTAAAATATCCCGAGGGTATTGAAAATGTTATTGCTTGGTTTTTGTTATCTCTAGATATAAATTTCTTCGTGGCCCAAGTGACATTGTTAAACACTAGATTTATTTCTAAAATCAATAGTATATATTTCAAACACACGTTTGGTATTCAAATTTATGAATACAAATTATTTTCCATAAGACTTATTGCATTGGGAGATCAAAGGAAAACCACATTCTTGCTGTACGAAAAATAATATACATAATATTACTTGAAGATTAAATCGCATTAAATGCTTCAGGTTCCACAGCATACACAACTACGTATGGTTCTTACGTGTAATTTTTCCATGTACAAGAACCATACGTAGTTTCGTATGGTTTTACAGTTGATAATTCGGTTGTAAGAGATTTCAAAGCAGGTTTGAAACCAATGCTAATTACGATGGTGACTATAATGGTCAAGTTTAAAGGAATGGTCGCAAATGTCGGGAAAATAAACCAAAGGACAAAAAAGACTTGAAAACAACCCCTTATATGTTGGACCCTTGTCTATCGATATGTAATATCTACGCCAGACGCTTCCGGTTCCTCTTTGCAAACCATAAGCAAAGTTCAAACAGTTCAATTTATTGTCCAAGCGCCTTTTAAGGTACTCAAAAGAGGCTATTCTCAAAGATCTACTATAATATTATTTAGAAAGATTTTTTTTAACTGGATCCATTTCTAATTTTCCCTTTGTTTCCGTTTCGATCTATTTTGCGTCCGTTTTTGGCAACAATTAAGGTCGATTTCGATTTCGAGTTCGATTTGTTATGGGTCGTAATTTATTTAGTGGGGCTTCTTAATTCATTTTCAATGATACTTATCGGTAATCATATATCTTCGAAGTGTATGGTAAAAAAGTAGGTTTGTCTTTTTAACAACTATTACTTGTGTATCCTAAATCATCGAAAATTAATATCAATGATTTAAAATGTAAGTAAGACGATATTTTGCTGGTCAGATTCGTGGGGTTCCTCAAGATCCAAATGCTTGACTGTATATTATGAAGTCACTATCACAAAAGCTGCTGATAATATCTAAGGGATGATAAAAAAGAGTTGTAGTGGAATTACGGGGACCGCAAACGTCTGACTGAAAATTGGAATGGTGCAAATCGATGCTTGAGAGAAAACCTCTTATAATCAATCAAGATCAGCACACGTATATTGTTCGACCATAATTTCCCTTTGACAGTCTTCAGTTTGGTGGTCCGTTTCAGTCTTACCTAAGATGACCTGCCACAGTGTCAAATATTTCTGTAGTTTTGAACACGAAGCACTTTTGTAATCTGCTTTTCTGTTATCTATTTGTTATCATTTTACGGCTAGGTCTCTTTAGCGATTGAGATCAATTGATTGAGTGATAAATGTCATGCCAGAAGTTTTATATCTCCTACAGAGTATATATTTAGTTATTCAGGATGTAAAAGGGGCCGATATATAATTTATAAGAAACTTTTGTGAGATACCATATACTATTTCAACGTTAAAGGTATAGGGTCGTCCATCTTCACAAATGGCAAGGTATTACGAACTTCGTACTAATATCTTGAATGCGATAGCCACCTTTCTTGTTTCAGGGAATGCACATACAGAGCCCTCGGCGGAAAGAATTACCTTATGACATTAGTGCTTACAGACTTCTGTGTCGGGACTGATTGGTTGTATTACCCAATGTACAATCCAATCAAATCGCTGTAGTTACAAGCTCCCGTGATACAAGAAAGGTGTCTATTGCAGTCAAGGTATAATACACTGTTCTAATAATTTGACATTGTAAAGATACAAGTCGTCTAGCAAGGTAGATGGATATGGGTCCGTGATTTCAGATTTAGCACTTATTATGTTAAAAATAACTTCAGACTCTTATCAAAATAGTTTGTCAACAACCGAGAGTTTGGACTGAAATGTTGTCGTTGCGGCCCTTTTTTTCTTTAACTACAGACGAGCCTAAATCGGATTTACGTCTATTATTTCAGGTTGGAAAGCAATGTTTGATGTCTTAGCCCTTTGAAGGGATTGTAAAGAGGTTTTCTAAAATTTGTATGTGTATCTTGGAAACTGATAGCATCAATTGTATCATTCCAATTTTAAACCAGACGTCTGTGGTTCCTGAAATTTCACTGAAACTAAGTGTTTGATGACATCACAAATCGCAAAATATGCTGTATCACAAAAGGACATTGCGTTTAGTGACGCCCATAAACGTTTAAATGGAATTTCAGAAACCACCCACGTCTGATTGAAAATCGGAAAGGTGTAAATTTATGCTATTAGTGTACCCGATACACATACAAAATTTAGCAAACCTCTTTACAATCCCTTTAAATATGTATATGGTAATTTAACACTGTGAAATCAATGTAATATGACAAGGTAGTTGTTACAGCTATAACATGAATTTTAAATATATAAAGGGGTTTAAATAACAACTGAATAGCGGCTTAACGTGTGATGAAGAAGATGGGGAAAATGTACCTTTTGACATTGTGTATTTTAGGTAAGTTCTGATTCATCTTTTTGTCTTCTTCAATGACCTTACTATTGAAGTGTGTTTTTTGTCCAAACCCAGTGGCACTAGCAATCAAATCATCTCATCGAAGTAGCAGTAACTGACTGGTTAGAGGTCGATGGGAAGTCAAATTTACTAGGAAGTAGAACATAAGAAACATAAGAAGTCAATTGAGGTTTTTGATTTCATATATAGTCTCCGGGCGACTAAATTCAGTGACTTATGTAGATGCTTGCAGTTGCTGTCGGGCCTAAACATTTTGAGTTGACTACAAAAATGAAACTTACACTTTGTAATGTTTGGAAAACCCGAATTAAAGAAACAGTCTGATTTTTGAAAGTAGTTTCAGTGGCATTTTTAGGAAACATTAGGTAAGGGGCCGAGAAGGGGCCACAAAATTTAGTCTGGACATACTATGCGAAATGATAAAAAAAAGTAGGTGGAGTGGGGAGGGGGCATGCACCAAAATGGAAACCCCACTGAGTAGGTTTGGATAGTTAGGTGTTCGAATTATAAAAACTATAGATTTAGAGATATGTCCCTTACCTTTTTTGAAAGTTTTAACTATGTAAATTTTCCGAAAACTAAAAATATTTAAATGATTAACGTAAACCAAGTGGCTATGTTTTTGGTCGATATACGGATTCAAGCAAATAAGCGCAAAATTGTAGAGAAATATGTCTTCAATTTATTCTTATTTTAAAGGAAAGATGCGCCGTTGGTTCGAACAATCGTACCTTAGTCTCAGAAACGGGAACCTTTTGGCTAGAAGGAAACATCTATATTTTACAAGGTTAACAACTTATTTTCACAGTTAAGGATCCTTTCTACAGGTCGTCCTCGGCTAAACCTCTTGACATTGATCTTTCCTGGATTATCCGTACCCATTAACAGCTGGGTCGACTGGAATTATGAGTGAAGATGACTTATTCAAGGTCATCACACGCCGATCGAAAATTAAACCAACAGCCGCAATTTGCTAAACTAATCAGTAATAGTTTTGCTAACCTTCGCAATTTGAGCCTTTAAATCCATGTGTGTCCAGAATTATCAGCGTTCGAAAGTTAAAAAAGACCCTTTTCTTGAGACTATGTATGTATAGAAAAGACATCTATAGAAATTGAACGCTAATTTCATAGTATATATCAGGTGTCTTAAGGAATTATACGATTTATAGTACTTCAGAAGACTATTTACATATATTTAAGACCTCAATCAATCCGCGAAAATGGCGCTTCTGTCTCTTTAGACTAAAATTATTGATCTGTTAATGCCCAGCAGCAAACCTAGTTTTTAATTAACCCTTTTAAAATATAAGTTGATCAAAGTTGATACATAGATGTAGATAGCACATTTTCTAAATATTTTCAATTAAATTTAAAACGATTTAATGATGAAAATTTTGAACACTGCCCCTGTAACTAAATACGTTTTCATTATTCGTCCTTAGTGATTATTCTTTGCAGACAGTCTTTCGTTCGAAAACGATGCAAAAATGATAAACTTTCAGATTTGCTTTTCAAACAACTATCTGGGTGGTCTGAAGTTGTCAAACACATTCCGATAAGTGAGCATGCTCTACTGTCCTCTCTAACTCGGGAAATATAACCTGTACATCGTAAAACCACTATTAGGCCTCGGCGTGTGTGATATTGAATTAAAGAAGTATCTCTGAGTACGCCTTAAAGGCACAGCGGTGCCATATTGGGGGCTTGATTTTAGATTTGAATATATGTAAATAGTCTTCAGAAGTACTAGAAATGTATGAAAATCGCATAATTCCTTTAATAGAACTTCAAACTAGGAATTTTACACACTATTTCTATATATGTCTTTTCTATATATCATAGAGTATCTTAAATTGACGAGTCGTCATTTTAACATTCAAACGCGGATAATTCTGGACACACATGGATTTGAAAGCTCAAATTCGACTGTGAGCTGTGATCAATATTACTGATTGGCTCAGCTAAAACAAAATCTCGTTTCTGAGACTAAAGTATGATTGGTCAAAAATATGTGTCCCCCTAGAAAAGTGGTTTGCGCTCTCAATTGTACCCCCACTTTATTTTCAACAAATCTAAATGTTTATCTTATTTCTCCAAAATATGTGTCAGAATGCACAAAATCAGTAAAATGTTCTTGAGAGAACTCTCTAAGACGCTCTATGAGTGGCTTGCGACTATGACACCACCACAGAGTAGCCAAAATTTGAATTCAGTCTCAGCAGTTGTCCCCCCATTGAGTAAGTCTGCCCCCTACTTGTACCCCCAGTCTCGGAAGGCTGACGCTGCCACTGGTTATTTCTCTTAAAAAATGGAATATCATATTTATGCGTGGCATCCCATAAGGCTGAATTTTTGTTATGTTATATCTATGGACACTTTATAACTGTGTGTTGTGTTCTTTATAGATATCAGTCAATGTTTCAAATCGCGAACGCAGCTCAGTACCCCCACCCCCCTCTCCTCCTCTGCACCAAATTCTGACGTTCTATCCTTCACTCCCTTGTTCTTGACATTCGGCATTATCTTGATGATATATAATGCTTAATGATTCATTGAACTTAAGTGCAAAAAGAAAATGTCAGACTTCTCCACCCTATTTAATGATAATATTGTGACAAATTATCATGTAATAAACTTCACAAAGCTTTTTTTTTTCAATCAAAAAACGAAATTCTTTTTGTTCGTATTGCGGTGTATCTTATAAGTTATATTAGATAGTCAGTTTTACTGCACCGAATCTAAATTACAGAATCATATTGCGAACGTAATTTTATGTCGGGCGTGCACCTACCAATGCTCATGGCAGTGACATGCGTGACATAATGGCATTTTGTCCCCCACTGTCACATATTCTCCCTTTTATACACCAACATGAAACGCAGTCTAATTCACATTAGACCAAACTTTCATACCGTTTTTATTGGCTTTTATTTTTAATTTGGCCACTTCGGTTAGGGTCTTAAGTCGGGCCTCTTGGACATTCGTCAGTTTGTCAGCCAATAAAATTTCTTCCCTCTCCAACACTTGGAATATGTGAAGCGAACAAAAGGTTATTTCGAGCAGCATTAGACACTGAATGCACCGGATCACAAAAATCCCAGCGTCGTCAAAGTGGCAAATTAAATAAAAAAGCTAAAAAAAAAAACAAACAAACGAAGGAATAAAATTATGATGAACTTGTATTTTGCTTGTCTATGTGGGCAAGCAGACCTCTTTTGATTCTCTGGTACTTTTTGAAAAAGTAAAACAAACCCTATCGATCTGAAATGCCACAAAATTTGGATTTTAGACAAAAAATTGGGGTTTTAGACAAAATTTTGGGTTTAAGTTCAATAGAATCTGTTAAATTTTGATTTAAGGATTATTTGAAAGCCATGGTGTCCTTCCCGAGAAGGCAGAAGCGTGCTTTGGAACAGGAGCGAATGTGAATATGTATTGGTTAAGTTTACAGTGTCCAGCAACAAATATGATTGCTATTACTGAGATGTACTATGGTGTTAAAGAATGGAATACTTCCTGTCAACCACCAGTTAATAATGACTCGCTGTAAGTAACGGTATCGCAAGAAAGTGACGCCCAGACAGTTAATCTATTAAGAAAATTAGATTTAACTGAAATAAAAGGAGTTTTACATCCTACTTTTCTGCACCTGATTGGGCTAAAGAAGACAGATAACATCACGCAGTGTGCAACGAGGGAAATTTTGCCATGACAGGTAGTCTTCTAGAGTCAACAGTCTTGTAGCGTCAGCTACTTGACGTAATCATTATTTACTTCGGCTCCAGATTCTTTTATGAGATTCGAATAACAAGATGGCTACTTTGATACATTTATATTTAGATACTATAGTATAAGAGATTTTTTTTATGACGTCACCCTGCAAAGGTCTTATGTGATACAAGTCAATTTTGAGGGGTTGACGTCATAAAACACTTAGTTTTAGTGGAATGGCAGGAACCACAGACGCCTGATTGAAATTTGGAATAGTGCAAAATGATGTTATCAGTGTTCCCGATAAGTATAATTTTTTTTAGAAAAACCTCTTTACAATCTCTTTAATTTGATAATCACGAGTAATCATGTAATAATGTGGATTGCCATTACCATTTCAGAACTAATTGTTGTGTGTATGACCAGTCAGCTGACTGTTTGGTTAACGTTTTTCACTCGAAGAAATCTGCAACTTGGCCAAAGGTTTTTGAAATATTCCGTAATTGTACAGGGTATGATAATTGTAATGAACAGGCGACGTGGCATAGAGCTATAGGGTGTGAATCTGGAACCCATTTCGACTACTCCAGTTATATGATGGCAAAGTACCAGTGTATTTCTGGTAAATATTTTTTTTCTTCAAAATTTTAGAAAGATTTAGAACGAAAACCAGCTAAGGGAAAAAAATTTTGCATCTTATTGAGTTTTTTTTTGATGAAGTTTCTGTCAGATTCGACCTATCCTCTATCGCTTAATGGTTTGTTTCGCTAAGATATTCATCTAGAAAACAGTCATAAAACGCCATTTTTTGAATTTGAAAAAACATTTGACTTGGATATTTCTACAGAAGAGCCTAACCGGCTTGAAAAATCTGGCGATATCAATTGCCCAAATATATGTCCCAATTTTCACTGCTGGAAAGCTACCAATGTATTCTGACAATAATTCATTTCCAGATTCACAAATTATTCAGCCTAATGGTGATATAGAAATATCAAGATCAGACGTACACTTACAGAATATTGGTTATCCGAATAGTACTTCCGGTAACTCACAAATGGCTTGTAGTATCGAAGTGCCCTGCGATTCCGCGTTAGAGTTAACGGCCATTGATGTACAACTTGGATCTTCCACTGGTACCTTCGATAGTTCCCATAACAATTTGTACGAGTACAGGGAAATAAACCTTACAAACTCTCGACGATTTCTAGTTATAGATATTGATTTTGCTGACGATTCAAAATTTTGGATTTACATAAAAGGTTTGTATCAATTACACATCTAATACTTTAATGGGGATTATTCGTCAGCTTGAAATTAACAAGAATTCAATTTCATTCTTTCATGGCAACTTATAAAACTGTTCAATTCGAGTTCCTGATTGAGTTGTAAACTTAAGAAAAAATGAAATGAAATGAATGGGGTTTTACGTCCTACTTTTCTGCATCGTGTGGGCTAATAAAGACGGGCAACGCCATGCAGGGTGCAATGAGGGAAATTTTGTCTGGACAGCGGCATTAGCCTGCTCTTTTTCGATTTCCAACTGTCAAGGGATCTTTAACGTGCACAGCCTGTAGCACACGGGGCCCCGGTTTATTGTCCCATCCGAACGACTAGACGCTTTTCCATGTCAGCCCCTCTTACCTGCATCACTGACAGGGGGAAACCGGGTTGAAAAATCCGAAGGTATTATCTCGACCAATGCCGGGATTGAACCCTGGACATTCAGGTTAGCGAGCTGTAAACTTAAGTGCTAACCTGTCCGTTTTAGGATTCTATTAAAGCACAAATATAGGTACGCCTTCGAATTTTTCGACATCGTCTCCCACTGTCATGTCTGACACGGAAAAAGCGTCTAAAGTTGGGATGGGACTATAAACCGAGGCCCCTTACGTGTGCTACAGTTTATGCAAGTTTAACATCTCCCGAGAGTTGGAAATCGAATGTCACCGTCCCTCATTATACACTGCGAGGTGTTACCATCTTTATTAACCCAATCAAGGCACCTATTCTTGAAAAAATGACTTAAAATGATTTTAGTGTTCCAGTCATCTGATTGATCGAACTCTAAAATCGATTTAAATTTAAGTTTTGTTATCCAGTCAGATTATATTATTTCCTAAAATCTGAATTTTATCTTAATTAAGTTTTCGAGAATAAGGCCCCTGGTGTAAAACGTTACGTTCTCGTAGCTTATTATGTTATATCTTAAAGTCTCTACTTTGCTGTGCTGTGCGGGTCTTAGATCTTTATACTTAGCTTATTCGTGACCCTTTCAATTTCAGCAAACGATAGTTCAACTTTAGATATTGCTTGCGGGAATAACAAAAGAACAGTTCCTTTAGATGACTGTCTTCCAACGACAACCGAAGAACCAACAACCACTGAACAACTAACACCAACAGAGGAGCCAACAACAACCGAGGCACCAATAACTGGAACATCGACCCCAGATACACCATCTACAACGGAGTTTATAAACCAAGAAACCACAAATATAGTTCTTAATAGTTCTTCAATAACTCCATCAAATTTCCCTCAAGGTAGGTGACTATTTACGTATGAGTAGGATTGGTGCACGACCACAACCAACCTATCGACAAAGCCCGAAAAATCTGGCCCATTCGTTCCTCGGACGTGATATACGGATGGGATTTATCAAACGTTTAACGGCTTTTGTCATGAAAAACTAGCGATATCGTGCCAATATCCCATCCGAGAAACGTGTAGGGATACCATCGACCACGATGGCAATTGATTTTTCAGGGTGGGAGAGGTTCAGTTCCCTAAATATGGTGAATGGAGTATGCATATCTATGCTCAACGCGGAACACACCACTGCGCACATCGGCATTAATGAGCGAATGTGTTTCTTACTGTCATGTATACTTATATAATATTAACATTATGTTTCTATTTCCAGTTGGATCTAATAATGATGGTCAAGGTAAGCCACTAAATTTAGATTCTCATGATATTATGGCTATACGGCTCTGTATTATAGTTAGGGCCATTGAGATATGAGATACATTCTGATTCTATTTGTTATTATATTGACCATAATACTGCATTCGGCACTAATATATACTTATTTGTTTAGCATTGTGAAAACTATTGACAATTAATGAAAATATCAAGGAGAATGTCTGAAGGATTACGTTTCTTGGTTCATATTTCCATATTCATACAACTCAAGGGACCTTTTTTTAATCCGGGAAAGATCGAGGTTTGGCCAAGGACCCTCGAGTAGAAAGTAACTTAACCGTGAACCTAAGTTGTTATCCTTGTAAAATATAGTTTTTTCTCTCTTTCTTTTTTCTTTTCGTTAGCCCTGTGTCGTCTGTGGTTCTACTATTACTAAACGTTTTATGACGTCACTATCTCATATTATAAGCAGCTTTGGCGATAGATAGTGTCGTCATAAAATGCTAAGATTTAGTCAAATTTCTAAAACCAGACGTCTGCTTGAGTATTAGAACTGTGCAAAATGAATGCTTTCAGTATCCCCGAAACACATAAAGTTTTGGAAATATCTTTACAATCCCTTTAATTATGAATATTGCAGATAGTGTCGGTTTGATAGTGGGTATAGTTTGTGGTGTAATTGTAGGCCTCATTATAATTATAGCCATCGCCGTTTACTTGTCTAAGAAAAAGAACAAGAAGGTAAGCAAAGAATTATCAGAAATTTGATTGCAATTGCATAATAATAAACAATAAACACGAAAAACAGGAAGGAAAAAAGGGAAGTAGTTAAAGAGAAGTAATGGAAATATTTTTTTAATTAGATTTGGAATCACTCTACTAATTCGTTTAGCCATCTCTTCCCATGTTAAAACACGAAATTCAACAGTCCACAATTTTTTCCAGAAATCTCGTTGAATGCTTTCCAATATGTCGAATGAAAGCCTGACCAATCCTTAATGTCTCCTAAAAAATTCTATATGATAACCATGAAAAATTTGGGCTCCTAAATTGCTCCTAAAATTGAAATTAGACTACTACCGGTTATACTCAACCGCTAGAGTTTGGCAGTTCAGAAAACGGCTATTTTTAGAATTAGCCTTCCGCCTTAAAGTCTCACATCATCTCACCAAATCTTAAAAATAATGCAATTTCAGTCATCAAATTCTAAATCTAAACCAAAAATTACTCAAAAATAGACATGCAAAAAACCCAAAATGGAGAAAGAAAGAAGATTTCTAAAAAATAGCCTAGACTACATTCATATAATCATTTGCATAAAATGTTTTAGTGGAGTAAGACCATTTAACAGTTCAAGGGAGGGAACTTATCACAAACATAAGTCAGATTTTTGGTTTTTTTTTATGCTGTGTCTGAAGGTTAAATGTACTATATACATAATTATGTATTTTACATTAGGATGACAGTGTACATAGCATTTCGATGCATGTATTTTAACATCACCTTGAAGGGTATGTATGTATTCTGCACGTTGTCGCATTAAATGATATAGTGTCTCAAGAAATGACGAGTCGCTGTTTTAATTTTCAAACCGTCCAATTTCGACGGTGAACTGTAAAACGTTTCTGAGACTAAGGAACGATTTTCAAACGAATGGCCAAACCTGTCCCTTGAATAATTGTTATTTAAAAACAAAACCCACTTTTTTTACAAATTTCTCATTCACAGTCCTGGAACCTTGCACAATATCCCTTAGCACAGAAATATCAAGGTTAGCTTGTAAGAATGTCCAGTCAGACTCAAAAAGGAGATATTTCTCTTTTCTAGGCTCCATAGATCTTTTTTTTATTAACTAATGTAAGAATCTAAAGTTTCCAGCTCTGTTTGCTACATAAAAAAAGCCCGAATATGAAAAGTCTTTGGCATACAAGAGAATTGAAATATCAGAAAAGGTGCCAATGAAAAGTCTTTGGCATACAAGAGAATTGAAATATCAGAAAAGGTGCCAATGAAAAGTCTTTAGCATACAAGAGAATTGAAACAATTCTAGATTACAAAATGTGAAAGGTACAATAAGTTATAAGTCTTTTTAGGGTATTTTCATGGTTGTCATTCAGCATCAACTTATGTGACTGGACATTCTGAATTCAATATTTAAATTTATTTATCTTTGATAAACCGATATAAGTTACTTATATATATATAGATATCCTTTAGAGTCCTATATCCCAACCGGAAGTTAACCATTGTAGGTTGTAATTTGGGAGAATGAAATCGTACAGTGTGACAAGATAGCAGCAAAACAAAATCCAAAATCAAAAACGAAAACACGATTATTAGTTGTTTCCTTTATTTCAAAAATCTTTGATTCCATTTTGTCGATGTCGCCATTTTCCTACAAATAAGTTTTCGATTGGTTATGTGAAATCCATGATCTATTATATGATCAACTTCCCTCAAATTTTTTAACTTCCGGTTGAGTCAGATTCTATCCTACTTAACTGTCTTAATTTACTGATATAACTGGCACCAAGTTATCGTATTATTCATGTACGGAGTTACAACAATAAACGAATGAAGGTTTTTACGCATTCTGTTTTAAGCTTCTTAACAAAACAATATTTGGTATTAACGCCACCTGTTGTATACAAGCAACACAAAGTAGCAGAAAATGACGGGCATAATAAGTAGCATACCTTTTAACTTTTAACTAGTCAGCACATACTAAACGATCAACCTAAAATATTTTTATTTTTCTCTTGTGTTCAGTACATTACTTTCATTATGAAATACTAACTCACTTATGCTTGAAATACTTTCTCATGTGAAAAGTTTATTAGCTGCTACAAATGTTTCGCCAAAATGTTGAATTGGATTTCGGGTTTCGTTTTGCGATTCGAATTGTTAGTACTTGGTTTATTTATTTAAGTTATTATATGAAGTACAGTACTTTAAGTTATTGTATCATTTCCCTTGTGTATCATTACAGTACATAACTTTAAGTTATTATATTATCCTTTACTTATGTATTTATATATAACCGTATTATGTTATTTAATTAAAGTTAAAAGTTATTGTCTTTGTAAACGTTTAATCGTCCAGAGATTGTAATAAGCTGTAAATAGGTGAGGTATGACCCAAGTCTGCATACAAGGTCCTGTGTAACAGTAGGAATATGGAAGGTACAGGGTGCTGCCACGATCCCGAATGTCATGTATATGTATAAACACGTACACGAATTCGATTACTCCGTATACCTCGTCCTTTAGAATCTTAAGATAGTCTTTCTGTATAATCAATGTAAGATTGTAGAATAAAATGCAATGAGAGGGAGGTGAGATTATAATGTAATACGACATTTATAATTTATGACTTTATTCGTTTTGTTTTTTGTTACAGAGTAGTGTATCACCAGACTGTGCACCATCATCTGCATACAATAAAACCAGTGAAAAAAAGAATCCAGCATGTGAAACAATATCAAATGGTAATACAGTATACTCAACAGCGCAAAGAACTGGTTTTCTGGGACCTGCACCAAAACCTATAGGTCCTCTACCACCACAAATACCACCAAGTAGTAGCAAATTGGCCCCATTGAAGAAGGATCGACCTGTAATGCAACCACCACAATTACCATCCCGTGGTAGCGAATTAGGTCCCTTGAAGGAAGGTCGAATGTTTACTCTCCCACCACAAATACCACCCCTTGGTGGCGAAGTGGCCCCTTTGAAGGAGAGTAAAAACATAACAGATATTGAATCACCAGACTTAGACGATGTCAGACATTTCGTGAATAAAAAGAAGGTTTGAGAATTCATATTTTAGAACTGTGGCAATGGGAGTTATCAATTTGAAATTAAAAAGTAAACATCCGTATGTATCTGAAAAGCTCCTGTATATACAATTTTGAAAAAAGAAATTTTTATTTCAAAATAAATATTATATTGTCCGTATGTCTGTACATGTATTTCAGCACGAAAAACATTTTGATTTTGAGAAAAAAAAAGGTGGATCGGAAGTAAAATTCACACTAGAAAATGTTCTTGGTGTCGTAAAGTGAGTTCTGACTGCAGTAAAGCGTGTTCTTATCAGAAGAAAACGACTGAAAAACTGAAGGGATGCACATTATGAAACGTTTTTCAACAGATAACCGAAATAAGAATGAAATTTATTTTAAAAAGTAATTTTCCTAAAGGGACATCGAATTAGAATACCTCTAAGAGAATGGTAAAACAGATTCTATAAGGGCGAGGATGCCCGACTTACTTTAAGCACCGTAATGAAACAACACTATAAGTTCATAGATGATCGGGTATAATTATTTTAAATACAAATCTGGAAGACATGGCTTTTTTAGACACACTTTAATTTAGTGACAGGTCAAACAGGCACAACGTTATTAAGGCAAGTGTGTAAGGTTTATTCACGTGTAAACTACACCAAAATGCCTCATTAATTCGTGTGAGGTTTAAACATGAGTAAAATGCACCAAAATGTCAGATAAATTCGTGTGGTTTATTCATATATAAAATGCACCAAAATGTCCCATGAATTTGTGTGATGTTTATTCATGCGCAAGATTCCTCTCAATGTACCACGAATTCGCGTAATGTTGAGTCATGCGCAAAATAGATAGGGGACATGTTAAACTTTCAGTTACAACAAAAATTATACCTCTCGGGTCAAAATTGGCGAAGTTGTGGCCATTTTAGTTCAGGGGTGGGGGTCGGCAGTCTAGTTGCACTGATTGGGGTTAATACCAAAACTTTGACAGTCTGCCGTTCGAAAACTATCAGAGCTGGAAAGCTGAAATTTGCACTGAAGGTACACATCCATCGGAAGGTAATAATGTAAAGTAACCAAGATAAAACGGACTGTACAGTTCAGAGCAAATCTCATTGCGGTCAAAACGGACACAAAAAAGCCAACAAGCACCTCATATGAGTACCTTACTTGAAAGTCCTCTTGAACAATTGGATTTGGACTTTGCTTATGGTTTGCAAAGAAGGCGGCTGATGAAGAAACTAGGTATGGGGAGTCCAAAGTTTGAAAGTGTATATATGGCTTTTGTGATTCCTGTCCAACCTGGACGACCTTTATAAGTAATGTACCATATTGTGTGGCATGACAATAGCTTGAAAACTGCTTATGAATCCCTCACTGTAATGTAATGTATGTATGTATGTATGTATGTATGTATGTATGTATGTATGTATGTATGTATGTATGGTATGTTATGTTATGTTATGTATATCATTTTTTGAGGACGACAAGGATGTTTTTATTGAGATCTGTAGGCATTTTAGGCATCAGAAAGAATGAGAAACTATCAAGCCTTTCAATAATGATATGGTTTTTAATTTTTAAAAAATCAAAATTATGAAATGTGAACCTCATTTTGATAAACTTTAATTATGACGTTATTATAGATTTGACGTTATAATAATAATTGTGTTGACGTCATTTTGATTGTTCCTCATTATTATCAGAATATTTCAGATAATAAGACGCTATTTTACTGCGCTCTGCAATAAAATACTTTTTAGTGGAATATTTTTCACTGAAGAACGTTTTGAGCTTAGCATATAGCTTAGTTCTAATTGGTAAGTTAAAATCTGTCTTCATGTATCATTTCTTTTAGCTCAAAAATTACAAACGAAAAGTTTGCATTCTTGATAATAAAAGCAAAATGACTTCCAGCTTATTTTGTTCCAAATTAAAAGTTAGAGTTTCCATGTTTATTTCAGTGAAGAAATGGATTCACAAAAGGCCCAGGAAAGTGGAGATACTGAAAATCATACAAACTTTTCACTTACACCTGGTCATAGACCTAAAACCGGTAATTTTATTTACTTTAAACTGTTAAATTTTCAAGTTGTTGTTGTTTGAATGGGACAATAAACCGAAATCGAAAGAGGAATAGATATTACACATGGCCCATTTTCGGTACAGTGGTGCCGATAGTCTGGGTTTAGAGGGGGTCCTATGAAAATGATTTGCACCCAATTTGTACCTCCACTTTATTTTTAAGAAATTCAAAACTATGATTTTTATACGTTTTCGCCACAAAATAATTGTTATAATGTACCGAATCAATCAATTTTTCGAAAATTTTCAACAGTTGTCCCTCCATTGAGTCAGTCTGCCCCCAATTTGTGCCCCCAAGTCTCGAGAGGCTTCCGTCGCCACTGTTTCGGTAGCTAAACTGGCAGTAGACATGAAACACCATTTCATTTATTTATTGTAGAAGATTCGGCAATTAATTCACAAATTAATTGTCGTCCGGCCTCAAAACACCGACTTGATTGTTTCATGGAAGAGGATGAAGATGAAGAATATCCTCCACCCAGACTAATTACTGGTAAGTAAACTATTCTTCTCTTGGACTAATTACTGGTAGGTAAACTATTCTTCTCTTGGACTAATTACTGATAGGTAAACTATTCTTCTCTTGGACTAATTACTGATAGGTAAACTATTCTTCTCTTGGACTAATTACTGATAGGTAAACTATTCTTCTCTTGGACTAATTACTGGTAGGTAAACTATTCTTCTCTTGGACTAATTACTGATAGGTAAACTATCTTCCACCTATACTAATTACTGGGAGGTAAACCATCTTCCACCTACACTAATTACTGGTAAGTAAACAGCTCCTGTCATTCAAATAAATTGTCTATTTCTTGTATATTTAACTTAACATTTTATATTATAAGCTTATAACATTTGTAGGTCTTCCAGAGACCAGTAATGTAGATAATCCTACAGATAAAGAGAGATCTATGATACAAGAGACTTCCTCTCCTCGAGGTAGGTTAAGAATAGTAACATAGTAGGTCATACCTACAGCCTTGTGTACAACCGACAGGTTAGACCCTTTTCTCAAAAATGCTACTCTGATTCTTCCTTTTTTGAATACATGTTTACTTTCACTTTACCCTCAAACTTTTTTTGTTTCCAATTCTTATAGATATCAGGGCATTGCCTGTTAATGTGAAATAAACAACTGTTTACGCCAATAAATTGGAATGCCTATCACAATGCAGATGTCCAAGTAGGCCTAAGGATGTAAACATTTGTTCTTGACATCGTATATCAATGATGTAATTTTACCTAAATCTGTATAAAAACATGTAATGTCTACCAACATATTTCAGCACCATGTTTGTTATTTACGACTGAAGAGATCAATGATTATATAAATCATCTACAAACTAAATTAAATAGTTTATATAAAAACATGCTGGAAACTAAAAGGTAAATTTATTTCTAAATTGCTTGTGGCTTCATATCAGAACACACTCAAAAATTTTAAAGTAAGAATTACTAACTAAAAGATGTCAGATCATCGAAGGCAAGAGTGGTATCCTACAGAAAATAAACGAAATAAAATGTAAACCTGCATTTTCATCAGATTGATCTGTAACCAGTATACAATATTTTTATTGCATAGACGTTCAATGATACTTTATCACTTTGACAATATATTGTAACCAGCAGCATCTTCGACTTCACAATGTCAATCTATTCATAATTCGTCTTATCCCTTGACTTCAATAGCTACCTCTCTTGTATAAAAAAAATTGCAGCGATTTGATTTGATTGGATTGTATGCCAGGGAATACAACCAATCAGAGCCCTTGACGGAAAGCTTAGTGTTAACAGATTTTTTGTCTAATTGGCTGTATTCACTAGCGTACAATCCAATCAAATCGCTGCATTTACAAAGATGGGTATTATTGCAGTCAAGGTATTTACAGATGGAGTTATCTTGACATTGTGAAGATGAACATAATGTTATTTTCATTTTGGCAGAAGACATAATTGAAGTTACCTGTATAGCCTGTAATGTTTATTTTTCAGACACCTGATTGATGTTCTTCAAACACAAACTTATGATAAAAAAAGGATAAACAATCAACAACACCTTCTGAATCGGCAGGAAGCGGAGTTGATATTTTACAGGAAATTTTATAAAACTGGTAAAAATAAGGCTAATGAGCAGATTTGTGAGGAAAATAAAAGACCTAAAGCACCACCAAAGACGGAATTCTTCAAGTACTCCTTTGGAAGAAAGTTGAACATCGAAATGCACCCTGTAGATGTAGATCCCGACATTAAAGATGCTGTTGACCAAAGAGTCCAGGATGTTCTACAAGTCCAGGCTGATAACGATAAAGAAATCCCTTCACCAAGTCCAGATTTTCAAAATATTCTTCACGTCAATCATCCAACAGAGGAAAGTAAAGATTGGGATTTTAATTCAACAAGTCCTAAACCAGTGGTGCATGGTGTTCCGCTAGAATTTAGAGACATAGGGTCATCAACAACAGCTTCAAGCTCGAGTCCACTTGAAGATACATCCAATGTCAGTGCAGATTCCGAGGCATTTGAGGAATCAGAAATTTACGAGGTTCCTCTCCAATTTCGAGACAAAGGTATCCCAAATGTTTCAGAGAAAGACAATACATCTGGATCCTTCGCAATCGCTCTTACCGAAAGGATGGAACATCTGGTCAACAGTGTCCCATCTAAGGAAGAATTGGATTTAAACACAGTTGAAAACATCAACGAAACAAAATTTCCATCAAGAAGCCCAAGTCCAAAAAGAGAAGTCAATGATGATGAAACTGTATATGGGGAGGTTTGTAAACCTGCAACTGAAAGTTTCCAAGACACAACCTATCTCACCAGCTTGATGGCCAGTATTAAAGATCTTTCTGCAGAAATTTCCACAGAAACTGCACGGAAAAATGTCAATCTTCAAAAAAATACCGAGTCACTAACATGTAAAGAAAGTAGGGTCATTGAGGAGATAGAGAAATATGTCGGCATTGATAACGAAATTTCACTTTCAACAGAAATCACAAAAGAAACTGAACGACAAGATGTTAAGATTATGGATACCGAGTCATTAACAGAAAAAGAAAGAAGGATCATAGAGGAGATAGAGAAATATGTCGGCATTGATGACACTTCAGATCCATTTATTAATTCTTCATTGGGAAATATGCACAACATTCCAACATCTGATACTGATAACTATCAAAAACTTGATTATGCCAATAGTCCAAACCATTTGCCCAAAAGGGAGGTGAGAGCCTTGACAGCTTTATCAGAATGCAAGGCGAAGAAAAGTGTGAATTCAATGTCAATAGAAGTGGGAAAAAGACGGTACCCTCTCCAACCTGTCTACAGAAGCAATACACAGAAAACCATTCTTCCACCTATTAGACCTCATAATAAAACCAACAAACCATCACAATCCAAGTTCACCAGCCAAGAAAAGCATGGACCTCTACCAAATATAACAACCGGTAAAAGCAGCACACCAAAACAATCTGAACAGGTTTTAGATATTGAAACTAATCACAAAATGAAGTCAGACGAAAGCCATTTTGGATTAAAGTTAGAGTCAAAAAATGAATTACATCTGCCAAAACTACCGACTGTCCAAACTGCACCAATCATCAAAGATATCAAACATAGAACAGACAAAGTGTTCTGTCTTCCTCAAATAAAGACAGCTTCGACGAAACCACATTTAAGAAATCAAATCAAAACCGCAATTCTTCCAGATAAATTGAAACCAGGACACACATCGTCTCAATATACCGCTTCAACATCAAGTACTACAAGACATTTTACAAAGTCTGCTAACTACAAACCACCAAAAATATTACTTCCGGTTCTACCTAAAATTTATCAATCAAATCGTCGAAAGGAGAAACAACCACACAAATTGCCACCTATTTGTCACTTGGGACTTGATAATGTATTTCCATGTAGAAAAGATTAAAAATTATTTTTAATATTTACTTAACATTTACTTTAAGACATAATTTCATTCAGTTAACCTTCCACTAGGCCTACACCCTTGACCAGTCAAACTAAGACCTACGCCCTTTGTTTCTCCTAGTACTATTCATGTTAGGCTATGAGTGGAATGCAAAATTCGCCATCTTTGTTTGTGTAACTATAAGTGAGCATCATTAGGCCCAGATCATGAAGTTGGTGGTCGAGTCAAAGGGGAAAATAGCACCGGGCATTTAAGAACTTAATGATTCAACGATAAGAAATTTGAAACTAGGGACAACCAAGCAAGCTTTATTGCTAGATTCGGACTAGCCCCAGAGCCGTATAATCTATATCTCTATACATTGTATTATAATATACGAATCCGGTATCCATTTTTTCGACTTGTTGAATTTGTTGTAATTAGGTCTACACATAAACAAAATTTCAATGAGATAGTCTAGGATTCAAAATGATATTTTTATGAATGATGGTTTCATATAGTTCTAAAAAGATACTGGTAGCAAATATTATTAAATACCTTTGTATTACATTGTATGTAGTATTCAGCTCCTATATTAAGCGTACAGACTACAAAGAATTAGTACTATCAATAATAGTTTTGAGAGTTATCTCCCATTTGATATTCCACTCTTGTTGACTCTTCCTGTCAGGAAGTGGGTCATAGAAGAAGAAATAGGAAGATTATGCTAGAAGATAAGGATTTCAACAACGAAATAATCGTACTGGTAAGTGTCAAGTGCAGGGGTAATTGATGGTCGTTCAATGAGAGAAAACGTCGCAATTCGAATCATACACGTAATTCATATAGCCTAATTGCCCTAAAGGATTAAGAAAGAAAAGAAGCACAAAAGACGGCAATCGTAGTCCGAAACATCTGATTCTATTCTAGCCTCTTGATAGCTTACATGTAGCTATGATGAAAAATTGTCGGCTCGTGTGGGGTAAAAAAAAACACCCCCTAAAAAAAATAAAATAAGGATATGCATTACATAGTCATGTAGTCCAAAATATCTGTCTCTATTCCAGCCTCTGATGGATATTTTGACAGTTGTCAGCAGGAGTAGAGTCAGAATAAAAGACCTTGTTAAATGGGGATTTTCCACACCTAACATAATATTGAAATATTTTTAAGATGATTGTGAATTAGTGTTGGGCATCACCGTAACATTCTCACTGACCTTTGACATTTTGGCAGCGCACGCAGATTTAAATGGCTGATGCTAGATCAGTTTCGCCAAAAGCAACTTTGATGGAACCAGACACATGTCATAAATGGTGTAGGGAGAAAATGATGGTACAACTGAACTAAAAAAATATTCATCTTTCCAAATATGCCTGGGTTTTGCAGATCCGAAGTATCTTAATAGGTTTAAAACCCCCACAACGGCAGAAATGCCGAATGTTCCCATTTAACAAGGCCTATTTTTTCTGCCTCTAAGCCAGCTGACATCTGCCCAAATAGCTATCAGAGGCTGGAATATGGCCAGATGTTTAGGTCTATAGTCATGCAGTGCAGTTGATTATAGTGTAAGAAGCTTATCATGACTTTACTTCCTTTAAATTCATGAACAGAATAATATGTCATGTGTAGTATGGTTTTATTTTTTAGATATAATAAAAGAATAAGAGAACAATGGGAAGGTAATGAAATTCTCAAGGTAGAAAATGTGCCTGGTGAGTGGTTGTTAAAAAATGGCTGATGTATTTGTGGTAGTGCTGGGCTGTGGATTTATTATCTTATCAATATGGTGGTTTATCCATCTTATTTATATATCTCATCAGAGTCTAACTCAATTTCAGAACTATCGTTCCATCTTATCTACCCATCATAACCTCTGTAAACTGGTCTCAGTGGAAGGCGCAGTCAAATTTATCTATGGTGTATCATTTTCAATTAGTGCCTTCGCAGTAGATGACAATTCACATTTCATCAAAAACAAAGAGCTTGTGTCCATATCTATGTTTATAGCTTTTCTTGGTTTAAATGATTTACATTCAGGGTACTTCAAAAAACCCTTCATTGAGGGCTTTGAGGCATTTTTAACATGTGTTCTATTTTTGATTTGTGCAATTATAATGTTTGGAAATTCTGCTGCGCATGAATACCCAATACATAATATCTACAGTCTTTCATGTTTACTTTGTTTAACCATTGCCGTCTGCATACTTGTGGAATTCAGAATGAACAATCAAGTTCTTTTTGGATTTATGAGAACATATTTGATATTTCTTCTTGGTTCATGGTTGATTCAAGCCAATTATTTGATCAAAGCACCAATGTTTTCATCAACAGAAGGTTTTTCTGTCAACGTAACCATGGTATTTACATGGCATTGTGCTATAGATATGATTATCATGATAAGCCTATGGAGTATTGTTTATAAACTCTGTAAAAAAGAATGGTGCTTTTGTTTGTCATCAGCTAGTCACGGACAAGCAGAGATGTGTCTTGAAAATCGTGTTCATTTTGATATGAAAATATTAGGACGATTAGAGGAATCAGACATTGAAGAAACATGATATTATAATTTTGACTGGACATCATCATCCATAATTATTGGTTTTTATACGCCCACATAGAAATGTGGAAGTATATTACCATCGCCCCAGGCCGTCGGTCCATCCGTCCGCATTTCTTGTGTGCATAATAGAGGCTACAGTTTTTATTCGATCTTGATGAAACTTGTCAAGTACGAAATTGGTACAAATTGGATTATCAGTGTTGGAGTTATTACCCTTGACTTGCCCTCAAATTTGGCTTGTTGGCACAAATGGACAGATTTGCCATTTTTGATGGTTGATTTGAGTCTTGAATATTTTTAAATAGTCTTCGGAAGTACTGGGAAAGTACGAAAATTGCATAATTCCTTTGAAAATACCTAAAACTAGGCATTTTCAGTTTCTAAAGGCTAAAATTTCTACAGTGAGCTGTGAACAATTTTATTGATGGGCTTAGCTAAAAAAGATTGGCTGGTAAGATTGGTAAAAAAAAACTGCGTACTGGTTTCTTTAAAATGATATAAGATTATACATTTAGTTACTCAATATTGAAAAAAATGACAAATGTTACATTAGATTATTGTCATATATTTGTATAAATTTTTATATATCAGATAAAATCACTGACAAAAAATAACTTATCAGTTTTATGTCTTTCAGGATATTAATATGTAACAGATATTTTTATTTAAGTAAATCATCTAGTCGGACATAGTCCTTTTGTATTTTCTGGTCTGTATTTTAAGTCTTCACCAGCATAATATTTTTACTTTTGCTGACATTTCTCTATACTTTTCTTACCATGAACATAATGGTGTGTATGTAACTTATCTACATCATATCTACATAATTATTTGTGTGTTTGTGACAGTTCTAGGCCTTCATTATAACTTGTATGTGAACATATTTGTGTGTATTTGCCAGTCTAGGCGTATCTTATAACTTGAATACGAACATATTTGTGTGTATTTGCCAGTCTAGGCCTACATTATAACTTGAATATGAACATATTGGTGTGTATTTGCCAGTCAAGGCGTATCTCGTAACTTGAATATGAACATATTGGTGTGTATTTGCCAGTCTAGGCGTATCTTATAACTTGAATATGAACATATTTGTGTGTACGAGACAGTCAAGGCCTATCGTATAACTTGTATATGAACATATTGGCAAGTATGTGACAGTGTAGGCTTACATTATAATTTGTATGTGAACATATTGGCGAGTATCTGACAGTTTAGTCTTACATTATAACTTGTATGCTAGTATGTGACAGTCTAGGATTATGTTATAATTTGTATATGAACATACTGGTGTGTATATAACAGTGTATACTTATGTAACTTGTATAATAATATGAATATATTGGTGTGTATGTGATGGTCTACCTTAACATCTTGTGACATAATTATTTGTGTGGTGGTACAGACCTTTTTGCAGATATTAATGTGTACAAGTCTTCCATTTGTGTGTTTCAAAAATACAGTCCGTTTTACAACTTGCCATATAAACATATTTTATTATGACTCTTCTTTTTATCATAAATTGTGTTAATCAAAAATGTCATTTCTATTTATCTGTGCTTACTATGTTATAAATAAAAACAATATTTTTATGTATACTTACAATGTCTTTTGGATTTATAAACTACTATCTGGTACAGGTAAGGATAGGACGGGGTTTTAGGAGGGTGTGTCTGTGGCTCAATCTAAAAACATGTTGTTATGACTTCTGACTCCAGCCGTCAGTGATGAAGGTTAGAGGGTCAAAAAATGTAAAATATGCGTTACAAATGGGACAAATAAGCAATGTTCCGCTGTGTCAAAAGGCTTGTAGTGCTGTCCTATTAAAAATTTTCCTTATCATACTGCATAGCCTTGCCTAGCTTTATTAGGCAAATCTAGAAGACATAAGTAAAATGAAGAAATTTATTTTATTTTTGTAGCGAATTAGACATTTGAATGTTTTGTGACCATTGGAAAATATGAGAAAAAAAAGCTCCTACAAAAAATGCAACTTTATCACATATCACATATATTTACATATCATATAAAAATACACTATACAATTAGCAAGTAAAAAAAAATCTAATAAACACCCATGATAAAAGGGCTAAATTCAAAAGAATGTTAGATATCTCCAGCTAAATCATTTATATACAAATATAATATGTGCTGGAAAATTTTGGCTCTCCAAACAAATAATATCAAAAAGTTTTGACAAAAAGATGAAATTTAAAAAGTCTTAAAAGGTGTACAATGAACAAAGATATGCTGATAACAAAATTATTATTCTTAATTCTGTTTCAATCCTTTCTTTTTGGCAGACCTGTGGATAAGTTGACCACAATAGAAAGCAAATAAACTGTATTTTTGGCTAAAACCAATAAAATATTTTACAAGTTAAAAACAGTCTCTCTGTATGTCAAATACACATCATAAAAAAAATGATGATTCAGCGGTTTTTTTCTTTCGACAGCAGTATAAAAGTAGTGCCTTAAAAACACCCGTGAATACACTTAAATGTAAACTAAATATAAATTCCATTATTCATGATACAAGTCAATGCTAATCATCACACAAAACAAATTATTCCAGCAGTTTTCCCACTAATCTGTTTAACACAAATTTATTCCTGTTCAGGTAAAAATCTGTCTTCAGCTTCAGCTAATACTGTTGCTATTTCTGCTAGTTCATTCTGGAAACGAAAAAGGTATTTAAGATTGGTTGTAATTTACAAGGAAAAAATTATTCTGAAAGGTATTTCATAATTTTTTTTGTCTAATTAATTGGTTCATAAAATAACAAGAGCCTTATTATAGCTTTTCATGTCACTTATCGAAACAAAATTGCATGCAGTGTTTATATGCAATTCAATATTTGATTACTATCTTTCCTGAGTCTGTCATGGAGGAATGACAGAGGCCCGTCATCATTTCTAAGAAACTATTGCAGAAAAGCTGGTCCATGACAGAAATGGATACAAATTGGCAGGCATGATGTTGCATTTGAGTAGAGATAGATGTTTTCATGCTTCATTTTTATACGCCCACATCTCTCTATGTGGACGTATATTGTCGGCACCCCTGTCCGTCAGTCGGTCCGTCAACATTTGCTTGTAAACGCTCTAAAAACTAGATTTTTTGATGGAATCAAATGAAATTCAGTATGTGTTTACATATTCATAAAACGAAAATCAAGTTCGAATTTGAGCTATTTTGGACCGTAAGAAGCAGAGTTGCCCCAAAATCTTGAATATGCTATTACTCTCTTAGTTTTCAACCGATTTTGATGAAACTTAAAATGGATGTTATTGGACCTAAATTGAAAGGTTTGAGAAAGATTAGCTTACTTCTGATTAAATTTAAGGCTTTTTCAAGATTTAGGCCTCTTACGTCAGTTTTGAGGAGTTATCGCCCTTTAACCTCTATACAGTAAGTGCTTCTATCAACATCAATTGCTCGTAAACACTCTAAAACTCTCTTAGTTTTCAACCGATTTTGATGAAACTTAAAATGGATGTTTCGTTTTTACCATCCGCATGCCGTGGTGGGCGTATATGGCTGTGGTCCACTATCTTTTAAGTTGTTGCCATGGTTACAAGGTGATACCCTAAGACCATCTCAAAAAGTTGTCACTCAACCTCAAAAAAGTTATACATGAAAACACCTATCTATAAGCATACAGCATCATGTATGTCAAGTTCTGTCAATAGATATAAAAAAAAAAAATTTTGGACCTGCTCTCCCCTTAATTTTTGTCAAAGTTTGATCCTAAAAATATCTAGCTCTAACCTCTGGACAACTAAAAGTATTTATTTAGAAATAGGGGTCGAAAAAATAGCCAAGCAAAGATAGTCAATTTATAGACACCATGTTTGGATTTTGATTGAATCAAACTTACATCTGGTATAGGATATTGTGTGGGTTCAGGAGCACTATCTCTATTGAAATCTATCATTGTACCACATTTAGGAATATCATCAACCCAAACTCCTTCCTGTAATTGACCTTTTGTTAAAAAGAAATATTTCCCTTTTCCATTCTTTTTGTCATTCTTCCAGGAACCCTCATAACGATTTTCATTAGCTGAAAAATGAAAATAGAAATTCAATGCTTTCAAATTTTAGAAAGTCTCTTTACAATCCCTTTAATATCATTTCATAATGATGAGTTAGAATAAAGTGAATGGTGAATATTTGAAAATCATACTGTAAGTATGAGGTTCTATAAAGCACAGTCAGTTATAGTGTTGGACATTTGCTTGGTTACGTCAAATATAATATTATTGCGGTTGTGGGTTCCGATCTCCATCAGCGTGTGAAAGTCTGGTGACCTTGAATAAGTCATATAACAAAAAAAAAAAAAAAAGGGGTATATTATTTTTCTTTTTTTTTTTTTTGTTATATCTACTCTCCACTTCTAAATGTCGTTCAAATCTTATTGAATAAGTCATCTTCACTCATAGTCAACCCAGCTGTAAATGGCTATGGATAACCTGGGAAAGATCAATGCCAACCTAAGTTGTTGTGTAAAATATAGTTTTTTCTGTATTTTTGAGAAATTTTTAAACAAGGAAAGTTATGTCATATTTCCTGTTTAGAACACACCACCCCACACCTTCCTTTAAACTTACTATATCTGACCATCCCTTCTCCATTTCTTTCATCATCAAACCATTCTCCTTCATAAATAGTTCCATCAGCATAATACATTCTACCCCATCCACATCTCTTATCAGCATACCATTCTCCCTCATAATAATCTTCAGGGGAATAAAATCGTGTACCATAGCCCTTAGAGAAAGAGAAGAAATCTACATAATATGAAGTGTGTGGTTCTTCAAGTCAAAGTTTAATGTTAAATATCTTTGACCTCATCACATGTAGTGAATCTGTTATTGAACATACAGTTGATTGGTTGAATATTTAAGCCTATATGACCTAGAACATGTCTTAGCATTATGTCTTACGATCATGAAAAAAGGATGAAAAAACAAAAAATCTATATTGGGTCTACACTGTTCAAAATATTGATAAATAAAAGTGATTCAATGACCCATACATGTCTTTTATCATTTTTCCATCCACCAGAATATTCTTTTTTATAACTGCCTTTTCCATCAGGTAAACTGTATGTTCCAAATCCACTCCTTTGTCCTTTCTTCCAATCTCCATCATAAATAGCACCATTTGATTTCCACTGGTACGTTCCTTTACCTGTGGACAGAATGATAACTTATATCAGTCACATTGTGGATATTTAGCAGTGAACTGGTTGGGATTCCTTTTTGTTACTTTGCCAGCCCTTTCGCTTTCATGTATAGAAAAATCAAAATAACAATTAAGTGTCAAATATGAAATTTAGAGACTTTTTAGGGTTAGGTAGGGATGGTCATACTTTGAAATATGTCCCAAGGTCAATCTGTTTTTAAAAAGGTAATAGGGGGTAGGAGACGAAATTTTATTTTGAATATTTATGAATTTAAAGCTCAAAGTCAGAGTGGACAGAGATTAAGCCTAGTTAGTTTCAATTCAACACTTCATCGCAATAAAACATTTAGCATAAATAAGAAGTAAAACCTTCGCTCTTGAAATGAATGGTTAATGAAGCCATGCAGTCTACGCGAAGTGAACGACCATTAAGTCGTAGTTGCTTGGCCAAATAATTCAGTCTCAAGATATTTCGACCAAATTATCAGTTTGTCACTGCGGTGTAACGGCTGTGAACTAACCTTGTCGTTTATTGTCTTCCCATTCTCCTGTATATTCATCTCCATTCACAGAATAAACTGTGTGTCGAACTCCGCGTTTCTTGGCCTTAAAATCAGCTTCCTTCCATGGGGCAGGTTTGCTGTTGAGATTTTTTAGATGAGGCATGGTTAAATAGTTATATTAATGAAACGATGGTAAAAATCATCAGAGTGTTAATAGAAAATAGTGCTCTTAAATGTTCATTATTTGTTTACAAAATACATGATTGTTGTTATTTCCGCCGTAAACTACGCATGCACGGCGTTCTATCGCTATGGTTTCAACATCCGGTTAATAAAAAATAAAAAATAAACTAACGAGTTTAAAGAGTAACAAGAAAACGAAGCTTTTTTAATCATAAATTGAAATTTATTTTTCGTTTCAAAATACATAATACATTGGCAAATTATGCCTGGTTCTTTCTTTTACACGAAGCCCAGTGAGAAATCAGATTAAGCCTACTCTCGTGTTATCTTTCGTTGCAAACGGCCTACCATGAATGTTACGCGCTATCCATTTAACTTTATGGCGCTATCATACAGTTATAAATAACTCTATACGCGCTATGCAACATTCAGCTTTACGGGAACTGCTGATGATTGCCACATGACAGCATTCAAGTCCCGACGTTGATTAGAGCTTAATACATCTAAGACCAATGGCTGTGACGAAATTATGGAAGCCGGCTGCGGCCATATTTACTCTCGACTTCTCGCCCACGAAAATTTTCCTCTCTTTTTCTCGCTTTTCTACGCTTTCGCGCCCTTTACCTCGCTGAATGTGTCAATAAGACACTTTATATAAGATAATTTTATTTGTAAATTAAGCCAAATAATAGTAAATAACACATGACACAATACATTAATTAAAAAATTAGGATTAAAGCTATTATACACACCAATTAATTAAGATTAATTGATTTTAGATCAAGAAGGCAGCCTTAAATCACCCATTTAAATCAGGCAGGAACATTGTAGAAGACATTGAAATTGATATCTTGGACTCCAGTTTACCAGCCGCAAGCAGAGAAGATCCAGAGTTATTGGTAAGGGTGGCAAACCGATGCAGGGAGAGGCTACGACCGAAAAACACAATGGACTTAGAATTTGAGGTAATTAATTGAATTAATTAAAATGTTATTAGGCCTACATATATATATTATAGTTAGGCCTATATCAACACTTATATGCAGTCTACATATATACATGTATTTTACATTTTAGTTGGATGAGTTATTTGTGCCTGACTTCATCAAAGCTGATTTAAGAGTGGATGGAGAACGACACCTTATTATGGCCACAGATCAGCAATTAGCCCCATAAGGTGTTAGTCGACAATGGTTGCCAGATGCAACATTCCAAGTGATCAAGAAGCCTTTTAATCAACTGTTTTCTATACATGGTTTCTGCAAGTCAGGTCAGCAAATGAAAATGGTGCCGCTATGTTATGTTGTGATGTCCAGGCCTTTTTAAGGAAAATCGTCCAGTTATTGCTTGAGTCCCCAGTTGTGAAATCAGTAGTAATGGATTTTGAGGCTGCTACCTGGAAAGCGTTCTCAAAAGTCTTTCCAGATACCAATATAAAGGGCTGTCTGTTCCATTTTACACAAGCGATTTGGAAAAGGCGTCAAGAACTGGGCCTGCAGGTATGTCTTATTTATACATATAATACCATAATAATCTCCACTAACATTTAATGATATAGTAGTTATAATCTATACAGAAATAAAGACTCATATACCAAGTTCTTAAGAAGATTAATGTCGTTACCATTTTTGCCGAGGGAACACATATCAGCTGTGTTTCAAAAATTGCAGGACAAGGCCCAGACTAGTGAGAAATTGAAACAGTAATGTGTGCATATTTTGAGTGGATGGCGAATTCTACATTTACCGTGTCTTCATGGTCTATGTATAATCAGACCATAAGTACAATTAATAACCATGTCGAAGGTAAGATATTTTCCAAATTTTAATAGCCAAAAGTAATGCTGCAATCTAAGTAGTTATTTATATAAATTAATCATTATTTTACAGACTGGCACAGAAGACTGAACAATAAAACCGGAGAAATGGGGCTCGACTTATACCGATTAGTTGAGGCATTAAAGAGGGAATCTACCATGTTTGAAATTAACAGAGTTTTATTGAAAACCTGACAACGAAAGAGATACATCATTATTTCACGATCAAGCCCGAAACAAAAGGCAATTTTCAATGCATGGGAAACATATGGAGCTGGGGAGGCTTCTCCCATGCGCCTTTTGCAGTTGAATTCAGACGTTCATGGGCCAGTAACTGATTGATAGATACATGTGTGCGATGTAAACAAAGTTATATGTGGTGTATAATAGTGCTCTAAACTGTATGTAAACAAAGTGATATGTGATGTATAATAGTGCTCTAAACTGTATGTAAACAAAGTGATATGTGATGTATAATAGTGCTCTAAACTGTATGTAAACAAAGTGATATGTGATGTATAATAGTGTTCTAAACTGTATGTAAACAAAGTGCTATGTGATGTATAATAGTGCTCTAAACTGTATGTAAACAAAGTGATATGTGATGTATAATAGTGCTCTAAACTGTATGTAAACAAAGTGCTATGTGATGTATAATAGTGCTCTAAACTGTATGTAAACAAAGTGCTATGTGATGTATAATAGTGCTCTAAACTGTATGTAAACAAAGTGCTATGTGATGTATAATAGTGCTCTAAACTGTATGTAAACAAAGTGATATGTGATGTATAATAGTGCTCTAAAGTGTATGTTGACAAAGTGATATATTGTATAATATGATGTATAAAAGTGCTCTTAAAAGTATGTTGTTAAAATTATTATTATATTAAATAAAATATATGGGTCATTCTCCCATTAATGTGCAATTTGCATGTTGCAGAAAAATACAAATCAAGTTCTTTGCACTATGAAATAAATCATTTTATTTGGACGCAAAATGTTTCATTTTATTGATTATAGCTTGTGCACATTTTTTAATGAATATTTTAATGTTTAAATATGACTTGTTTGTTCAAGAACTGTCAAAATTTCTCAACACCGTAACGAAACTAAAAACGAAAAAAAAAGCAGACATAAGTTAATAAAACATGCCGAAAGTAGTTTAGAATGTAGAACTTCTTGTTTCAAATCTTTTAAAGTATAAATCTGTTATTCCATTTGCTTAAAATTTAGCATTATGACTTATTACAACGCGTCATCTCTACATTACGTATATTTTGCCATGTTCTAAACCCAATATGATCGTTTGACGTTTTCCCACCACCATTAAAGTAACTTTACCTGGGAGGATAAGTGCATGGCAATGATAATATAAGTAAAATATATGCGAAAAGGGGCATCGGGCAGCTTATGGAAAAATTTAGGCATTCGTTACGGTGTTGAAGTTGAGTTACGGTGTTGAATGTGTGTTACGGTGTTGAAGCAGAATGATTCACACAAAATAAGTTTGGTGCGCAAATGAAAACTTAACTGCAAATTGCATAACAATCTGATCCACAATACTAGAAAATCTTTTTTGTTTCACATTGTATATAAATCTGAATTTTGAATCAAAAATTTTATTGAGAAAAACATGTCGTAGGCCTATTTTGTAAATGAGCACTACGAAACTGTATCAGTATCATAATGTGGATAAAAACATTCTCATTAACAAGAATTTACTTTTATTTAAACAAAACTAATCAATACAAAATTGTAATTCATTAAGGTATTTAAGATTAAAATTAACCAACAAATGTAGATAAAAGTGAACTAATCATAAAATTGAAACAATCTAGCTAATTACGTCCAAATACTCTTTGGTACGGTACCTGATAAAGTTCTCTGCGAGAGCTTATTCTCTCTTGTGCATGAATCATAGTTACTATTTTAGAATACGCGTACCAAATGATATCTTTGAATGCAGGCAATACGAATTTGTTACTACAACTACAAGAAGAACAGAAGTTAGTTTATCTTCAAAAAATTTGAGAATTTGCAGGCCTTAGTCACAATCATTACTACCTATTAGTCCATAATTTAATGAAATCGAATAGGACCGGCATAAATTGATCTCTTTATTTTCGATGCTTTTGGGTATTTGAGGGTATGTGTATGTCTAAAAACTTATGTAATGTATAAAAAACTCAACACCATAACAATATTTCAACACCGTAACGATAATATTCGTGACGGTGTGTGACGGAGTTGAGCGTTACGGTGTTGAGAAATTTAACATTATCTTTCATTAGCTCGTTAATGTATTCATCCGCAGGACTACTTTCAATGGTGACCGCCGAGAATCGATTTTTTATTTCGAAAAATCATTTTTATACAAAGGTTTAATCATTAGACATTGTGAAATCTGCGTAACTGTGTTGAAGGGGAATTAAAATACTAGCCTTATTTTTGATAAATATTATTACTGTTTATTCAGCTAATATTATTGTTGAAAGATCAATTCGACGTCGACGAGCACCAGGAATAGTAGCGTGTGCAAAAAGCTACATTGTAAAGTGGCAGTTGTAATTTCACTCCGCAACAAAAGATCCCGTTACGGTGTTGATAAATTATTTAGGGACACCCATAAAATGTTTTTTATTTAAAAACAAATACCATATCATAAGAAACCATTTCTATTAATCAATTCTACAAATGTTTGTTCACATAGAAAAACAGTTTTTATGAATTTTAAGCTGTCTGAAGTCTAAGTGAAGTGAGCTTGAAAATAAAAAATGCCGATCGGGACATTTAAAATAGGCTATTTTTCAGGGGGGAGACATTCTTTAAAGAATCTTCAAGAAATTATGTGTTGAAGAAATGAGTATTAAATAATTGTCTTGAATCATGTTAAGATCGATTTAAATGAAAAATAGAGAAAAAGTATATTTTATTGAAATGTATCGACCGGGACAAAAAATCAGTAAAACTGCACGTTAATGGGAGAATGACCCATATAACGACAGGAGAAGTCTGGACGTCAGAGACTAGTCACAGCCGTGAGCATACAAAATGGGACCGAATGAAAGAGGCAAGAAGTTCATCAAGCGTATGATTATTCATCGTTTTTCGATAATTACTTAGTTTTATGAATTTTCTACATTTTGCACGCATTCTGTTGTAACTTTATGACACACGGTAAGTTCATATACTCATATTGACCATTCTTGAAAATTTAAATTTTATGTTTATTCTAAGACATAGTAGGCTTTAAGCTTAGGTTCGCCTAATCTACTAACCACAAACCATGACACCAATTAACAACACATAATCATTTACATCAGCGAACTGTTAGCGAACAGACATAGGCTACAAATAAATATCAAGTTATGCGAAAGCGAATCCCCTTAGTCCACGCTATAGATACTAAAGGATGCAATTATGAGAAAATGAGAAAGAACATAATATCTACAGTAAATTGGGAAACTGACCTCAGTGGCTGCGCCAGTAGGGGTACAGGGGGTGGCATGAAATATAATCAGCCATTTGCTTGCCCCTATCAATACTTTTCTAAAGGTCTTTACATGAAGGAATAGTACCAACTAACCAGGTCCGTAGCCTGACCAGTACTCCTGGGGGGCAAACGTGCAATCGAGGGGGGAAATTTAGGAAAGCACCTTGACGACGATTAAACGTCGAGAAACGGACTTTCACAGAGTTTTTAGATTCGAGATTATGTTTGTTAAAACACACAAGTTATAATACGTTACATTTTTATTGCCGTTTTAGTTTAAACGTAGTCGGATATACGTTTTATGGCAAAACGTTGAACAAATACTCCAAGTTAATTTTCTGGGTACGGTTCCTGTTCAAGGCAAGAAGAACAAGAACGTCGTTGTGGTGAGTCAACGCAAGTAAGAGTTGAAAAGCTGCATTCACACACAGCGGTACTAGAACCGAGTGTGTCTTTTCAGAGCATCTTGGTACTGCATCCGTGGTGTTGCCCGTTGTGGTTTTGATACCAGTGTCAGTCGTAGTAGTGTCGGAACCATCAAGCAATTTGCCTTTTTGATCAAATATTTATCCATTTTCCCTACTTTGGGTAGTTTGATTCATATGATTACAATTTATGATTACAATTTAGGATAATATGTGTCTATTGGTTAGTATTTAAAATCAACCAATCAAATCTTTTGAATTTTGAGACAGGACAGATTACAATCCAGCATCAGACCAATAATTTTGTAACCGACGACGCTTTACTGCAGACTTTTTATAATTTTCAACGAACTCAATTGTATCCAATTGTCTATTCTAATGTAATTAAATTTGAAAATGTTATGAAAAGCTATGATGTCTGGTTTCATCCTCAGCTAAGTATAAACAGAAAGGTATTTAAAAACAGTTAAGTTATAGGCCTACATACTGAGTATTTTGTTGAACCATTTCGCATAACGCAGCCCTGAAAGCCATAACCTTATTTTTCGTTACGTAAAATCAAAATATCGAAATACTCATCATATAATCGACAATGGTGCGCTTACTCCACCATAAAATGCCTGACCAGAATGACCACTGTTGGGCTTCACTCAGACTCAGTTACCTGTCGCTCCTATTGACGGTAGTGGCTATTTACCACTGGCGTGGTAAGCGTGGTAAATAGCCATAAGAACCTTTACAGCTATTTACCACGGCGTGGTAAATAAAATTAATCATGATTTAATATTCTTTTCGGAAAAAAATGCCTAAAACTACCTAAATATTTAAAATAACGATTTTGCAATCAATTATTCGTCATTTTCATCAAAAATTTTTTGAAAAATAAATGTCGTGTTTGTTTACAAATAGATATCAAGGCCGATAGTGAAGAGTTCAAGGTTCAAGGCTGAATACTTCTCAATTCAAACCTATCTAAAAAATTCCGCGTTGTATAAAATTTGGTGTACATTCATTTGTTCTTTCGGCAATAGATTTTAATTACAAATTAGTCATAATTCACTTTTAACCTTGTTAATGAATTGGAAAGCAGGCTTATTACAAGTATATCTATTCAAAATCAATTGAGGACTTAACTTCACCAAACGATCGTAAGGGTATTTTGTGTGAGAATAAGTTTTGAAAATAAATTCCTGCATTTTATGCAATGTGTCTCCTAATATTGCTACGTTTTTAGAGTGGCGTATTTAGAGGGTAGTGCCCTGGGAAAAAATACGGTAAAGTTGCCCCCACTCCCGTCAATGAAATCCTGGATGCCACTGAGTAAGTAGAATTAATGTATATTTCCACAAAAATTGTAATGTTGTGTCCTATGGATATTAGGGTGATAATAAAAATTCCATAAAAGCGCAGACCTAGGTCATGAAGTTAAAATTTTATATTTAGCTAAGTACTGTTAAACGCGTTCGCCCCTATACATTTTCGGTCTTTTTCATGTTTGCCCCTAGTTCGTTTGCCCTGGGTTCGTTCGCTCCATAACATTTTGTGACACAATAATTCATGATCGACAAAATTTGGACAAAATGTTTAAATATGTGTTTAATTGTCAAACTTGGTCACCTATAAATTTAAAAAGGACCCGTCCGCAATCATGTGACTAAAAAACTGACTTGTTAGTCTTTCATTCAAACCTCTTCCAATTTGTCGTCCAAAAACTTGCCTTCACCAACACAATGTTTTTTTTTATTTTTCTTAGTGTCCAGAATTAAAATGAACTTCGAAACAAACAAATAAATTATGTGAAAATTGTAAAAACTTCCTAAAGTTCTCAAGAAAGTGGAAACATGGCTCACTTTTCAACTCAATTCATGCAGCATGAACAATTTTTTTGCGACCTGGACAAATAATTTTTCAAAAGGGACAGTTACGCCAATTTTTTGACCAATCATACTTAGGTCTCAGAAACGGGATTGTTTTAGCTAAGCCAATCGGTAATAGTGTTCTAGGTCACCGTGAAAATTTGAGCCTTCAAACTCACATCTGAATTATCCGTGTTTGAAACTAGTATAAAGAAGATGTCTGCAGTAATGATACAGATATTGACAGTGTTTGACTGTAGTTTGTAGTAGAGGGAAATGGCAGGACAGATATTGATAGTGTTTGACTGTAGTATGTAGTCACGGTCAGTAATAATTCAGGTATTGACTATGTTTAACTGTAGTTTGTAGTAGAGGTCAGTAATGGTAGATATTGATAGTGTTTGACTATAGTATAGTTTACTAATGATACAGATATTGATAGTGTTTGACTGTAGTAAGTAGTAGAGGTCAGTAATAATACAGATATTGACAGTGTTTGACTGTAGTTTGTAGTAGAGGGAAGTAGCGATACAGATATTGATAGTGTCTGAATGTAGTATTTTGTCAAGGTCAGTAATGATACAGATATTGATAGTGTTTGACTATGGGATAGTTTAGTAATGGAACAGATATTGATAGTGTTTAACTGTCTTAAGTAGTAGAGGTCAGTAATGATACATATATTGATAGTGTTTGACTGTAGTATAGTTAAGGAATGGAACATATATTGATAGTGTCTGACTGTAGTATGTAGTCAAGGTTAGTAATGATACAGATATTGATAGCGTCTGACTGTAGTAGTGTTTGACTGTAGTATGTAGTCGAGGTCGGTAATGATACAGATATTGATAGTATAGTTTAGTAATGGAAGATATTGATAGTGTTTAACTGTCTTAAGTAGTGGTGGTCAGTAATGATACATATATTGATAGTGTTTGACTGTAGTATAGTTTAGTAATGGAACATATATTGATAGTGTCTGACTGTAGTATGTAGTCAAGGTTAGTAATGATACAAATATTGATAGTGTCTGACTGTAGTAGTGTTTGACTGTAGTATGAAGTCAAGGTCAGGGATACAGATATTGATAGTGGTTGACTGTAGTTTGTAGTAGAGGGAAGTAGCGGTACAGATATTGATAGTGTTTGACTGTAGTATGTAGTCAAGGTCAGTAATGATATAGATATTGATAGTGTTTGACTGTAGTTTGTAGTAGAGGGAAGTAGCGGTACAGATATTGATAGTGTCTGACTGTAGTATGTAGTCAAGGTTAGTAATGATACAGATATTGATTGTGTCTGACTGTAGTATGTAGTGAAGGTCAGTAATGATACAGATATTGATAGTGTTTGACTGTAGTTTGTAGTCGAGGTCAGTAATGATACAAAAATTGATAGTGTTTGACTGTAGTATATTTTACTAATGATACAGATATTGATAGTGTTTGACTGTAGTAAGTAGTAGATGTCAGTAATGATACAGATATTGATAGTGTCTGACTGTAGTATGTAGACCTTGACTACATACTACAGTTAAACACAGTCAATACCTGAATTATTACTGACCTTGACTACATACTACAGTTAAACACTATCAATATCTGTACCATTACTGACCTCTACTACAAACTACAGTCAAACACTATCAATATCTGCATTATTATATCTGCAAGATTCGGGGCAAGATTTGATTTAGCCCCCTTCGCTACGGGCCTGCAACTAACATGAAGAAAGCTAAAGTCTTTCCAATTTTCAAGAAGGGATCCAAATTTAAATTAAACAATTATAGACCTGTCAGCCTCACTGGTATATTGGTCAATGGAATCCCTAATAAGCAATGAGGTGATGAAATTCCTGAAAAACAATTCACTACTAACTTCTAATCAGAACCGATTCAGATGTGGTCGTTCAACCACCACTCTTGAAGTACTGGACAACTGAACCGAATATATAATTTCTACCATACCTATAGATGCAATCTACTTGATTGGATGTCAGAATAAACTGCTTTTGTCACAGAATAATAATTATTTGCAATTCCCTACCAAAGTCTGTCTTTGAGTCAACAACCCTGAACCAGTTCAAATCCAACCTTAACACTGCATGGAAATACGACCAGTTGAAATTCCGTCCGAGCACAATGATATAACAACGACTTTATCATTATCAGAACAGTCAATAACAACTCTACAATTTATCTTTATAATTTAAATGCGCATCCCAATCAGTCAGTCAAATTTAAGGTGGTCAAGAAGCGGTAAACAATTACCAAAGACAGAATGCAGTATGAACAGCATAAATACTTCCAAGACATTTACAAAGACAGCCTTGCGAATCAAGGTGACATACGCCGACCAGCAGCTTTGATAGCAAGTACAAGCAAACTATTTGATTAATTTGTGTTTCTAATGAATTAACATGTGTTCTTAAATCTATCTTAACCGGCACAAAGTAAAAGATAGGTAGGGCTCTAGCTGACAGTAAAACACCATGTGTCTGTTAAGGTAAGTATTTTATTGTATCTACGTACCATAGAGAACAGCTTACAATATACGTACATTATACATACAAAATACATCATTTAATAATACAATGTAAAATAAGGAAATAATACAAGTAAATTTTATGAATCATCTACACAATGTCAAGCCACTGCAGACTTTGCGTTTGGCCCAAAAATTACTGCCTAAAAACTCCACTGTAAATAAGATAACGACCTTGTATGATGCACACATTTAATAATTCAATAATAATTTTTTGTTCCAATAGAGAAAGCCTGATTAATTGAACAGAAAATCCCGTAAAATCGTTTTCTTTTGGTTTATGTTAAGGTCAATATCTAGGAAATACATGTAAGTCTAAACGGACACAAGGGAAGGGTACTGGACACTTCGGACACTCTGGACAATGGTCAATTTGACAAAGGGGAAGGGGACTGAACTCTTCGGACAATCACTTTCACCACGTAGCAGACGACATAATATAGCCAATATTATAGATATCTCATGTAAACACGTATAAGGCCTATTAAAAAGAAAACTAGTCTTCTGTTAAATCTGTGTATCTGTTAAATTCTGGCGAGTGCCGCTGAGTGTTGCAGTCGAAGTGTCGACATGTCTTGGGAAGTACCAAGTGCCGAAATGACCTGATGCCGAAGAGGTCTTTTGTATGGCCTCCTATATTATAGAGAAACATTATGTGATACAACAAAACAACATAAGAAAGTAAGCCTGCACAGTTAGTTATGATATTTAGTACTATAACTATTGATTAAAATATTTTGTAAAGAGAGAACAATAAGGAGTCAATACTAAACCCAATGATATCAGTTTTGCAGCTTAATGGTGCAATGGTTCTCCCTTGAGGGAGGTGAACATAAAGAAAATACGAGAAGAAAAGATGGCATGCAGACGATTACTATTCTTTTTTGGTGAGTTTGTTACAATGTACCACACATTTCTCAAACATAAGATATATAATTGATAATGCATGATTGCTATATATTGATATACTTTGGGTACAAATAAATAATATATGATTTACTTAATTTAATGAAAATTCTAAATTCTATTATGTTTTATTGAGATTCTCTGTAATTTCTAAATGGCCTATTACCATTTATTTTAAACCTGAATTGAAATTTTAGCTCATAAATACTGTAGATGATAATGTATTCAGGGTTCAACTTATTGTCTGGGCAAAGTAAAAAGTTTTTTGAATTTTTTAGATACGTTTGAAGAAAATTGGAATATCAGTCTCAAAATAGTACTTTTAGTCTTAGAATGTCTGTGTGTTGATAAAATTATAATAAAAGTTTACATCGAAAAGAAACACATTTCTCTCCTAGAAATTTCAACCCTAAAATGTCACAAATTTTGGCTGAAAATTGTCCTCTGTAAAAACAAATTTTGAAGACATAATGTGCTCTTATGCTTATATTTTCATCAATGCAAAGACATTTTACGACTAACATTACTATTTTGAGGCTGATATTCCAATTTTCTTCATAAATATCCAAAAAATTCTAAAAACGTTTTAGTTTGCTCAGACAATAGATTGAAAAATTTGATTAGCAATTGATCACACCAAATTTTAAGTTATATCTTGCAAATATCTGCATCATTTCCGACCTCTACTACATACTACAGTTTAACCCTATCAATATCTGTATCATTGCCGACCTCATACTTCTGTTTAACAGTATTTTCATAGGGCTGGTGATAGGATCTCAAGTATTTATAAGATACAGACTGAACGCATTTCGAAAGACAAGAGCAATGCCTCATAACAATCAACACATTTTAAATTTATGATTTTATAGATATTTTTATTCATAATAATCACTTCTATGATACTATACTAATCAAGTAAGCAATTAGATGCTCAGTAGGAAGACTTTGTTGTTTTCCTTGCACCAATAGTTCAAATATAGGAACAGTTGTCTACAAATCCTACGCATATCATCAGCCACATTGAGTCTATTTCTGTCTTTAGTTTTGATGACTAAAGTGTCGAGGTTCGCTTGGGTTCGTCGTGTTGAAGGGCACCAGAAATCCTGAAACTCTATAATTCTTCTCCTACAATAGCCTGGGAACCAGGAATATACAGTATTATAGCTTGGAAATTAAAAATTCAATAAAAGTCTGTCAAAAGCATAGCTTTAAAATGTATAATATAAACGAATTGCAGACTAATAGACAGACACGCATTCCTTATGATTCACATCACATAGCGATTGCAGAAATTTTTAGACTGTGAAATTTAGCGTCCAAAATGCCCGAAAACCATAGTCACCGATATTAAATATGGCGGATATTTTTCTTCGCTAGAGATATTGAAATGCTTATTTTAGTGTGTTAACAATGTGAAATGTTCACAATATTCATATTTTTGAAATCGAAAAAGTGTGATTTTTTAAAATGTCAAAAAGAAATTGGATGAAATCCACTAAATAACAAAAAACGTGGTAAATTTAGTTACCACGTTTTGTCTCCATAGACTAACATGGTGACCTTGGCCTAATGCTGTTAGTTCCTTAAGGTTATAGATATACTTTTTAAAGAGACAGTTGCATGATATTTTGTATAATGTTCACAGCTCACCATCTTCAAATTCATGTTTGTCCAGAGTTATCCCATTCCTAGTATTTCTGAAGAATATCTACATATATTCAAAGACCCAAATCAACTCTCGAAAATGGCGAACCTATCCCTTTAATACAATTGTCAAGTGCTTTGGAAATTCTACTTTAAATATTCATATTCAGGAAATGACATCAAAAAATAATAAGCCGTTGTCTACTATGAATAATGCAGGAAACCATTTTTAAATTCATTATGAATTAACAGTATTTTTATGTTTTAAATAACATATGAATATCATTGTATTGCATTAATATTTTCATTTAGTAAATTCATATCTTTAGTAATATAGCAAGATTGAAAAATACCGAAATATATATCATCAAAGATATTTGTCCAGATAAGATTATCTACACAATTCTAACAAGTAACTAAACGTGATACTACGTCTTAGAATGAACATAAAATTAAATTATCAGGAATGGTCAATATGAGTATATATTCATCAGTGAACTTACCCAGTGTAATAAAGTTACAACAGAATGCCTGTAAAATCTAGAAAATTGTAAAATTCATAAAACTAAGTAATTATTAAGGGTTTTTCAATAGTCAATTACATATTTACTAAGTCTTTTGGATTTATCGGATTATATAAGGATCTTGTTATGTTATTTGTGTTCTCCCTTTCCTCACCCTCTACCATGATAAATCAAAACCAAATAGTGTTTGATAATGCCATTTATTTAAAATGACGAAGGATGAAAAAATAGCATAATAAACAAACAACAATTAAATAAACAATAAATCATAATGATTTATAAACAATATCATAAACTAGTTGGGCTTAATAAACCTACTATGCGCCAAACACATCACTGGACAAAGTGATGTCTAACCCAATCCAAACCCTATCACACACAATCTGGGGGACGGAATCATTAATAAGAAGATGCATTATATAAGGATCTTGTTATGTTATTTATGACACCAGGTATATCTACTGATGAATATATGCTCTTTTTGGCCAAGTATGAAATTTTTAAATTTTATTTTTATTCTAAGACGTAGTATCCCTTTAATATTTGAAACCAATGGGGTTTTTTTTCATGATATTAAAGCTGGGTTGTTTTTAAAGAAATTCTTTTTTAAAGATTTTAGATCAAAAAAAAAACATTTTGTGTTACCGGTACTTTGCCTGGCAACTATCTTCCCAGCTGGTTTTACATTGTCAAGTAATTTTGAAACATGCTTGGAAGTGTATTTCAATAATCATTTAGTTTAAAGGGACAGATGCACCATTGACTTATCATGCCTTAGCATCAGAAACATTAGCTTAGCCAATCAGTAATAGTGATCACAGCTCACCTTCAAATCATATGTTTCCAGAATTCCTAGTTTGAGATATTTTTGAAGGAATTATGTGATTTTCTTACTTTTCTAGTACTTCTGGAGACTTTTTACATTTATTCAAGACTCAAATCAACTCCCAAAATGTTACAAATATCCCTTTAATGGACATACCTTCTTAATCTGATGAATATATACTCTCATTGACCAAGTTTGAAACTAAATTTATGACCATTCTAAGAAGTAGTATCCTTTTGAATAATGGTACACATGGACTTGTATAAGCCTCACAATTTGAAAAATTAATGAAATGTATTATTTCTGTGACAGTTATGTCAAGCAAAATTAGAAGTCTATTCTCAATTAATTATACATGTCTTATACAGATGACTTCTGTATTAATCATTAATCTTTATTAAGGAGAGTTTTATTTAAGGCTTGTTTCTTTGTCTTTTTTTCATTTTTTTTTTTTTCTTTACAGCTACAACACAATATGCACGGTAAAATTTCACCATAATGATAGTAAGCTTTCATCATCTAGTATTATTATAATTTTTTCTACTGTCTTATATAATAGAAAGGAACTAGTAAAGTATAAAGATACTTTTATTGTGTAGAAAGCTTCTTAATTAAAGATGGGTTTCCTTACTTTCATTTATGAAAATGAAAATGCTAATACTTATATGAATAGAAAGTAAAGGTTTTCTAATTAAAAAAACCAGTTTGTCTCACATGTCCATAATTTATTCATGATTAGCTAAATTAGAGGAGAATTACTAGCAGAATTCCAATGAGTGACCGATCAAGAAAGGTCAAAATACATGGGCATTTATGATTGGTTAAAACTCTTAATTATATGCAACAAAATTATAAGAACAAAATGATATGATTAAGAATACATGATAATTCATTACAAACACCAATTAATCAAATAGTTCGCTTAATTTGACCCTCAAAAATAAGGAAACCCATCTTTAAAGTAGCCTATTGCTTCTAGAATAAAACAATAGTTATTTATGTTTTTTTACCCTTTTTATACTTAATTGTTATACCTTGAATTTTAATTCCTTTGGAACCCTGTAATTCAGTGAACTCGATGCCCAATTGTTACCTTGAAGGCCTAGGATTCAATCTCTGCATAGATCAAGTTAAAGGGATTGTGTAGAGATTTTCTAAATTTTTTATTAGTATCGAGGACACTGATAGCATCAATTTGCACCATTCCAATTTTCTGTCAGATGTTTGTGGTTCCTGCAATTCTACAAAAAACAAGTGTTTGATGATGTCACTAATCATGAAATTTAACATATTGGGCCCCTCATGATTAGTGACGTCATCAAACACTTAGTTTTAGTGGAATTGTAGGAACCATAGGAAAAATTACCTATTACACCCCATGGCATTGTCATTTTTATTAGCTCAATCAGGTGTAGAAAAGAAGGATATGAAACACCTTTTGATTTTATTTCATATTTGTTAAAGTTAAAGGGACATGTTGACAAAGCGTACTTTAGTCTCAGAAACGGGAATTTTTTAGCTAAGCTAATCAATAATAGTATCCAGAATTATCCTTGTGAGAAAGTTAAAAAGAGAACGTGTCTTTCCTTTCCTTTTCAATTCCTGAAAATGGCAAACCTGTCCCTTTAAAGTTATATTTGTTGTATTTTTTTGATGTTTTTTTTCTATATGTTATGAGAATGTGAATATAATAATATGATATAATATAAAGTTCATGAATAATAAAATCTGACAGAAGTGTTAGTTAAAAGAAATTAATGAAATATAAATTAACTTTATTATATTTACATACCGGTACTAATGACTGGTTTTAACAAACTAATTAACTAATCAGTAGCTTAGTGACCCAAACCAATATCAGCTGTTCATATTTTTATTCAAATGCTACAATCCTTAACCGATTTTAATAAAACTTGGTATGTGTTTATATCATGAAGAAATAAATGAATACAGGGTTGATAGTCTCTCAACTACCATAGGGACTGGTTGAAAAAAAAATTAACAGGCACTAATTTGACTAACTGAAGAGGGTTTTAGAATGCATTAAGCATATGTTTAAAAAAAAATCTTCAAGGGAGGAGCAACAACCTATTCATCTAGTTGAGCCACTAAGGGTTAGAGTTATTGCCCTTGTTCCAGAGAGATTTTATTGGGTTGAGGTCAAGGAAATACAATGACCACACAGTAGGTGACGTTTCTAAAGTTTACCCAGAAAAGAAGCCCTGAAAATACAATAAGATAAGATCATACATGTATAACAAACATAGAAATGATCAAATGATATTTTACTATGTGCTTATATCAACGCCAGGCCTGTAGCCAGACTTGACTGTTCTAAGTTACATGTAGTCCTACACTGAAACCAACCTATACATGCGATATATTTCAACCGTGAAACAAGAATTATTGAAATGTGGATGTATGTTTATTTTAGCAATTTTAAGCTTACATCGTTGATTTTTCATCTGTGAAGCATTTAATTGAAACATTTCAAAAAACTTTTTAATTTGTTTATACAATAAAGGGGTTTTAAACTATAGTCTATACTAGCAGGGTTAAGGTGAAATACCTTACCAGGGGCTAAAGATCTGGAAATGAAAGAATGATGGCCGATAATTGGTAACCAGGGTAAACAAAAAGCATGAGCTATGAAAAATACAACATACCTTTAAAAGAGAATCCAATGCAGACTATATTGAAAGAATATATCTGTCAAATTACTAAATCTACCTATTCCTTATAATATTGAAGGAGATTCAATATATAGCAATTATCTTAAATATCCACTTCCTTTCAGTTTGAAAACTAAAACCTGAATGACAACCAAGGTTGTCAGGTCTAATATACCAATTAACATAGTTCAGGGCAAAGATTAGAAAATCTGAGGTGATGAAAACTCAGAGACAGAGAAAGATATAGGAAAGAACTAGAAGCAGTGAGTTGCGACTTTAACTTGTTGTTATATAGTTTAATACTGTGACTGAACATAACTAATTACAATTTAAATACAATATGTACATTTAATTTCACCTTTCAACTCTCTAAAACAATTTTAATAGACAAATTTCAGTCCAAAACTGAAACAGTCCTTTTTATTTGAAAACTAAAGGCTAAAAGACAAAAAGATAAGTATAAAAGTGTTCAGAGTGATGAGATGACATTGGTGAGTTGATCAAAAGCTCACCAATAGATCAAGTATAAAGAAGATAGAATAGGGTGAACAGATTTGAGTTGGTGACTAAGTGTTCAGTGTGTAATGTTGTAAATCATCAAGCCTTGTTGAAACCATTAAAACCTGTACACTCCACCAAGACTACCTTTGCCTCAATTTAACTTGGATTATACTATTCATGCTTGAAAGAGAGATTCATAATGAAAATTACGTCATCCATTGATAAGGTGGCAACGGCATATGAATGAATAGCCTATGTGACGTCACTTAACACCTGATCAACAGACAGAACATGGGCAATTCAAATCTGAATTTAATGATATAAAATATGATAATGTCTGAGCTAGTGGGATTATATAGGTGGGTTTACAACAGTGACACAACTTTCTGCATTCAATATAGCCGTTGCCTTTATATGGTCTCTACAGCCTGAAGATTGGCTTAATTTTGTAAATATGAAAAAAAGCTATCAAAAGAATGCCTTTAAAGACTTTATATTCGGATAGCAGAAATAATATTCTCCATGTTTCATTGGAAAGGATTTCTTACTAGACTTGGCTTGTTTGTTAGTTTGTATTTTAGATGGTGTCTTTTTTTGTATAATGATCTGCTTTCTTATTTGACAGGTAGCAACATGGCACACACAGTTATGTTATCTTGTCTTTACAAGCAAGCCAAAATCACCTTTTTATTGATATTCATATTGGGCTCAGTTATTTTCTATATAATAAATCGTGTAAGTTTCTGTGTTTCATATTGTGGGTGACCGGATGAAACCTTGTATGAGGATACATTTATTTGATGTGAAATTACTTTTCGAGAAAAACGAAAAACTATTTGTACACATATTTTGTTAAAAAAAAATTATATATTTTACTGCACACATGTTTATATACGTGTTATTTAATTGTGCAATGAGGGAAATTTTTTCAAGAAAGGACCATTACCTATCTCTTTTTTCCTTAATGTGGGCTCAGTTGGACCTTAGGACTGGCATAATCTGATCATCTGTTTAAGGTACTGGTAGCATCTTAGATAATCTAATCTATCTGTGGCTTGCAAACACAACTCAAAAATGACTATTGCAATCAGTTGCTCATATTGTATTTTAAGAAAACAAAAATGGATCTAATGGTCCTCATGAGAAACTACCAGCATTTCATAAAAGAGGATTTTAATGAAGTTTATTTATTTTATTTCAGACAAGTTTTTTCTCTCTGTTTAAGCCTATGCCTATAGTTTTAGAACATGTAAATATCAGTATTGCCCTCAAGAAGGTGAGATTTATATCAATTTTATATCTCTATTAAAATGTTACAGTTTGAACACAGGACATACTTAAGCAAAATATTTAGATAGTATGGGACAAATGAATATCGCCAGTTTAAAGGGATAGGGATTATGTTTAGAAAAATATTTGAAAATAAACAATGTAAAAAAGCATATACTTAAATTTGTTGTTTTATTTGTTAGGTTTATTACCCAGAAGTAAAGATTGATATATCAGTAAGTATTATTTTACCTTGTGAAAGTCAAAAAGTGTTGTATAATCTGATAGTGGAGGTTTATAATTTTCAACTTTTTTCTATCTATAACCCCTTTCAAGGTCCTTCATATATTGCATTACCCCCCTCCCCCCTATAAATGCTTATAATTTCATGATTTACTTTTAAGCTTTCTTTTTCTTGTCTGAGAATATAGTCTGAAGAAACAGAACGACTAAAAGCTTTATTGTTCACAAATTTTATGCTAGACTACAAAGGTCTTCATTATCCACGAAAATCTAAAAATTAATCCCTTGGGGGTAATAATCCTATGGTTGAAAACCCCTGGCTAATAGGCAGTATTTTTATATTGCTTATATCCTGTGGGATTTCCATGAAAAATAGTAACTATGTAGGTACATGATAATAAATGAAGATTATGATCATTTCAAATTGTATCCTCCCTGTGATCCTGAACTGTGTTAATACAATACTTCCTATAATTTTCATAAAAATTGGTGTGTTGGTATATAATGTAAAAGGGAAATAGATCTTTATCTTGGCAAATATTTGAGACCTTTTTCGAGAGTGGCTTCCATGAAAATGTTTACCTCATGATTTCATACCGTTTTATTTGTGTATATCAAGGATAGCATCAATTTGTACAATTTCAATTTTCAGTCTGTGGTTCCTACGTCACTAATCGCAAAATATACTGGTATCGCTTAAGGGCTATGTGATTAATGACATCATCAAACACATAGTTTTAGTGTAATTGCAGGAACCACAGACGTCTGATTGAAAATTGGAATGATGAAAATTGATGCTATACACATACAAACTTAAGGAAACCTTTTTGCAGTTCCTTTAAGGTTTGGGGGATAGTACAATGATCCTTGACTTATGTCAAAGTCTTATACATTGTATTACCAAATTGTTATATATATCTTGTATAGTCAGTAACAATAATCATCAAAGTTACAAGTGTTATTTTCCATAGGAATAATGAACATTAAAATGAAATAATTTGTATAGAACAATGAGGAACAATTTAAAGGGGCAAGTCATACAATTACAAAATATCGGATATTAAGGAAATGAGTTATTAAATTTCAAAATATATATCAAAATATAAAGATCAAAGTCAGAACAATTGACACTTAAAGGACAATAGTACAGAATTTTCAATATGATTTAATTATAGAATAAAAAAAAACAAATAGTTCTCTATTAAAATTAAAATAGTTCTCAACGAAAATTCAAGTAGTTTTTGCAACAAATAGCTCTTAATGAAAATTCAAATAGTTCTCAATTCAGATTAAAATAGTTTGTAAAAGAAATAGTTTTAAATAGAAATGAATGTTGTTCTCAAATAAAATTCAAATAGTTTATAATGAAATAATTTATAATGAAATAGTTGTCAATAAATCAGTTGTCAATGAAAATTCAAATAGTTCTCAATATAAAATGACATAGTTTTTAATGGAAATTCATATATTTTTGAATTCAGATTCAAATATTTTTTAATTCAGATTCAAATATTTCTGAATTCAGATTCAAATAGTTCTTAATTCAGAATCAAATAGTTTTCAGTGCTGACTGGGGGTTATGTCTTTAAAACATGTTTACAGATGAAATTGTTAATGATATCCAATTGCAGGAAAACGAAATTGAGCTCTATCACGTGGTAACCAACTGTACCCGGTAAACATACCAGAGCAGAAATCTAAAGGTTACAGGTTTAGTTTGTATAGAGATCTGGCCCAATAACCTTTTTGTTGACTTACAAGGCAATAGATAATTTTAGTTTAATGACTATGAGCTGATCAGTGACATATTATTAATGGGGTCAATTGAGAATAGTATGAATGGTGAAGAGTAATTAATGAGCTTTGACATCCCCCTTTTGACCTGCGAATCCATAACTCAACAAAGCAAGTACCACTACACAAATGAGTTATGCCCCCTCTCATTTCACCTGAAAACTTTGAAAATTAATGGAAGCAAGCATCAGAATTTTCTGAAATTTTGATGAAAATTAAGGACAAGTGAAAGTGCCTTTCTGTGAAGTTTCACGTCAATCATTGATCGAAGGTTATAAGCCTCTAATGATGATATGGGATTGTTCAAGCAACAGTAAGATGTGAATAATCATCGTACCGTTGCTAAAGGAAGATGTCCTTCTATAGGTATATATATATATATTAGAAAATATTTTCACTATTAAAATAGTGCCCAATACATATAAAAATACCATTGTTAAAATAGTGCTCAATACATCAATTATTCTAGAGCAATATAGATGTACCACTGTTATAATAGTAATCAATACATCAATTATTCTAGAGCAATATAGATGTACCACTGTTATAATAGTAATCAATACATCAATTATTCTAGAGCAATATAGATGTACCACTGTTAAAATAGTGATCAATACATCAATTATTCTAGAGCAATATAGATATACCACTGTTATAATAGTAATCAATACATCAATTATTCTAGAGCAATATAGATGTACCACTGTTATAATAGTAATCAATACATCAATTATTCTAGAGCAATATAGATGTACCACTGTTATAATAGTAATCAATACATCAATTATTCTAGAGCAATATAGATGTACCACTGTTAAAATAGTGATCAATACATCAATTATTCTAGAGCAATATAGATATACCACTGTTAAAATACTGATCAATACATCAATTATTCTAGAGCAATATAGATATACCACTGTTAAAATACTGATCAATACATCAATTATTCTAGAGCAATATAGATGTACCACTGTTAAAATAGTGATCAATACATCAATTATTCTAGAGCAATATAGATATACCACTGTTAAAATACTGATCAATACATCAATTATTCTAGAGCAATATAGATGTACCACTGTTAAAATACTGATCAATACCTCAATTATTCTAGAGCAATATAGATATACCACTGTTAAAATAGTGATCAATACATCAATTATTCTAGAGCAATATAGATATACCACTGTTAAAATACTGATCAATACCTCAATTATTCTA